>NC_072411.2:85518055-85826203 GCF_028858775.2 Pan troglodytes | reverse complement strand
CAGCAATTTTCTTTTTACAGAAACATAAATTTGAACAATTATTCATATATAAAATCACCTCCACAAGAGCTAAGGGATCTAAGTGAGAGATTAGAGCACATAGGTGGAGCAAAGAAATACATTGAAGAGGGTAGGAAACTCAGTTTTATATTATTCCCTGTGCCCCCAAGCCCACACACTGCAGCATAAAAGAGATAACATCTGCATAGGGGATGGAGATGAAAGTGAGCACCTGACTTCACTATGGATTCCATCGCTAAGTAGACCCCAGCAAACCCCAGCACCAAGCTAAGCCCCATGGCCACAGGCCCACCCAAGTACCAGGCCAAGCACCATAGACACAGGCTCTGGACCTACCCAGTGCCAGGCTGGACCTTATGGACAAAGGTTCCAGGCCTGACCCTAAAGACCCAATATCCAGGTTGACCCCAGAGCCAGGCTGACCCCTAAAGTGTCAGGTGGCATCTGAGGCCCCAGACTCAGCTCTGAAGATCCAATCGTCAGGCCCAGCCCAGAGTCAGGCTGCTCAAAAGGTGTCAGCTGGTCCCCATGGACCAAGGCTCCAGGCAAGCCTTTGTGGACCCTAGTGTTAGGCCTACTCCAGCACCAAGCTTGCCCTCATGACCCCTGATTCCAGGTCATCCCATGCAGACTCAGGGTATAGGCCCACTCAAGTACCAAACTGGCCCCTGCAGCCCCAGGCAAAAGGCCAGGCCCTATGGCTGCAGGTTTCTCAGGCTCCAAAAGCTCTAAGTTCTAGCAGCCACTGGCAGCAGGCCAGCCACCATAGATACAGGCTCTAGGCCAGCTCTCACAGATCCAGGCTCCAGTTCCAACTCAGTTGATACAGAAGCCAGGCCCACTCATGCAGACCCAGGCACTAGGCAAGCCCCTGTGGACCTAGGTGCCAGGCCTGCCTAACTCCTGACCTAGGCACCAGGCTAACCTACCCAAGGACTCCAGCAGTAAGCTCACCCATGAACCCCACCAGGTAGCTTGCACAAAATCTCTGGATAGGTTGACTGGTGAAGAGCTTTCCTTGCTGAAGGCAGTCTGTAAAGACAGAACAAGGTACCTACTTCAAATGCATATATGCCAGCAAAAAGCTATAGGAATCACACACACACACACACGAGACCACCAAAGTAACAAAATAAAGCACTCGTAACCAATTGTAGAAAAATAGTGATTTATTGTCTTAAGGAAACTCAGTGAGCTATAAATAAGCAAATAATTAATTAAATAACAAACAGAAACAGGTGATAAAAGGAATTGGAAAATACTATGTGAACAAAATGAAAATTTCAAAAAATAAGTGGCAGAAAACACACAAAGAGCCAAACAGAAATTCTGGAGGTGGGAAACACAATTACCAAATCTTTAAAACTAAATAGAAAGTTTTAACAGCAGACTTGGTCAAATAGAAGGAAGAATGAACAAGCTTAAAAAGCAGGTTATTGGAAATAACCTAGTCACAGAAACAAAAAGAAGAAAGAATTCAAAAGAGTTTAAAAAGTCTATAGGGCTTGGTAACACTATTAACTAAACTAATATATGCATTATAAAAATTCCAGAAGAAGCAGAGAAATAAATAAAACTTATTTAAAAAATACTGACAGAAAACTTTCCAAATTTGGACAGGAAAATTAACAACCAAAATCATGAAGCTCAGAGAACCCAAAATAAATTAAATATAAAGATATCATTACTGAAACACATGATAATCAAATTCCCAAAAGTCAAAGACAAGGAATTTTTATATCAGCAAGAAAAGCAACTCATCAAAAACAAAGCAAACTGTATAGGATCAGCAGATTTCTCAGCAGAAACCTTGTAGGCCAAGAGAGAAAGAAATGATATATTCAAAGTACTGAAAAAGAAAAAAAAAAAATGCCTGTCAACCAACAATCCTATACCCAGCAAGGCTATCCTTGAAAATGGATGAATAAATAATTTCTCACACAAACAAAAGCTGAGGGAGTTTGTCACCACTAGATCTGCATTATCAGAAATGTTAAAGGTAGTTTCTGAAGCTGAAATAAAAGGATATTAACAACATAAAAGCATATGAAAGTCTAAAACTCACTGGTAATGGTAAACATATAGCCAAATCCAGACTACTGTAATACTATGAGAGTGCTTGTTGCAAAATCACTTCCAGTATAAATGTTATCAGATAAAAATATTTAAAATAACAAACTATAATAATTTGTCAATGCATATATAATACATAAAACATGTATGTTTTGACATCAATAACATAAATTGTCAGAGAAGGAGAAGTTTAAAAAGGAGAATTTTTTTATGCAGTCAGGTAAGTTGCTATCAGATTAAAATAGACTATAATAATTTTAAGATGTTTGAAATAAACCTCGTGGTAACAACGAAGAAAAAAACCTGTTGTAGATACACACAAGATAACGAGAAAGAAAGCAGGTCTATCACCATTGAAAACAATCATCAAACCATAAATGAAGATAGTAAGAAAAGAAAAAAGGAACAAATAAACTATAAAACAGGCAGAAAATAACAAAATTATAAGAATGAGTATCAATAGTTAAAGATAAATAGATTAATTCTTCAATCAAAAGATAGAGTTGCTAAGTGGATTAAAAAAATAGTATCACTCAACATTGGAGCACCTAAATATAAAACGCAAATATTTTTAAAAACTAAAAGAAAAAATAGACAGTAATAGAGAAATAGAGTAATAGTAGGGGACTTCAAAACCTAACTTTTAACAATAATAGATCACCCAGAAGAGAATAAATAAGAAAACAGCAGAGTTGAATAACTCTATAGCCCAAATACCTGACAGACATATACAGAACACTCCACTCAACAGCAGCACAATATGCATTACTTTCAAGTGCATTATTTTCAAGTGCACATAGAACAGTCTCTACGATAGATCATAGGCTAGGCCAAAATAGAAGTTTAAACAAATTTAAGAATATTGAAATAGTAAGTATCATTTCCAACCGCAATGATAGGAAATTATAAATCAATAACAGGAGGAAAACTGAAATATTCACAAATATCTAGAAATCAAACAACACCTGCTGAAAAACAAGTGCATGAAACAAGAAATCGAAACAAAAATCAAAACATACCTTGAGATAAATGGGAATGAAAACACAAAACTGAAAAACTGACAGGATGCACCAATCATTCTAACAGGGGTCTTTACAGTGATAAATCTCTCCATAAAAGAAAAACACTTCATATAAGCAACCTAACTTAACATGACAAGAAATTACAAAATTAAAACTAAGCCCAAATTTAGCAGAAGAAAGAAAATAATAAAGAACAGAGCTGATGTAAATGAAATAGAGCTAAGAAGAAAAATAGAAAATATTAATATATCTCTCTTACTATCTTCATTTGTGGTTTGATGATTTTTTCCAATGGTGATAGACCTGCTTTCCTTCTCTTTATTTTTTGTGTATCTACGACAGGTTTTTTCTTTGTTGTTACCATGAGGTTTGCATCAAGCGTCTTATAATCATTACAGTCTGTTTTAATCAGACAACAACTTATCTTAACAACTTCTCTGACTGCATACAAAAATTCTCCTCTTTAATTTCTCCTCCTCTGACAATTTATGTTATTGATGTCAAAACTTACATCTTTTATGTATTATGTATGCATTAACAAATCATTAGAGTTTCTGTTATTTTAAATATTTTTTATCTTATAACATTTATACTGGAGTTAAGTGATTTTGCAACAAGCACTCTTACAGTATTACAGTAGTCTCGATTTGGCTATATATTTACCATTACCAATGAGTTTTAGACTTTTATACACTTTTATGTTGTTAGTGTCCTTTCATTTTAGTGGAATGATTTATATTCCTTTGGATGTATACCCAGTAATGTGATTGCTGGGTCAAATGGTATTTCTGGTTCTAGATCCTTGAGGAATCACCATACTGTCTTCCACAATGGTTGAACTAATTTACATTACCACCAGCAGTGTAAAAGCATTCCTATTTCTCCACAGCCTATTTGCACAGCTGTGCAATAGATGCACAGCTTCTATCGTTTCCTCCCTTTTTAATAATCGCCATTCTGACTGGCATGAGATGGTATCTCATTGCGATTTTGATTTGCATTTCTCTGATGATTAGTGATCTTGAGCTTTTTTTCATATGTTTCTTGGTCATGTAAATATGGAGAAACATATAACCTACAAATACTGAATCATATAGTTATACAAAATCCCAATAGACTAATAACAACTAAGAAAACTGAATCAATAATTAAAAGTCTCCCAGCAAAGAAAAGCCCAGGACCTGATGGTTTTGTCATTAAATACTACCCAACATTCAAAGAAAAATTAATGACAATCTTTCTCAAACTCTTCCAAGTAAATAGAAAAGGAGGGAACACTTACAAAATTATTCTATGTGTCCAGTATTACCTTGATAACTAAGCCTGAGAAGGGCACTATAAGAAAGAAAGAATTACGGGTCAATATCCCTGAGGAAAATAGATGCAAATATCCTGAAAAAAATACAAACACAAACCGCATTCAACAAAAGGATCACACAATATGAGCCAGTGGGTTTTATACAGGGAAATGCAAGAATGATTCAACATTTGCAAACAAATAATTGTGATAGACCACATTAACAGTATGATGGACAAACTTTGGATATAATCAACTCAATAGAGGTAGAAAAAGCATTTGACAAACCACATCCTTTCATAATAAAAACTCTCAACAAATTAGGTATGTGCTTCAATATAATAAAGATTACATATGAAAAGCCAATAGCTAACATCATACTTACTGGTGAAAAGCAGAAAATCTTTTCCCTAAGATTAGGAACAAGAATGCCCATCTTTATGATTTCTATTCAACATAGTACCAAAATTATAGAGCAATTAGGTTACAAAACATCACAAATATTAGCCAAATCAGAAAGAGTAAAATTGACTGTTTTCAGCTGACAGTCTTATATACAGAAAGTCTTAAAGAATCTACCAAAGAAGATAAAGAAGACGTAAATGCTGTAAAGTTGTAAAACAAAATCAACATATCTAAATCACTTACTTTTCATACACTAACAATGAACTACCCCCAAAACACAAAAATAAAGAAAACAATTCTACTTATCTGACTATCAAAATAATAAAATAGATAGGAATAAATTTAATGAGGAAGGTAAAAATTCTACATGACCAAAACTATAAGACACTGATAAAAGAAACTGAAGTTACAAACACATGGAAAGATAATGCTGTGTTCATGAATTGGAATAAATAAAATTACTAAAAATGTCTATACTACTCAACGTGATTTAAAGATCAAATGGAGTCACTATTCAAATTCCAATGACATTTTTCACCAAAATATAATTAAAAAACATAAAATATATACAGAATCATGCAAGACTGAAAACTCAAAACAACTTAGATAAGAAAGAAAGCTAGGCAAATAATGTATGACTCAGACTCCAAAAGCAAATGCAACAAAAACAAAAATAAATTAATGAGACTTCATTAAACTAAAAAGCTTCTTCACAGTGAAAGAAATAATCATCAGAGTACACAGAAAACTCACAGAGCAGGAGAAAATATATGCAAACTATACATCCAGCAAATGACTAATATCCAGGATCTACAAGGAACTTAAATAAATCAGCAAGAATAAAACAGATAATCCCATCAAAAGTGGGAAAATGACATGAATAGATACTTTAAAATATATACATATATAAATGACCAACAAACATGAAAAAATGTTCCGTATCACTGATCAAGGAAATGCAAATTAAAACCACAATGAGATACCACCTTACCCCAGCCAGAACTATTCACAATAGCAGAAATTGAATCAACATAGATACCTATCAACAGTGAACTGGATAAAGAAAATGTGGTTCATACATATCATTAAATACTACACAGCCATAAAAAAAATGAAATCACACCCTTTGCAGCAACATAGATGCAGCTGGAGGCCATAATTCTGAGTGAATTAATGCAGAAACAGAAAACCAAATGTTGCATGTTCTTACTTAAAGTGGGAGCTAAATTTGGGGTATGTACAAACATAAAGATGGGAATAAATGCTAGGGACTCCAAAAGGAGGGGTGGTAAGGGCTGAAAAACTTCCTGTTAGGTACTATGTTCACTATCTGGGTAATGAGATCAATTGAAGCCCAAACCTCAGCATTATGCAGTATACCCTTCTAAAAATCCTGCACACATACACCCTGAATCTAAAACTAAAATGGAAATTTATAAAAATAATTTGTCAAATTTTCTCAACATTTTCAAGGAATACAATTTTGTTCATTTTTTCTTTTTTTTAATATTATCATTTCTTTACTATTTATTTACCTATACTTACCTTATTTTTTCTTTTTCTATCCTCTTAAATTGAATGCATATGTTGTTTAGTTTTCATTAATTCTGCCCTTAATAAATAAATTTAAGGCTGTACATTTTTCTTTAATTAATGCTTTAGCTTAGTACTAATAAACTAAGTTTATTCTGTAGAAATTTTATGTAGGATTTTTTTGGTTTATTGCTCAATATTTTCATGTCCATATTGATTTTCTCATTGCCTTAGTCCATTTGTGATGTTTTAGTACATTTGAGATATACCAACATATCAGACTGGAGAGCTTGTAAATAACAAAAATGTATATCTTTGTTCTGAGGACAGGGAAATTCAAGTACAGGGTGCTGGCAGATTTAGTGTCTGTCTGGTGAAGAGCAACTTTCTGGTTAATAGACAGCACTTTCTCATTCCATCCTCACATGGTGGAAAAGGCAAGGGATCTCTTTAAGCCTCTTTTATAAGAACACTAATCATTGAGAATAGCCCCACCTTCATGACCTATTCACAACCCAAAAGGCCTGCCTCATAATATCATCATCTCAAGGGTTAGAATTTTAACATATGAATTTTGGGAGACACAAACATTCAGACAATAGCACATAATATTCCATGAGTTATTTAGGAGTACATTCACAAATTTCTTTGTTTGTTTGTTTGTTTGTTTTATTTTTTTATTATTCTAGCGTACATGTGCACAATGTGCAGGTTTGTTACATATGTATACATCTTCCATGTTGGCATGCTGCACCCATTAACTCGTCATTTACGTTAGGTATGTCTCCTAATGCTTTCCCTCCCCCCTCCCCACTCCCCCAACCCCACAACACGCCCTGGTATGTGATGTTCCCCTTCCTGTGTCCAAGTGTTCTCATTGTTCAATTCCCACCTATGAGTGAGAACATGAGGTGTTTGGTTTTTTGTTCTTGCAATAGTTTGCTGAGAATGATGGTTTCCAGCTTCATCCATGTCCCTACAAAGGACATGAACTCATCATTTTTATGGCTGCGTAGTATTCCATGGTGTATATGTGCCACATTTTCTTAATCCAGTTTATCATTGATGGACATTTGGGTTGGTTCCAAGTCTTTGCTATTGTGAATAGTGCTGCAATAAACATATGTGTGCATGTGTCTTTATAGCAGCATGACTTATAATCCTTTGGGTATAGACCCAGTAATGAGATGGCTGGGTCAAATGGTATTTCTAGTTCTAGATCCTTGAGGAATCACCACACTGTCTTCCACAATGGTTGAACTAGTTTATAGTCCTGCCAACAGTGTAAAAGTGTTCCTATTTCTCCACATCCTCTCCAGCACCTGTTGTTTCCTGACTTTTTAATGATTGCCATTCTAACTGGTGTGAGATGGTATCTCATCGTGGTTTTGATTTGCATTTCTCTGATGACCAGTGATGATGTGTCTTCTGACTGCATAATGTCTTCTTTTGAGAAGTGTCTGTTCATATCCTTCGCCCACATGTTGATGGGGTTGTGTGTTTTTTTCTTGTAAATTTGTTGGAGTTCTTTGTAGATTCTGGATATTAGCCCTTTGTCAGATGAGTAGATTGCAAAAATTTTCTCCCATTTTGTAGGTTGCCTGTTCACTCTGATGGTAGTTTCTTTTGCTGCACAGAAGCTCTTTAGTTTAATTAGATCCCATTTGTCAATTTTTCTTTGGTTTTGGTGTTTTAGACATGAAGTTCTTGCCCATGCCTATGTCCTGAATGGTATTGCCTAGGTTTTCTTCTAGGGTTTTTATGGTTTTAGGTCTAACATTTAAGTCTTTAATCCATCTTGAATTAATTTTTGTATAAGGTGTAAGGAAGGGATCCAGTTTCAGCTTTCTACATATGGCTAGCCAGTTTTCCCAGCACCATTTATTAAATAGGGAACCCTTTTCCCATTTCTTGTTTTTGTCAGGTTTGTCAAAGATCAGATGGTTGTAGATGTGTGGTATTATTTCTGAGGGTTCTGTTCTGTTCCATTGGTCTATATCTCTGTTTTGGTACCAGTACCATGCTGTTTTGGTTACTGCAGCCTTGTAGAATATTTTGAAGTCAGGTAGCATGACGCCTCCAGCTTTGTTCTTTTGGCTTAGGATTGTCTTGGCAATGCGGGCTCTTTTTTGGTTCCATATGAACTTTAAGGTAGTTTTTTCCAATTCTGTGAAGAAAGTCATTGGTAGCTTGATGGGGATGTCATTGAATCTATAAATTACCTTGGGCAGTATGCCATTTTCAGGATATTGATTCTTCCTGTCTATGAGAATGGAAGGTTCTTACATTTGTTTGTGTCCTCTTTTATTTTGTCGTGCAGTGGTTTGTAGTTCTCCTTGAAGAGGTCCTTCACATCCCTTGTAAGTTGGATTCCTAGGTATTTTATTCTCTTTGGAGAAATTGTGAATGGGAGTTCACTCATGATTTGGCTGTCTGCTTGTTTGTTATTGGTGTGTAAGAATGCTTGTGATTTTTGCACATTGATTTTGTATCCTGAGACTTTGCTGAAGTTGCTTATCAGCTTAAGGAGATTTTTGGCTGAGATAATGGGGTTTTCTAAATATACAATCATGTCATCTGCAAACAGGGACAATTTGACTTCCTATTTTCCTAATTGAATACCCTTTATTTCTTTCTCCTTCCTGATTGCCCTGGCCAGAACTTCCAACACTATGTTGAATAGGAGTGGTGACAGAGGGCATCCCTGTCTTGTGCCAGTTTTCAAAGGGAATTCTTCCAGTTTTTGCCCATTTAGTATGATATTGGCTGTGGGTTTGTCATAAATAGCTCTTATTATTTTGAGATAGGTCCCATCAATACCTAGTTTATTGAGAGATTTTAGCATGAAGACTTGTTGAATTTTGTCAAAGGCCTTTTCTGCATCTATTTAGATAATCATGTGGTTTTTTTCATTGGTTCTGTTTATATGCTGGATTACATTTATTGATTTGTGTATGTTGAACCAGCCTTGCATCCCAGGGATGAAGCCCACTTGATCATGGTGAATAAGCTTTTTGATGTGCTGCTGGATTTGGTTTGCCAGTATTTTATTGAGGATTTTTGCATCGATGTTCATCACGGATATTGGTCTAAAATTCTCTTTTTTTGTTGTGTCTCTGCCAGGCTTTGGTATCAGGATGATGCTGGCTTCCTAAAATGAGTTAAGGAGGATTCCCTCTTTTTCTGTTGATTGGAATAGTTTCAGAATGAATGGTACCAGCTCCTCATTGTACCTCTGGTAGAATTCAGCTGTGAATCTGTCTGGTCCCAGACTTTTTTTGGTTGGTAGGCTATTAATTATTGCCTCAATTTCAGAGCCTGTTATTGGTCTATTCAGGGATTCAACTTCTTCCTGGTTTAGTCTTGGTAGGGTGTACGTGTCCAGGAATTTATCCATTTCTTCTAGATTTTCTAGTTTATTTGCGTAGAGGTGTTTATAGTATTCTCTGATGGTAGTTTGTATTTCTGTGGGATCAGTGGTGATATCCCCTTTATCATTTTTTATTGCGTCTATTTGATTCTTCTCTCTTCTCTTCTTTGTTAGTCTTGCTAGCAGTGTATCAATTTTGTGATCTTTTCAAAAAAAAAAATCAGCTCCTGGATTCATTGATTTTTTGAAGGTTTTTTTGTGTCTCTATCTCTTTCATTTCTTCTCTGATCTTAGTTAGTTCTTGCCTTCTGCTAGCTTTTGAATGTGTTTGCTCTTGCTTCTCTAGTTCTTTTAATTGTGATGTTAGGGTGTCAATTTTAGATCTTTCCTGCTTTCTCTTGTGGGCATTTAGTGCTATAAATTTCCCTCTACACACTGCTTTGAATGTGTCCCAGAGATTCTGGTGTGTTGTGTCTTTGTTCTCGTTGGTTTCAAAGAACATTTTTATTTCTGCCTTCATTCCCTTATATACCCAGTAGTCATTCAGAAGCAGGTTGTTCAGTTTCCATGTAGTTGAGTGGTTTTGAGTGAGTTTCTTAATCCTGATTTCTAGTTTAATTGCACTGTGGTCTGAGAGACAGTTTGTTATAATTTCTGTTCTTTTACATTTGCTGAGTAGTGCTTTACTTCCAACTATGTGGTCAATTTTGGAATAAGTGTGGTATGGTGCTGAAAGAATGTATATTCTGTTGATTTGGGGTGGAGAGTTCTGCAGATGTCTATTAGGTCTGCTTGGTGCAGAGCTGAGTTCAATTCCTGGATAACCTTGTTAACCTTCTGTCTCGTTGATCTGTCTAATGTTGACACTGGGGTGTTAAATTCTCCCATTATTATTGTGTGGGAGTCTAGGTCTCTCTGAAGATCTCTAAGGACCTGCTTTATGAATCTGGGTGCTCCCATATTGGGTGCATATATATGTAAGTTAGTTAGCTCTTCTTGTTGAATTGATTCCTTTACCATTATGTAATGGCATTCTTTGTCTCTTTTGATCTTTGTTGGTTTAAAGTCTGTTTTATCAGAGACTAGGATTGCCACCCCTGCCTTTTTTTGTTTTCCATTTGCTTGGTAGATCTTCCTCCGTCCCTTTATTTTGAGCCTATGTGTGTCTCTGCATGTGAGATGGGTCTCCTGAATACAGCACTCTGATGGGTCTTGACTCTTTATCCAGTTTGCCAGTCTGTGTCTTTTAATTGGAGCATTTAGCCCATTTACATTTAAGGTTAATATTGTTATGTGTGAATTTGATCCTGTCATTATGATGTTAGCTGGTTATTTTGCTCGTTAGTTGATGCAGTTTCTTCCTAGCATCGATCTTTATAATTTATCCTGTTTTTGCATTGGCTGGTACTGGTTGTTCCTTTCCATGTTTAGTGTTTCCTTCAGGAGCTCTTGTAGGGCAAACCTGGTGGTGACAAAATCTTTCAGCATTTGCTTGTCTGTAAAGTATTTTATTTCTCCTTCACTTATGAAGCTTAGTTTGGCTGGATATGAAATTCTGAGTTGAAAATTATTTTCTTTAAGAATGTTGAGCTCCCTCTCCCTCTCCCTCTTTCTTTCTATGGTCTGCCTCTCTTGCCGAGCCTGGACTGTACTGCCATGATCTCGGCTCGCTGCAACCTCCCTGCTTCGGGCTCCCGTGATTCTCCTGCCTCGGCCTGCCGAGTGCCTGGGATTCCAGGCAGGCGCCGCCACTCCTGACTGGTTTTTGTATTTTTGGTGGGGACGGGGTTTCACCGTGTTGACCGGGCTGGTCTCCAGCTCCTGGCCTCGGGTGATCACCCCGCCTCGGCCTCCCGAGGCGCTGGGATTGCAAACGGAGTCTCGCTCACTCAATGCTCAATGTTGCCCAGGCTGGAGTGCAGAGGCATGATCTTGGCTTGCTACAACCTCCACCTCCCAGCCTCTTGCCTTGGCCTCCCAAAGTGCTAAGATTACAGCCTCTGCCCACCCCCCACCCCGTCTAGGAAGTGAGGAGCATCTCTGCCTGGCCGCCCATTGTCTGGGATGTGAGGAGCGCCTCTGCCCGGCCGCCCCGTCTGGGAAGTGAGGGGCACCTCTGCCCGGCTGCCCCGAATGGGAAGTGAGGAGCGCCTCTGCCTGTCCACCCCCTCTGGGAAGTGAGGAGCGCCTCTGCCCGGCCACCACCCAGTCTGGGATGTGAGGAGCGTCTCTGCCTGGCCGCCCCATCTGGGAAGTGGGGAGCGCCTCTGCCTGGCTGCCCTGTCTGGGATGTGAGGAGCGCCTCTGCCCCGCCGCCACCCCGTCTGGGAGGTGAGAAGCGCCTCTGCCCGGCCGCCCCATCTGGGAACTGAGGAGCGCCTCTGCCCAGCTGCCCCATCTGGGAACTGAGGAGTGCTTCTGCCTGGCAGCCGCCCCATTTAGGAGGTGAGGAGCGTCTCTGCCCGGCAGTTGCCCTGTCTGGGAGGTGAGGAGCGCCTCTGCCCGGCTGCCCCGTCTGGGAAGTGGGGAGCGCCTCTGCCCAGCCGCCCTGTCTGGGAAATGGGGAGTGCCTCTGCCCAGCTGCCCCATCTAGGAAGTGAGGAGCACTTCTGCCTGGCCGCCCCGTCTGAGAGGTGAGGAGCGTCTCTACCCGGCCACCCCATCTGGGAAGTGAGGAGCGCCTCTGCCCAGCCACCCATTGCCTGGGAAGTGAGGAGCGCCTCTGCCCAGCTGCCCATCATCTGGGAAGTGAGGAGGGCCTCTGCCCGGCTGCCCCATCTGGGAGGTGAGGAGCACCTCTGCCCAGCCGCCCCGTCTGGGAGGTGAGGACTGCCTCTGCCCGGCTGCCCTGTCTGGGAGGTGAGGAGCACCTCTGCCCGGCCGCCCCATCTAGGAGGTGAGGAGCGCCTCTGCCCAGCTGCCCATCTTCTGGGAAATGGGGAGCACCTCTGCCCGGCTGCCCCGTCTGGGAAGTGAGGAGCGTCTCTGCCTGCCTGCCCATCATCTGGGAAGTGAGGAGCACCTCTGCCCGGCCACCCATCGTCTGGGAAGTGAGGAGCGCCTCTGCCCAGCCGCCCCATCTGGGAGGTGTACCCAACAGCTCCAAAGAGACAGCGACCATCGAGAATGGGTCATGATGACGATGGCAGTTTTGTTGAAAAGAAAAGGGGGAAATGTGGGGAAAAGAAAGAGAGATCAGATTGTTACTGCGTCTGTGTAGAAAGAAGTAGACATAGGAGACTCCATTTCGTTCTATACTAAGAAAAATTCTTCTGCCTTGGGATGCTGTTAATCTATAACCTTACCCCCAACCCCGTGCTCTCTGAAACATGTGCTGTGTCAACTCAGGGTTAAATGGATTAAGGGCAGTGCAATATGTGCTTTGTTAAACAGATGCTTGAAGGAGGATGCTCCTTAAGAGTCATCACCACTCCCTAATCTCAAGTACCCAAGGACACAAACACTGCGGAAGGCCGCAGGGACCTCTGCCTAGGAAAACCAGAGACCTTTGTTCACGTGTTTATCTGCTGACCTTCTCTCCGCTATTATCCTATGACCCTGCCACATCCCCCTCTCCAAGAAACACCCAAGAATGATCAATAAATACTAAAAAAAAAAAAAAAAAAAAAGAAGACAGACAAATAGGCAACAGGTATGTAAAAAAATGCTCAACATCAGAAAAATGCAAATCAAAACCATAATGAAATATAATCTCACCCCAATTAAAATACTATTGTCAAAAAGACAAAAAATAGGCCAGGCTTGGTGGCTCACGCTTGTAATCCCAGCACTTTGGGAGGCCAGGGCAGATGCATCAGTTGAGGTCACAAGTTGGAGACCAGCCTGGCTGACACAGTGAAACCCTGTCTCTACTAAAAATACAACAATTAGCTGAATATGGTGGCATGCACCTGTAATCCCAGCTACTCGGGAGGCTGAGGCAAGAGAATCTCTTGAACCTGGGAGGCAGAGGTTGCAGTGTGCTGAGAGTGATTGTGCCACTGCCCTCCAGCCTGGGTGAGAGCAAGATCCCATCTAAAAAAAAAAAAAGACAAAAAATAACAAATGCTGGCAAGGATGCAGAGAAAAGGGAACTCTTATACACTGGTGGTGAGATTGTAAATTAGTACAGCCATTATGGAAAACAGTATGAAGGTTTCTCAAAAAACTAAAAATAGAATTACCTATGATCCAGCAATCTCACTTCTGGGAATTTATCCAAAGGAAAGGAAATCATTACATTAAAAAGACACCTGCACCTCCATGTTAACCACAACACTATTCAATATGGCTAAAATATGGAATCAACTTAAGTGTCTATCAACAAATGAATAAAGAAAATGTGGTGTACATTTAAAAAAAAAAAAGTTGAATATTGGCCCCCACTCTCTTCTGGCTTGTAGAGTTTCTGCCAAGAGATCCGCTGTTAGTCTGATGGGTTTCCCTTTGTGGGTAACCCGACCTTTCTCTCTGGCTGCCCTTAACATTTTTTCCTTCATTTCAACTTTGGTGAATCTGACAATTATGTGTCTTGGAGTTGCTCTTCTCAAGGAGTATCTTTGTGGTGTTCTCTGTATTTCCTGAATTTGAATGTTGGCCTGCCTTGCTACATTGGGGAAGTTCTCCTGGATAATATCCTGCAGAGTGTTGTCCAACTTGGTTCCATTCTCCCTGTCACTTTCAAGTACACCAATCAGACATAGATTTGGTCTTTTCACATAGTCCCATATTTCTTGGAGGCTTTGTTCACTTCTTTTTACTCTTTTTTCTCTAAACTTCTCTTCTCACTTCATTTCATTCATTTGATCTTCAATCACTGATATGCTTCCTTCCAGTTGATTGAATTGGCTACTGAAGCTTGTGCATTCGTCACGTAGTTCTCGTGCCATGGTTTTCAGCTCCATCAGGTCATTTAAGGACTTCTCTACACTGGTTATTCTAGTTATCCATTTTTCTAATCTTTTTTCAAGTTTTTTAGCTCCTTTGCATTGGGTTCGAACTTCCTCCTTTAGCTCAGAGAAGTTTGATTGTCTGAAGCCTTCTTCTCTCAACTCGTCAAAGTCATTCTCCTTCCAACTTTGTTCCATTGCTGGCCAGGAGCTGCATTCCTTCGGAGGGGGAGAGTTACTCTGATTTTTAGAATTTTCAGCTTTTCTGCTCTGTTTTTTCCCCATCTTTGTGGTTTTATCTACCTTTGGTCTTTGATGATGGTGAGGTACAGATGGGATTTTGGTGTGGATGTCCTTTCTGTTTGTTAGTTTTCCTTCTAATAGTCAGGACCCTCAGCTGCAGGTCTGTTGGAGTTTGCCGGAGGTCCACTCCAGACCCTGTTTGCCTGGGTATCAGCAGCAGAGGCTGCAGAACAGTGAATATTGCTGAACAGCAAATGTTGCTGCCTGATCCTTCCTCTGAAAGCTTTGTCTCAGAGGAGTACCTGGCTGTGTGAGGTGTCAGTCTGCCCCTACTGGGGGGTGCCTCCCAGTTAGGCTACTTGGGGGTCAGGGACCCACTTGAGGAGGCAGTCTGTCAGTTCTCAGACTCAAACTCCGTGCTGGGAGAACCACTACTCTCTTCAAAGCTGTCAGACAGGGACATTTACGTCTGCAGAGGTTTCTGCTGCCTTTTGTTCGGCTATGCCCTGCCCCCAGAGGTGGAGTCTACAGAGGCAGGCAGGCTTCCTTGAGCTGTGGTGGGCTCCACCCAGTTCGAGCTTCCTGGCCACTTTGTTTACCTACTCAAGCCTCAGCAACGGCGGGCACCCCTCCCCCAGCCTGGCTGCTGCCTTCAGGTTTGATCTCAGACTGCTGTGCTAGCAATAAGCGAGGCTCCGTGGGGTGGGACCCTCTAAGCCAGGCACGGGATATAATCTCCTGGTGTGCCGTTTGCTAAGACCATTGGAAAAACACAGTATTAGGGTGGGAGTGACCCGATTTTCCAGGTGCCATCTGTCACTGCTTCCCTTGGCTAGGAAAGGGAATTCCCTGACCCCTTGTGCTTCCCAGGTGAGGCGATGCCTCGCCCTGCTTTGGCTCACACTCGGTGGGCTGCACTCACGGTCCTGCACCCACTGTCTGACAAGCCCCAGTGAGATGAACCCAGTACCTCAGTTGGAAATGCAGAAATCACCCGTCTTCTGCGTCACTCACGCTGGGAGCTGTAGACTGGAGCTGTTCCTATTCGGCCATCTTGGAACCGCCCCCCATATTCACAAATTTCTAATCAAATGAATTTTAGCATTTCTGTTGATTTTTAATTATATTAATCATGATCTCAGAATATATAGGATGGAAATTTCTTGAAATTAGCTGAGACTTTCTTTGAAAAATAGAACACAAAAGTTATTATAAATGATTAATTACTAATTTTTTATTTCATATATTTTCACAGCAACTTGCCCTTTGAGAGCATTCTCTGTATTTCATTCTTCACTATGTTGGAATGGAGCTTTGACTATAGTAATAATTATAGCCAGTGTTAACAATGAAATCCAAAATACATTTCAACCTCAATAATTCAAAGAAATATGCATAAGATAAAATATTATTTTGTGGGACAGACTGTAGAATGTGTAGAAGAAATTATAAAGGATATTTTCAGAGGGAAGGTAAAGACACTGGGATTAAGAGTTTCAAATTAAAAAGAACTAATAAAGGCTGTTTGAACTATGGATAGGATAAAATAGCACTTTAGGAAGATTTTTAAAAAACTTGCCTGGGATTGAGGAGGTTCAACAGACATGAATTCTTAAATTTCAAAATTAACCAGAAATTATTTGAGATTTAAACTGGATTTTGTGGCTTACATAACACTTTGTTCATGAACCCCAGTACCTGATCTGAATTTATTGACAGATGAAAAGATTCAAATTTAAAAATCTGCCTACTCCTTGGGAGCTAAAAACAAACAAAACAGAAAACACTTAAATATATAGATGTCAAGATTCTGAGATAGACTTCAAAAAATAAAATCTACTCACTTAAGACACAAGAGAGAAGCGAGTTTGTGGAGCAGCCATAGTGACACTAGCAGCTGTGGTCAGGAAAATAGCCATAATGGCAGAGGACTGGCTGCCCAGGAAGATAAGATTACCAAGGAAGTCAAGTTCAAAATCCAGGAACAATGTAATGGCAGTGGTGCAGGACGAGAGAGACCAAAGCATTGGTCAGGATCTCTTGTATAATTATTTCCTTTCTTAAAAGTATTTGCTGTAACAGTTGACTGCAAAAACCACAGGTACTATAAGTAAGACTGAAATTTTCTGCTTGACCAAATTTCTGAGGCTTTAGACAATGTGACCCTAAGAAGAAATATTTGGCATATTATTTTTATTATAATAATACATTAACTTACACTAGGTAAAAATTTTAAAGGGAAAACCCTATTTTAATAGAATACATATTATCTAATCTTTTATCGAGATGTATGTGACATAGAATATATGGCACATAACAACCTTTATTGCTATAAAAAAGGAAAAGCACTCTTTGAAGCATTCTTTATCTTTGAAGAAAAGGGAAGGGAGAGAAAAAGCAGTATGTAGTTTCAATCTAGTTCATTTCCAGATGTTTCTACTCACAAAGATAAAAAAATTGTAAAAACTATTATTCTTTGCTTATTCTTACCACTGTCCATTTTTACCCAGAAAAAAATCTTTAACTTGATTTATTTTTAAGGATTATTTATAAATAAATACTCTGTGAGACTTCTTTATATATGTTTCACTCACTTAAGATAATTAATATTAAGGCACAATGCCACTGTCTTTTTACATGCAGTAAATCTTTATAAATTTTAGTGGTAGGGCTAGAAATTTGATGTTTGCATAGGAAAAAATTAAATGTAAACACATAAAAAGAAGCTTCTCTGAAATTTTTTACGCCTAAGTGCAGAATTCATTAGCCCATTATTTATAACAAATGGGAACTAATACACAATTTAAAAAAAAAGAATGAACACTATTCTAGTAGATCTCTGAGAACAGAAAGAATTCTCTTGACAATAGAATAGCAGCTACTTCGAAAGATACATGCACAGTGTATTAAGAGCCTAATGATAAGGAAGAAGAAAATCAAAGATATCTGCATTGGTAAAAGTGAATTATGTATGTGCTATCCTCTCACTGAGCTCACCATGAGTTACAACTCAAACCTACTGAAATTGTAAAAAAGAATGATGACAATTAATTAAAGTTACCATTTTTAACAGTGGTTGATGTGTTATGATGTCAGATGTATTTTATCTTTTGAAAAGTGTAAAACTTTGTAGCTTCTAGTCCCAAAGCAGCCACTGCAGTGCACAGCAGTGTAAAAAAGAGTGGCAACTGAAAATGGAAAATCTTTCATTTTGCCCACATAACCCTATGAGAATTCTCCCTTCATGGTAAATGAATTCTGGGCTGAGGTAGAAATATTTTCTGTCTTAATATTGGGGTTCATTTTATGTTGCTTTTACTTTTATCTCAAAATGAGAGACATACAAATACACAAACTTCCTGGTTAAACACCACAAAAGTATTTTATTTCCAACATTTACCATCATTCAGGCAACTAGGAGAAGAAAAGAAAATCTCTATAAAGAAGTGAATTCTCATAATCTTGCTCCTCTAAGAGTCCACACATACCACTTGAACGAAAGAGCAATAGGTAGTCAAAACTCAGCATTCTACACTTCTGTTAGGATTGGGTCTTTCCTCTTTACTTTAGGTGAAAAGAGCACCTTTATGAGCAGGTTTTTGAAGATACATCATACCAATAGAGTTAGAAGACATTCTTCTACTGCATTAAAATGTTCCACAAAGAGAGAACCAAGATTTATGAAGGCTTTGGTGTCATCCTAATTCTTAGCAATTACTGCCTGTTGTGTTCACCTGTCTGTGAAAGGGCCGAGAAAGTTAAGCCGAAAAAGTATATTCTTAGGACTTGCTCCCCATATAGGAAATAGGCTATTGTCATCAAATAAGTTGACATTTTCCAGGAAGAGAACAGACTGTGAAGAGGGACTTGGTTCCTGATCTGCTATGTTTTAGCTGTGTGAACCTGAGCCACTGTATAAACTTTCTGAATCTCAGTTTGCATATATGAAAAATTAGAACAATATCATCCATCTCACAAGATGATTGAGAAGGATTAAATGAAAGACCTAATAAATAGCAAGAATTCAACACTAGTTACTTTCAATATTAATCATTTAAAAGAAATCATGTAATAAATGTAGTTGCTCATTTGATCATTGGACAAGTATTTATTGAACATCTATAATTTGTAAATACTTCCATCTCTCCAATAGGTACATTCCTGACTTTCTCAAAGAGTTATTTATCATCATTGTTTCTCTTTTTCCATATATTATTTACGCTTTCAACTCATTTCCATGCATCCCCTGCCACTATGCCATCAAAACAAATCACTCTAACAATGAATTCCATGTTGCTAAATCTAATGGAAAATTGTCCTCTTTTAATCTACTCTTCAATTTCTTTCACCAGCCCATCTTCTTCAACTCAACTTTTAAATGTCTGAATTTTTCAAGATTTTATTTTAGTCTCCTCTTCCCATTCTACCCTTTCTTTTTGCTTATTCTAATCTACACATATTTATTCCCAGTCTGGAACTGTTGCTTAAGTAACAACCTATCTATCAAACTTCCACCAACACTTTCCTTGAAAAAAACCTCAAATTCCACATATCTAAAATTGCACTCATCCTCTTTTCTTCTAAATTAGTCCACCATCTCTTCAGGCCGATTGCTAGGGAATCATCTTTTGATACATTGTTCTCCTTCATCTTCCATTCCAATTATCCACAAATCATATAAACTTTATTTCCTAAATATTCCTGTAACCCATCAACTTGTCTCTGACTCCACTTTTACGACTCCCATATATTATCATGTCCAGCATGGACTAGGAATCCCCTTTTTACCTTAGCTCTCCATACTCTCTTGCCCCCCTCTAATCCATTCTCTACAGGATAAGCTTTTCTTAAAATGAAAAACTGATCATATTACTCTCTAGATTAAAATGGTTTGCTTTTAGAATAAAGTAAAAGAAAAAACATGTGACATGAGCTAAGAGGACATTATAGATGAATGATTTTTTCCCTATCGGCTTCTTCAGTGCCATCTCAGATTATTTTCTTATTCACTTTGCTCCAGCCAAGGGTCCCTCTTTCAATTCCACTACTTAGCTATGCTTCTGTCTACCTCAGACTCTTAAAGAATATAGTGCTTCCTCTGGAATACTCTTTCCTAGCTCAACTCTTTGCCTACTTGAGTTATAATAATTTTCTGGATGTCAGTTCCAATACTAGTTTTTCAGTTAAGCCCAGGTTAGTTTGCCCTGTTATAAGCTCTAAGGTTTCCTATATGTCTCCTCCATTTAACTATATTTTGTCAACAGGTATTTCCTGTATAATTGCTTCATTAATGTAATTTCCTATATATACCTCAGGAGGAAGGGTCTATCTGCCAAACTTATCATAATAAACCCAGAGACACAAAAACAGCATGAGAATGATTCATATTAGGCGATATGTACACATTTTTTAAGTTAGAAATAAATAGACAGATGAGTGAATACTCTCCAGGGAGATAGAAATATATATATATATATACATATACATACACACACATATATACTATATGTGTATATATATGTGTGTACATATTCTACATGTCTACACATGTATATGTATACATATATACATACTATATGTGTATATATGTATATATACTGTGTGTGTGTATATATACACACACATTATATATACTATGTGTATGTATATATATGTATGTATACACAATACTATATATATAGTATAACTGAATATTTAGCATGTTTTAAATTGCCAAATGAACTATTGAAGGTCAACAGAAGATTAGGTAAGGAGAGATAAAGTGGTCTTCATCTTTTGGGTCTCATATGTGTGAAAAGTTTTATATTTGCCATTAAGTATAGGGTGATCAGTTTTATTAGTCCATTCTCATACTGCTATAAAGATCATACCTGAGACGGGTTAATTTATAAAGAAAGGAGGTTTAATTGACTCACAGTTCTGTATGGCTGGGGAGGCCTTGGGAAACTTAGAGTCATGGTGGAAGGCGAAGAAGAAGTAAGCACCTTCACAAGGTGGCAGGAGAGAAACAGAGATGGGGAAGCACCAGAAACTTTTCAAATAACCAGATCTCATGAAAACCCACTGACTATCATTAGAACAGCAAGGAAGAAATCCACTTCCATGATCCAATTACCTCCCATTAGGTCCATCCCTCAATACATGGGGATTACAATTTGAGATGAGATTTGGGTGGAGACACAGAGCCAAATCATAGCATTCCACCTCTGGCCCACTCCCAAATTTCATGTCATTTCACATTTCTAAACCAATCATATTGTCCCAACAGTTACCAAAATCTTCACTCATTCTAGCATTAACTCAAAAGTTCAAGTCCAGTTTCATCTGAGGCAAGGCAAGCCCCTTCTGCTTATGAACGTGTAAAATCAAAAGTAAGGTAGTTTTCCAAGATACAGTGGGGTACAGGCATTGGTTAAATGTTCCCATTCCTAATGGAAGAAATTGGCCAAAACAAAGGGGCCACAGTCCCCATGCAAATCTAAAACCCAGCAGGACACTCATTAAATCTTGAAGCTCCAAAATCATGTACTTTGACTCCATGTCTAACATCCAGGGTACATTGACTCAAGGGGTGGGCTCCCACACTCTTGAGCAGCTCTACCTTTGTGGCTCTGTAGGGTACAGTCCCCATGGCTGCTTTCATGGACTGGCATTGAGTGCCTGTGGCTTTTCCAGGCTCACAGTGCAAGCTGTCAGTGACCATTCTGGAGTCTGAAGGATGGTGGCCCTCTTCTCACAGCTCCCCTAGGCAGTGCTCCAGTGAGAATTCTGTATGGTGTCTCCAATCCCACATTTCTCTGCTGCACTGCACTAGCAGAGGTTCTCCATGAGGGTTCCACACCTGCAGCAGACTTCTACCTAGCCATTCAGGAGTTTCCATACATCTTCTGAAACCTAGGCAGAGTCTCCCAAAGCTCAACTCTTGTCTTCTTCATTCCTGCAGGCCCAACACCACATGGAAAGTCGCCAAGGCTTGGGGCTTGTTCCCTCTGAAGCAATGGCCCAAGCTGTACCTTGATCCCTTTTAGCCACAGCTGGAGCTGGAGCAGCTGGGACTTAGGGCACCACATTCTGAAGCTGCACAGAGCAGCAGGGCCCTGTGCCTGGCCCACAAAGCCATTTTTTCCACTAGGCCTCCAGGCCTGGGATCTGTGGGGCTGCCATGAGATCTCTGATATCCACTGGAGACATTTCCCCATTGTCTTGGTTATTAACATTCAGCTCCCCATTATTTATGTAAATTTCTGCTGCCAGCTTGAATTTCTCTTCAGAAAATGGGATGTTCTTTTAGACCAAATGGTCAGGCTGCAAATTTTCTAAACCTTTATGCTCTGCTAGCCTTTTAAACATAAGTTCCAATTTCAAATCATCTCTTTGTGAATGCATATAACAGAATCCTTTCAGAATAGGCCAGGTCACTTCTTGAATGCTTTGCTGCTTAGAAACTTCTTTCACCGGATACCCTAAATCATCTCTCTCAAGTTCAAAGTTCCACAGATCTCTATGGCAGGGGCAAAATGCTGCCACTGTCTTTGCTAAAGCAAAGCATGAGTGACCCTTACTACACTTCCCAGTAAGTTTTTCATCTCCGAGACCACCTCAGCTTGGACTTCATTGTCCATATTACTATCAGCACTTCGATCAAAACCATTCAACAAGTCTCTAGGAAGTTTCAAACTTTACCACATCTTCCTGTTTTTTGAGCCCTCCAAACTGTTTCAACCTCTGCTGGTTACCCTGTTCCAAAGTAACTTCCACATTCTCAGGTATGTTATAGCAATACCTCACTACCTTGGTACCAATTTCCTGTATTAGGCCATTCTCACACTGCTCTAAAGATACTACCCGAGACTGGGTAACTTATAAAGAAAGGAGGATTAACTGACTCACAGTTCTGCATGGCTGGGGAGGTCTTGGTAAACTTAGAGTCAAGATGGAAGGTGAAGAAGGAGCAAGCACCTTCTTCAAAAGGTGGCAGGGGAGAGAAGGCAGAAGCACCAGACACTGATCAAACAACCAGATCTCATGAGGACTCACTATCATGAGAATAGTAAGGGAAAAATCCACCCCCAGGATCTAATTACCTCCTACAAGGTCCCTCATTCGACACGTGGGGACTACAATTTGAGATGAGATTTGGATGGGGACACAGAGCCAAGCCATATAATCAATTTATGTCCAGTTTAAAGGGTTAATGTTTTTCTTTCAGACAACGTTCATGTCCAATGTGATTCAGATACAGATTTTTGTGGGTTTTTTGTAGAAGTGTAATCTGCAAGATTACAGGTCCAGTTTCCATGGCAAGTAGTTATAAATAATTTTCAAAAAGGTACCTGGAGTAGAATTTTCTCAACAAGCACATCTACTCACTTCAAAAGCCTTTTTGTGCAATGTCTTCACTTAGCATGCTCTTTATCTCAGGTGTAGATGAAGAAAGCTGCTCTCACAGAACTTTATTCTTATGAACCATGGCAGCAGTGTACTTTTCAAAGGTATTTTTAAGATCAACATTGGCTTATATGAATTGTCCAAGTCCTATCGTTGTCCCTGTTATTTTTAGTTTCCTTGTCTTTTTTCTTTCTTCTTTTCTTTTTTACTTATTTATTTATTTTTTATTATTATTATAGTTTAAGTTTTAGGATTCATGTGCACAATGTGCAGGTTTGTCACATATGTATACATGTGCCATGTCTTTTTCTTTCTTTCTTTCTTCTTTTTTTTCTTTGATAAAGTTTCATTCTTTTTCCCAGGTTGCAGTGCTCAGCTCACTGCAACCTTCACCTCCCATGTTCAAGTGATTCTCATGCCTCAACCTCCCAAATAGCTGAGATTACAGGCATGCACCACCACACCCAGCTAATTTTTTGTATTTTTAGTAGAAACAGTGTTTCACTATGTTGGCCAGGCTGGTCTGGAACTCCTGGCCTCAAGTGATCCACCTGCCTCAGCCTGCCAAAGTGCTGGGATTACAGGCATGAGCCACCACACCTGGACTTCCTTGTCTGGTTTCTAACACTGGTTTCCAATTCAGGAACTTTTTTTTTTTTATTAAAATTTGTCATTGTAAAGATACAACAAAGAGAGAAAACTATAAGCCAATAGGACTGGTGAACACAGATGCAAAAGTCTTCAACAATGTACTAGCAAATCAAATCTAGCAGCACATCAAGAAGTTAACTTACCACAATCAAGTAGATTTCATTCCTAGGATGCAGGCCTGATTTAACATGCACTAATCAAGAAATGTGACTCACCACATAAACAGAATTAAAAACAAAAACCAGATAATCATCTCGACAGATGCAGAAAAAGTTTTTGATAAAATCCAACATTTCTTAATGATAAAAACCTCTCAACAAACTAGGCATTAATAAAATATACCTGAAAATGATAAGAGCTATCTACGATAAACCACAGCCAACATCATACTTAATGGGCAAAATATGGAAGCATTCCCCTTGATAACTGGAACAAGATAAGGAAGCCCACTCTCACCACTCCTATTCAAGATAGTATTGGAATTTCTAGCCAGAGCAATCAGGCAAGAGAAAGAAATAAAAGGCATCCAAATAGGAAAAGAACAAATAAAACTATCTTCACTGATATGATTCTATACCTAGAAAACTCTAAAGATTTGAGATAATGTTAAATTTTATTGAGCGCCTTTTCTCCATCTATTGATATGATCATGTGGCTTCTGTTTTTAGTTCTGTTTATGTGATGAGCCATAATTATTGATTTGCATGTATTGAACCAATCTTGTATTCCAGTAATAAACTCTACCTGATTGTAGTAGATTACCTTTTGATGTGCTGCTGGATTTTGCTAGCACTTTGTTGAGGTTTTTTCTCATCTATGTCCACAGGGAATAATGGCCTGAAGTTTTTTTGTTGTTGTTGTGTTCCTGCCAGCTTTGGTATCAGAATGATACTGGCCTCATAGAATGAGTTAGGGAGGAGTCCTTCCTCCTCCACAATAGCAAAGACGTGAAATAAACCTGGATGCCCATCAGTAATGGACTGAATAAAGAAAATGCAGTACATATACATCATAGAATACTACACAGCCATAATGAAATAATGTCCTTTGCAGTAAAATGGCTGGAGTTTGGAGGCCGTTATCCTAAGCACATTAATGCAGGAACAGAAAACCAAATATCTCATGTTCTTACTTGCAAGTAGGAGATAAACATTGAGTACACGTGGACACAAAGAAGGGAACAATAGACACTGGGGCCTACTTGAGGGTGGAGGGTTGAAGGAGGGTGAGGCTTGAAAAACTACTTATATTGGGTACTATGCTCGCTATCTAGGTGACAAAACAATCTCTGCACCAAACCCCTGCAACATGCAGTTTACCCAGTTAACAAACCTTCACATGAGCTCCCTGAACCTAAAATAAAAGTTGGAAAGAAAAAACAAAAAAAGAAAACGCTAAAGATTCCACCAAAGGCTCCTAGACCCGATAAATGACTTGAGCAAAGCTTCTGGATACAAAATCAATGTATAAAAATCAGTAGCATTTCTACACATAAATAACATTAAGGCTGACAGCCAAATCTAGAGTGCTGTCCCATTTACAATAGCTACCCAAATAAATAAATAAATAAATAAATAAAGTACCTTGGAATACATGTAAACAAGGAGATGAAAGAACTCTACAAGAAGAGCTACAAAACACTGCTGAAAGAAATCACAGATGACACAAACAAATGGAAAAACATTCCATGTTCATAGATTGGAAGAATCAATATCATTAAATTGTCTATACTGCCCGAAGAAATCTACAGATTCAATACTATTTCTGTCAAATTACCAAAGTCATTTTTATAGAATTAGAAAAAACTATTCTAAAATTTATATGGAACCAAAAAGCGCTCAAACAGCACAAGAAATTCTAAGCAGAAAGAACAAAGCTGGAGGCATCACACTACCTGACTTCAAAATATACTAGCAGATTATAGCAACCAAAACAGCAGAGGACTGGTACAAAAACAAACATGTAGACTAATGGAATGGGATATGAATCTAGAAATAAAGCCAGACACCTACAATCATCTGAACTTCAACAAAGTCAACCAAAATAAGCAATAAGGAAAGGACTCCCTAATCAATAAATGGTGCTGGGATAACTGGCTAGCCATATACAGAAGGATATAACTGGATGCTACCTTTCACGATATACAAAAATGAATTCAAGATGGGTTAAAGACTTAAATGTAAGACCCCAAACTATGAAAATCCTGAAAAACATAGGAAATATCATTCTGAATATCAGCCTTGGCAAAGAATTTATGACTAAGTCCCCAAAAGCAATTTTGACAAAGCCAGAAATTGACAAATGGGACTAAATTAACCCATTTATACCAGAGGTTGCCAATTTCTGTGTGAAAAATCAGACCTTGGTGATGACCTTGGGCAGTAGGATATAAATCACTCCCACAAGCTTGGCATTCCAATAATGGAACACTAGAAATAAATGTAAAGAGCTTCTGCAAGGCAAAAGAAACTATCAACAGAATAAAAAGACAATCAACGGAATGAGAGAAAACATTTACAAACTATGCATCTGACAAAGGTTTAATATCCAGAATCTATAAGTAACTTAAACAAATCAACAAGAGAACAAATGGCCCCATTAAAAAGTGGGCAAAGAACATGAACACACACCTCTCAAAGAAGATCATACAACTGGCCAACAAATAAATGAAAAATTGCTAATTACTAATAATCAGAAAGATGCAAATCAAAACTACAATGAGACACCATCTCACACCAGTCAGAATGGTTATTTTTAAAAAGACAAAAAGTAACAGATGTTGGCAAGCTTGCAGGGAATAGGCTGTTGGTGGGAATGTAAATTAGTACAGCCACTGTAGAAAGCAGTTTGAAGATTCCTCAAAGAACTTAAAAGAGAACCACCATTTGATCCAGCAATTACACTCCTGCGTATATATCCAATGGAAAATAAATTTTTCTGTCAAAAAGACACATAAACCCATATATTCATAATAGTACTATTCACAATAGTGGAGAAGATAAAGAAAATGTAGTACATATACACCATGGAATACTATACTCCCATAAAAAGAATGAAATCATGTTCTTTACAGCAACATGAATGCAACTGGAGGCCATTACCATAAGCAAACTAAAACAGAAACAGAAAACCAAATATTGTAAATATTGTGTGATCTCATTTGTAAGTGGAAGCTGAACATTGAGTATATATGCATGTAAAGATAGGAACCATAGACACTCAGGATTACTAGATGAAGGGAGGATAAGATGGCGGCGAGGGTAGAAAAACTATTCTCACTATCTGAGTGATGGGATCATTCCTACACCAAATCTCAGTGTCACACAGTTTACCCATGAAACAAACCTGCACATGTACCCACTGAACCTAAGTAAAAATTGGAAAAAATAAAAAGAAATAAAAGTATTTATGGAACGAACCTCAAAATAATAAGAGCTATTTATAACAAACCCACAGCCAATATCATACTGAATGGGCAAAAATTGGAAGCATTCCCTTTGAAAACCAGCAAAAGACAAGGATGCCCTCTCTCACCACTCCTATTCAACACAGTATTGGAAGTTCTGGCCAGGGCAATCAGGCAAGAGAAAGAAATAAAGGGTATTCAAATAGGAAGAGAGGAAGTCAAACTGTCTCTGTTTGCAGATGACATGACTGTATATTTAGAAAACCCCATCATCTCAGCCCAAAATCTCCTTAAGCTGATAAGCAACATCAGCAAAGTCTCAGGATACAAATCAATGTGCAAAAATCACAAGCATTCTGATACAGCAGTAATAGACAGAGAGCCAAATCATGAGTGAACTCCTATTCACAATTGCTATAAAGAGAATAAAATACCTAGGAATACAACTTAGAAGGGGTGTGAAGGACGTCTTCAAGGAGAACTACAAACCACTGCTCAATGAAATAAGAGAGGACAAAAAGAAATGGAAAAACATTCCATGCTCATGGATAGGAAGAATCAATATCATGAAAATGGCCATACTGCCCAAAGTAATTTATAGATTCAATGCTATCCCTATCAAGCTACCATTGACTTTCTTCACATAATTAGAAAAAAACTACTTTGAATTTCATATGAACCAAAAAAAGAGCCCACCACAAAAAGAGCCCACATAGTCAAGACAATCCTAAGCACAACGTAAAAAGCTGGAGGCATCACGCTACCTGACTTCAAACTATACTACAAGGCTCAGTAACCAAAACAACATGGTGCTGGTACCAAAACAGATATATAGACCAATGGAACAGAACAGAGGCCTCAGAAATAACACCACACATCTACAGCAATCTGATCTTTGACCACCTGACAAAAACAAGCAATGGGGAAAGGATTCCCTATTTAATAAATGATGCTGGGAAAATTGGCTAGCCATATGCACAAAACTGAAACTGGACCTCTTCCTTACACCTTATCCAAAAAGTAACTCAAGATGGATTAAAGACTTAAACGTAAGACCTAAAATCATAAAAACCCTAGAAGAAAACCTAGGCAATACCATTCAGGACATAGGCATGGGCAAGGCTTCATGACTAAAACACCACGAGCAATGGCAAAAAAAGCCAAAATTGACAAATGGGATCTAATTACTAAAGAGTTTCTGCACAGCAAAAGAAACTATCAGCAGAGTGAACAGGCAACCCAAAGAATGGGAGAAAATTTTTGCAATCTATCCATCTGACAAAGAGCTAATATCAAGAATCTACAAAGAAATTAAACAAGTTTACAAGAAAAAAGCCAACAACCCCATCAAAAAGTGGGTGAAAGATATGAACAGACATTTCTCAAAAGATGACATTTATGTAGCAAACAAACCTATGGAAAAAAAGCTCATCTTCACTGGTCATTAGAGAAATGCAAATCAAAACCACAATGAGATACCATCTCATGCCATTTAGAATGGTGATAATTAAAAAGTCAGGAAACAGCAGATGCTGGAGAGGATGTGGAGAAATAGGAACACTTTTACACTGTTGGTGGGAGTGTAAATTAGTGCAACCATTGTGGAAGACAGTGTGGCAATTTCTCAGGGATCTAGAACTAGAAATATCATTTGATCCAGCAATCCCATTACTGGGTATATACCCAAAGGTTTATAAATCATTCTACTATAAAGACACATGTCCACATATGTTTATTGCAGCATTATTTAGAATAGCAAAGACTTGGACCCAACCCAAATGCTCATCAATGATAGATGGGATAAAAAAAAAAAAAAAGTGGCACATATACACCATGGAATACTATGCAGTCATGAAAAGAATGAGTTCATGTCTTTGCAGGAACATGGATGAAACTGGAAACCATCATTCTCAGCAAACTAACACAAGAACAGAAAACCAAACATCACATGTTCTCACTCATAAGTGGGAGTTGAACAAAGAGAACACATGGACACAGGGAGGGGAATATCACACACTGAGGCCTGCCCTGCTGGGGGTGGGGTTAGCATTAGGAGAAATACCTAATGTAGATCACGAGTTGATGGGTGTGGCAAACTACCATGGCACGTGTATACCTATGTAACAAACCTGCATGTTCTGCACATGTACCCCAGAACTTAAAGTATAATGAAAAAAGGAGGAAAAAATAAATAGAAGTAATTTTCTAATGTTGGACATTTAGGTCTTTCGAATCTACTGTTATTAAAGACAACGTTAAAAATAATAAATGTAAGTAAGTAATGAAAAGACTCATAAATAGGTCTTTGGCATGCACATGAGTTACCTATTGGTTAAATTCTTGGAAGCTGAATTACCAATCAAAACATGTTTGATTTGATAACTATTGCTAAATTGCCTTCCACTGAGGTTATACCAATTTGCACTGTCGCTAGTTATGTATGAGAGTATCTTTTTACTCATATCTTTGCCGACATGGCATGTATTCAGACTTTCTGAGCTTTGCTTTGCTAGCCAAATAGGCTGTGTGTGTGTGTGTGTGTGTGTGTGTGTGTATGTGTGTGTGTGTGTGTATACTTTTTCAGTCTGGCAATAGTCTTCTGATTTTGCTTTTAGAGGTGTTTGGTAATTGTCTCCTTACTTGAAGTAAAAAAAAAAAGTATTTTTCTTAAAAAGAAGACTTTTTTCTTTACTTTTGTGTAGCCAAACTTGTCAGTCTGACAAATTACATCTTCTGACTTTTATGTTATATAAATAGATTTATTTTTTTCCTAGGCATATACAAGGGAACTGAAGAACTATTAAATTAGCCAAATAAATCCAAATAGAGTACATATGGGAGGCCATCTCTTACTAATGCCTCTCTTCCTTCTCTGTAGAACTCTTCAATAGCTCTCCATTTCTTCTTGGGCTGTAATAGAAATTCAGATTTATGCCACAGTCCACATGGTTGTTCATGATGCTTTCTCCAGCCTCTTCTGGCACACCTCACAGACATGCCCCAGTTATCATATAACATTTTACTAGTCTACAAAATTTATTTTAGTGTCTCAAATGTCGACATTCTCTCTTGCTCTAGACCTGTACAATGTAAATTTCCTTGTTTGAAATATTCAACTTGCTTCAGTTATTCTCTTTATTCAATAATTCTTGTCATTTTCTCTGGGAAGTTCAAAAGTTCCTCTCCCAAGTCAAGGTTATGGACCCTTCCTATGTCTTCCCATGGAATCTAATTTGACTCTGGAAGAAAATGATGAGGGTAGCATATTCCCTGAGAGCAGAGATTATTGGTGATCTTTTTCAATGTTTCTGGTAACTTTTTAATTTTATATTTTATTTCATTTTTGAAAGATAGTTTATATACTGTAACATTCACCTTTTTAAAGTATTTTGATTCAATGGCTTTTAGTACATGCACAGTTATGCAACTGTCACCACAATAAATTTTACAAGATTTTTATAACCCTCGCAAAGGAAATTCTGTACCCTTAGCAGGCACCCACTCATTTTCTTTCACTACCTCAGCCCAACACAACAACTAATCAACTTTCTATCTCTGTAGATTTGCGTATTCTGGACATTTCATGTAAATGGAATTATATAATATGTGTGATCTTTTGTGACTCACTTCTTTCACTTAGCATAATGTTTCAAGATTCAACCATGTTGTCATTGCTTTTATGGTTGCATAATATTCTATTGCATGGATATATCTCATTTTGTTTACACATCCTTCCGCTATGGAACCTTGAGTTGTTTCTACTCTGGCTATTATGAATAATGCATATGAACACTCAGGTACTAGTTTTTGTAGCGTGGACGTACAATTTTTACTACTTATAAGTATAAAGCTAGAGGTGGAATTGCAGAGTGTATTAGTCCGTTCTCATGCTGCTGATAAAGACATACCCAAGACTGGGCAATTTACAAAAGAAAGAGGTTTATTGGACTTACAATTCCACATGGCTAGGGAGGCCTCACAACCATGGCGGAAGGCAAAGAGGAGCAAATTACATCTTACGTGGGTGGCAGGAGGCAAAGAGAGAGCTTGTGTAGAGAAACTCCCATTTTTAAAACCATCAGATCTCGTGAGACCCATTCACTATCATGAGAACAGCACGGGTAAGACCTGCCCCCATGATTCAATCATCTCCCACCGGGTCCCTCCCACAACACGTGGGAATTATGGGAGCTACAAAATGAGATCTGCTTGGAGACACAGAGCCAAACCATATCACAGAGTCAGATGTTGACTCTGTGGAGTTTTGTTTTCTTTTGTTTTTGAGATGGAGTCTCGCTCTGTCACCCAGGCTGGAGTGCAGGGGTGCCATCTCGGCTCACTGCAAGCTCCGCCTCCTGGGTTCACACCATTCTCCTGCCTCAGCCTCCCGAGTAGCTGCGACTACAAGCGCCCACCACCATGCCTGGCTAATTTTTTTATTTTATTTTTATTTTTAGTAGGACGGGGTTTCACCGTGTTAGCCAGGATGGTCTCGATCTCCTGACCTCGTGATCTGCCCACCTCTGCCTCCCAAAGTGCTGAGATTACAGGCGTGAGCCACCAAGCCCGGCCAAATCTGTGTAATGTTTTAAGAACTCCTGAAGCATTTTGCCACCATACACTGCCACAATTTTCACCATAAGTGTATGAGTCAGTCTACATCCTCATTAAAACTTGTTATTATGTGTCTTTTTAAATTATAGCCATCCTAGTGCATGTAAAGTTATCTTTTTCTGATTATTTGAATTTATCTGATGGCTAATGATGAGCATTTTACATATGCTCACAAGCTATCTTTATATCTTTTTTGGAGAAATGTTTTTGCTCATTTAAAAAATTGAGCTATCTTTTTATTTTTGAGTTGAGTATTTTGATGAAGTCCAAGTATATAGTATTTTTTGGTAGCTTGTGATTTAAATGTCATAACTAAAAATCCAAGGTCATGAAGATTTACACCTATATTTTTTTCTAAGAGTTTTACAGTTGTAACTCATAATTAGATCCCTCGCCAATTTAAAGGTGGTAAATGTAATGGACTGAACGTTTATGTCCTTCAAAAATTCATATGTTGAAATCCTAACCCCTAACGTGAAGGAAGTGGGGCCTTTGGGAGGTAATTATGTCATGAGGGTAGAGCCCTCATGAATGGAATTAGTGCTCTTATAAAAAGAGATCCCAGAGAAATTCCTTCCCTTTTACCTTGTAAAGGCAAGGCAAGATGTTTTCAGTCTACAACCTAGGAGAGGGCTCTCACCAGAACCTAACCTTGCTGGCACTCTGATCTTAGACTTCCCACCCTCCTAAACTATGAGAAATAAATTTCTGTTATTTATAAGCCACCCAGTGCATGGTATTTTGTTATAGCAAGCCAGAAGGGACTAAGACAGTAAACGTCCAACTTTATTCTTTTCCATGTGGCTATCCAGTTTTTCCCACACAATGTGTTGAAAAGACTATTCTTTCTGCATTGATTTGTTTGGGCAGCCACATGGAAAATCAATTGACTGTAAATGTAAAAGTTTATTTCAGGACTCTCAATTCTGTTCCATCTATCTGTCTGCCTGTCTGTGCCAATACCACAGTCTTGATTCCTGCAGCTGTGTAGTAAGTTTTGAAACCTGAAAGTGTACATCCTTCAACTTTGTTTTTCTTTCTCCAGATTGTTTTGATTATTCTGGGTCCCTTGTACTTCCTGTGAATTTTAGAATCAGCTTGCCAATTTCTGCAAAAAAACATTTTGGGATTTTGATAGGGATTGCATTGAATAGTTGCCCTTTATCAAGTTGAAGAAGATCTCTTTTATCTCTTTTTAGTCGAAGTTTGTATCATAACATGGTGTTAGATTTTTTCAAATGCTTTTTCTGAGTCTATTGAAATAATCATGTGGATTTTGTCCTTTATTCTATTAATATGATATATTACATTAATTTGTTTTTGGATATTAAATCTACCTGAGTTCCTGGGATAAATTTCACTTAGTCATGATGTATAGTCTTTTTTATATGTTGCTACATTTGATTTGCTAAGTTTTTATGAGGATTTTTACACCTATATTCATAAGGGATATTATCCTGTAATTTTGTGATGTCTTTGGTTTTGGAATCAGGTAATACTGACCCCATAGAAGGCATTTGAAAGTATTCTCTCCTCTTCAATGTTTTGGAAGTTTGTAAGTAATTGGTATTCATTTTTCTTTAAATGTTTGGTAGAATTTACTAATAAAGTCATCTGGAACTGGGCTTTTCTTTTTGAGTAGCTCTTTGATCTCTTAATTCAATCTCTTATTATCAGTCTATTCAGATTTTCTATGTGTTCTTGAGTCAATTTTGGTAGTTTCTATCTTTCTAGGAATTTGTTCATTACATCTATCGAATTTATTGGTATATATTTATTCATAAGGAGAAAGTAGTGGTACAAATGTCATAGACTCTTGCTGTTTTCACTGAGTTTTAGTAGATTTTCTTGAATATATGCTTCTTCATCTGTCTCTGCCTTTAGGAAAGCTTGCAGATACTTTACATATTTTAAATATAATTTTCACCTGTTATGCTTGTTTTGCTAAGGAGAGGAGCCTCCTAACGCCACCATTCTGGAAATTCAATTCTCCTTTGTTCGTGATTTTATCTGCCCTTCAGGGCCTGGCACTGAGCTTGCCTAAAGGAGATATCTGACAAATATGTATTGGTTGCCTGGATTCTCAGTAGATGTTAATTTCTAGGAATGTCTTCAAGGAGATAACAAAGATCCCAACTCTGTGATCACCTTGCTATTTGCTTTTTATTGTAAGGTATGCAGGGCTGGTTACAACTGAGTAAACTCAATTAATCCGTACAATATTGCCCACTGGAGAGCTGGCCTAATTCCCTTATCTGGTCTCTTACTCTGATGAACCAGGAGATTATATGAGTGCTGCGATCCCTCCTTTTAAAAAGCAGGCTGAGAAATCTCTTTCCTCTCTTTCTCCTAGGCTCATGTCTCAATCTTGGTCTTTTAAGTCTTATGTCTTAACATTCTTGTGAAAGAACAGCAGCAATCAAATGAGTCCAAGGAATCTCTCCATGGAGATTTCTGTTCACGAACTGCAGTAGAGTCAGATTATGGTACTGACTTCTTAATGAATTTTCCAGTTGGGATTTAAGGTAGCTATCCCATTCTTCTCTTTGTGGACTTAGAGCTTGTGAAAAATAGACCTACAGACTGAAATATCAACTGTATCTTTAACCACAATTGGCCCAGACCCACAGGCTATACATCAGATTAATTAAATCAAAATGTCTGGGGTTGGAACTCAATTATTAGTGGTGTTTAAGTTCTCCAGGTGATTCCAATGTTCAACCCATATTGAAAAAGCATGTAGTCTATGTACTAACAGTATCAGTATCACCTGAGACTGTGTTAGGCATGCAAGATCTTGGGCCCCATCTCAGAACCACAATGTGCTGTTTAACAATTTTCTCATGTTAAAATTTTAGAAGCAGTGTTTTTAAAGCACTGCTCTTTAAACTTTAGTGAGCATAAAGATCCCTTAGAGGGACTCATTAAACACAGTTTCCTAGGCTCTAATTCCATGGTTAAGTTTATTGAGTCTAACTCACTGTGGGATGAAGCAGGACAATTTGCATTTCTAACAAGTTCACAGGTGATGCTGATGCTGCTGAATGCGGACTACACTTTGAAAATTGGTGCTGTAGACTCAGGTGTGCTTCCCACCGAGGATCAAGAGTAAGAAAAGAACTCACACTTTCCATAGCTCGAAAGGCGAGAAGAGAGCCCTGGCTATGTGTGGGAGGCAACTCTTCTCTCACTGTGCAATTTGATAAGACATACTCTTCTTTTGAGGGAGACTGAGCGGAGTGGAAAGGTTTGAAGCTCTCGCCCTGATACTTCTGAAAAGGAAGAAGCATCTCTTCATGTGACAAGGTAAAAACTTTCAAATAGAAACAAAATAGACCCTCCTCTACTCACCCTGGTCTCCCAGGGGCGGGGAGCCTTACCTTAGGCCTGTCTTATTACACCACACATATGAGAAAAAAAATCTACAAGAAAAGGCTCAAGAGTGCCAGTGGAGACACAAATCAGAAGAAATGGATTCAAAAGGGATCTCTCAGTTGTTGAATTTCAAGTGCCCATGCATTCTCTTGCCTCTGGTCTTCTCTTCTGTTAAAAACTATAGTTGGGGTATTATGGCCACTTTTGTCCTGTGTATTTCCTAATATCAGAACTTCCTCTCCTCAGAAGTGGTATAAAGTGTGTGTGTGTGTGTGTGTGTGTGTGTGTGTGTGAAAATAGAAGTTTTGGCTTCCCATAAATTTTATGGTGTATAGTCAGCATTGATTAATGGAGACTCTAATAAGAAAAAAATGTTACTGGTGATATTGAAGATAATGTAGAGGAATTTTAACTGGTGTAGTCATCCAGTAGATTTTGCCAGTTTAAAGGGAGTAGAACAATTAAGACGTCTTCTTTCAGTTTGAGTATTTTACACTCCCATCCCCAAATATGATGAGGCTTATTTTGTTTTACCATTAACATTAATGGGATTTAATTTACAGTGGGACAAATAGGCCTCTGACTTTGTAAGCTGAATGTGATTATGAAATCAATGTTTAGAAATCATAAAACACCTATTAATACTTGTCATAGAGGCATTTGATGAAGTTTAAAATCCCCAAAGAGTTTTGTATATGCTTTATTATTTCAAATCAATGATCCTCAGATCTCATAGGCATAGAAAAATAAAGTGTTGAGTATACATTTTTTAAATAAATGTAGAAAGTGATTCCTTTTTCCATTTATGAGTTCCACATCTTAAAACAGATGTTTTCTTCAGTACAAATTCACCTGGTGTTTTCCAACTCAAACTTTATTTCACATTTTACTTGTGGATTATAATTAGAACTTGGCTATTAGTTGACTGAAATAAACATATTAGCTCTGGCACAGAAAATTCGACATACTCTCTAGCAGTTTAACTTAAGGGGGCAGAAACTTGAGATAGCTAATGAGTAAGAGAGACAGCAATTAGGGAAGCTTTGCAAAGCAAGTGGGAGAATTAAAAATGTCAGGTAATAGAGACGAGAGATAGAGAGGGCCAAAGGGTAGAGAACATTGTCCCAAATGCTCATTGATAACCAATGTCAGAAAGCACTAGGATGGTAATAAGGGAAATCAGAGATTTTTTAAAATGCAGGTTGAAGATGACTGAAAGGGAATCTGGTGTATACAAGAGCAGGGGGCAGAATGCTGATATATATATATGAGGTTCTTAACAAAAGGCCATGTCTCAATAGAATATGATGTTACAACCTTAAGAAAAAACAAGGCCGAAGGTGGTGATTAAGGTCATTTTCTTGTGATTGGAATATGCAAACATACATATCCTTACAATATGGTGCAAGATTAAAAGCTGTGTTGGCAAACATAACTGTGCCTTTAAATACTTTAAGGGCTGTCAAGGCAGAAGGACTGGATTTATTCAGTGTGGAGCTAGTGCCAAAGGATGTGAGTATGGTAGATTCCTTCAGAATAAAGAAGAAACTCCTAACCTAATGTACTGAGACTAAGGTCTTTGAGGCAGGCGGACTGGGGCGAATTCCAAATTTAGGACTTACCTGCCTTGCCACCATGGTTAATTTAATGTGTTAGATTTGCAGTTTCTGGACTTAGAAAATGGAATAATAATTACCTTACAGCTGCTATACATTTTGCATTGCATATGTGAAGGGTCTGGCATAGAATTTCTAGAAAATAACAGAATTTCTCATGATTACCTCAAATGAAGTACGCTGAAAACAGATTGCATTTGAATGCATTGCTTTTTCCCAATTCTTTTTCATCTTTTCCCTTCAGGTCTTGTCTTAGATATTAGAACTAGATTGGGTCCCCTGTCCTAGTATAGCCTGAAATTCCCTAATGCAGTACTTTAAACACAAATTGATTACTGACAATCATATGTTGATAGTTTGTAGGCTACACAAAGAGAAAAGGTTTGTCTTAGCAGCTGTGGTCCTCCTAGGAACCAGTGCAGTGCCTGGCCATCAGTAAGTTCTGAAGATTTAGGACTAATGGATGAATATTGCAACCCTACTTATCTCCAATCTGGCTCCCTCACCATTTTTCCATTGCCTTGTAAGACTTGACCATTCTCCTAGTCCTCTAATGTTATTACCCTATATCTCTATTATAGGAAGACTTCATTTTATTGCATTGCATTCAGTTTATTGCATTTTGCAGATACTGCATTTTTTTAAAACAAATCGAAGGTTTGTGTTAACCCTGTATCGAGCAAGTTTATTGCTGCTATTTTTCCAACTGCATATATGCACTTTGTATCTCTGTATCACATTTTGGAAATTCTTGCAATATTTCTATATTTTTCATTATATCTGTTATGATGATCTGAGATTTTTAATGTTACTATTGTAATTTTTCTATGGTGCCACAAACCACACTCATATAGACAATTAATTTAATGGATAAATGTTTTGTGTCTTCTGACTGTTTCACTGGCTGGCCGTTGTTACCCCTTTTCTCTCCACATTCCTCAGCCCTCCCTATTCCCTGAGACACAACAATATAGAAATTAGGACAATTAATTAATAAGCCTACAATAACCTCTTAGTGTTCAAGTAAGAAGTGTCTCGCATTTCTTTAAATCAAAAGCTAGAAATGACTAAGCTTAGTGAGAAAGGCAGGTCAAAAGTTGAGATAGAGAGCAAGGCCTCATGTACCAAACAATTAGCAAAGTCAAGAATGATGCAAAGGAAAAGTTCATGAAGGAAGTTAAAAGTGTTATTCCAGTGCAGACAAATATAAGAAAGTAAAACAGCCTATTGTTGACAGGGAAAAACTTTTAGTGATCTGAATAGAAGATGAAACTCACTATCTCAAGCCAGAACTTTATCCAGAGTAAAGCCCTAACTCTCCTCAATTCTGTGAAGACAGAGGTGAAGAAGCTTCAGAAGAAAAGTTTGAAGATATCAGAGGTTGGTTCATGAGGTTTAAGGAAGAAACTGCCTCTGTAACATAAAAGGGCAAGGTGAAGCAGCAAGTGCTCATATAGAAGCTGCAGCAAGTTATCCAGAAGATGTAGCCAATTAATGAAGGTGATTACACCAAATGAAAGATGTTCAATGGAAAAGAAACAGCCTTATATTGGAAAAGACTTTCATAGCTAGAGAGGAAGTCAGTGCTTGGTTCCAAAGCTTCAAAGGACAGGCTGACTCTCTTGTTAGAGGCTAATGCAGCTGGTGATTTTTAAGTTGATGTCAATGTTCACTTATTCTGAAAATCCTAGGGCTCTTAATGATGATTCTAAATCTACTTTGCCTGTCCTTTAGAAATGGAACAACAAAGCCTGAATGACAGCACATCTTTCTGTAGCATGATTTACTGAATATTTTAAGCCCACTGTTAAGACCTACTGCTCAGAAAAATATTCCATTCAAAATATTACTGCCCACTGGCAATGCAGCTAGTTCCCAGGAGCTCCGATGGAGAAGTACACAAGGGAGATTCATGTTGTTTTCATGCCTGCTAATACAATCTGTAGTCTATATCCCATGGATCAAGGAGTAATCTTGACTTTCAACTCTTGTTATTTAAGAAATATATTTTGTAAAGCTATAGCTGATATTGACAGTGATTTCTCTGAATCTGGGCAAAGGACATTGAAAACCTTCTGGAATGGATTCATCATCCTAAATGTCGTTAAAACCATTTGTGATTGATGGGAGGAGGTTAAAATATCAACATTAACGGGAGCTTAAAAGAAGTCCATTTGAACCTTCATGGATAACTTTCAAGGGTTCAAGACTACAGCAGAGAAAGGAACTGCAGATGTGGCAGGAAGTAACTGCAAATGTGGAAAGAGGACTAGAATTAGAAATGGAGTCTGAAGACATGACTGAATTGCTGCAATCTCATGCTAAAACTTGAACAGATGAGAAATTGCTTATGAACGAGCAAAGAAAGTGGTTTCTTGACACCGAAACTATTCCTGGTGAAGATGCTGTGAACATAGTTGAAATAATAAAGGATTTAAAATATTATATAAACTTAGTTAAAGCAGCAGGGTTTGAGAGGATTCATTATAATTTTGAAATAAGTTTTACTGTTGGTAAAATGCTATCAAACAGCAACACATGCTACAGGGAAATCTTTCATGGGAGGAAGAGTCAACTGATGCCGGGTACTTCATTGTTGTCTTGTTTTAGGAAGCTACCACAGCCACCGCCACCCTAATCAGTCAGCAGTCCTCAACACTGAGGTGAGACCCTCCCACCCACAAAATGATTACAACTCACTGACGGCTCAAATGATTGTTAGCATTTTTTTAGCATAAAGTATTTTAAAATTAATGTATTTACGTTATCTTTTTAGACATGATGCTATTATATATTTAATAGACTACAAGATAGTGTAAACATAACTTTTTATGCATTGGGAAAGCAAAAAATGTGTGTGACTCACTTTATTGCAGTGGTCTGGAACTGAACCTGCAATATTTCTGATTTATGTATGTACTCCTAACTCCAATTTAGTGTGTTATTAAGTGGTTTTAACACTTATTTATGTATTAATACATATCTTGGATTTATGCTCTTCTGTTATTTCCATGCCATTATTTTAGCCTAGGTTGATCTTTTTTTATATTGGGAAGACTGGAATAGTCATCCAGCTTTTCACTTGCCTCTAACGTCAGTTCATTTATCATGCCTATCTATGATATCTAATTGCTAATAAAATTTTCCTCAAGTGCAAATTTCATCATGGATTTGTCATGGATTTTATAAAGCCACAATAAAAATTTCTGATTCTCTGTAGTCTTCTATAATGAACTAATCTCCTTACTGGATAGTACTACCAAAAGTGGTATATTTCATTAAAGAGGAAAATGTTTTAGGTTTGTGAAGTAGAAATAATGAATTAATTTAATAAACCCAATGAAGTCATTTGAGAAAATAGGAAAAGGAGGTCTGAAAATCTTCAGAGGGTGGTTTTCTTACAACTGCAAAGTTAGGGAAGTCAAGTGAGAACAGTGATAGGAATGGACAGGGTTCGGTGAGGGTGATTTTTGTTGATGTCACTCCCAATCATTTGGTTAGGGATCCCTTTTCATGGTAATATTATGAGAAAACTCACACGAGAATTAAGTAAAGAGTAATTGGGGGCAGAACAATATGCTGTCTAGTTATCACCTCCAAGTGAGTTTTGGGGTAGTGTTGGGGAATTTTTGTATCACAAAGACTGAGATCACAGGGGTGTGAACATTGACTAGACTCAGCCCGTGAACCTGAGAGCTGTGTGGCACTGCAGACAATCTCTCCTGATGTGATCTTAGCATAAATAAACTTGAAAGGAGTACATTCCCTTTGCCTCACATATGCTAAAGGGTGCATTTCTGTATTTTAGGAAACTCTTGTACATAACAAATTACCTCTGACTGTTGTCCTTGTACTTTAAATATTTGCCCATGCCTCTGTCCCTTCACGGATTCTTATCCCCAGACACTTGACTTCCCTTTCCTAGTGTGTAAATCTTATTTCTAATGATTCATTCGGAACTCAGACATCTCTAGGAAATCTTTTTTCATTATCTCCTCCCGGCATTTTGTGCTTTTCCTTGGCTCTGTTTCATTCCATTTTGTCTCTTGTGATCAGTGCTTGTGAATTTGTCTTTTGGATACTTGCTTTATGAACTTAATGCCTTGTAATCTTAATTTGACTTACCCTCCCCAAGGGTAGGGACTTCTAATTATATCATGATATCAAATACAGTATATTTCTTCTGTAAATGCTGGCTTGTTTGGGCTATATTTGTTCAAAAAGCTACTTTCACCTTCACAGAGCATGTGACTTTGGTTAATAGATTATATCTGACATTTGGAAAATACATCCTGGAATAATTGACTGTTTTGCTGGAAGGAATCCTGTATACTTTAAGCCAGGATCTTTCTGTTCCAGGTGAAGAAAGTCAGAACCAGAGAATTGACATAGATGCTCAAGGTCATTTGGCATACAAACTTGACCAGTCTATCTAGACAGCTAGTCTGGGGCTCTTTTTGCTACAAAGTGCTCTTTCACTGATGAGGTTCAGGTGCAGTTACATTGGCTGGCAATTAAGTTTCTTGGGTTGAATCTGAGCATGTTCCATAGCAAATGTTGCATGATAGAAGAGAAGACAGAATGCTATCAATATAGGCTGAAATTAAACTGAAAGAAATATAGCATGGGTATTTAAAAATGCTTAATTTCACAAAACCCAGCACATCAAAGTAATTATGGAGCAATAAAAGGTGAACTGAAGCCTTCGATGGACTCTAGGAAGAGATAAGGCTAGAATTGTTAAAGCAGCCACTGTTCTTTCTACAAAACATTTTCTGATTTTGTTTCCTATTGTCTATTTTTTATTAAATTGGCTGGGTTGCAAACAAAGCCATGGTAATGTGGATGAAATTTATTCATGAGTACATCTTTCCTTACAGGAGGAAAAACATCCATTTCAAATAACACAAATGTTGCCCTAAAAAATTTTAATTTTATGTTGATGTGTGTGAATTACTTTTATGGCTTTTTGAGAAACTGGGATCTTATGTTGATATTTATTTGTAAATTTACACTTTAATAATCTAGCTTATTTCTCTTTAAAATACTATAAAAATACAAAGTAAAGGAAAAAATTAAGAAATTCTGCTGCCAACATTGAATATATTTTTTATACCCTGGATATGAGAATTAAAAAAAAAACCTTCAAAGTTAGAAGTGATTCCAAATGGAGGTCAGGTTACAATATGAATATTACATTTTATTTGCATGCAGTAGATTTGAGAAATCATGCAAGATTTTTCTTTGTCAAGAGTTAACTGTTGTAAAGAAAATAAATCGATGATTTTAAAGAAAATTATAAAACTTTCTAATCTTTTATTTTTAGAGACTAAAACATCAATATGTACTATAAGAAATATAAATTTCAATTTTATAGAACAGCTATTTAATGAATTGAAATGAAGTGAAAGGGAGAAAGAAAAATAATTTCTTGCCATGGGGAAGAGTAGCAAAAAAGCAACAGAAGTAGACAGATACAAAGAACAGACAAACTGAAATACAGCAACACAGATAGAAATTCAAACAGACAGAAATTGAGATGGATCTTCAGTAATAAAATCCCAACTACATAGTTGTAATTTTTAAAATTTTTTATTTTTGTTGGTTGAAGGATGTGGAAAATGTTGTCATTCATGTTGATGTGACCATTGGGTACAGATTCCAAGATCAGATATGACAACGGCAGAGGCCAGGACTGGCCTGTGAACTGAGGCCTATCTTTCCTGGGTCAGTGGCAGAACTCAAAGGTGAGAGTAGAAGGCTGAGCTCCAGTCTGACTTTGTGCTTTTGGTCAGGTCACTAGACTCAGTTTTGATGAATTTGAATGTCTTACCTTCGCTTTTAATTATAGCTGTGGAAATATATGTGTATTAGCATAGACATAAATGTTTATAACTCTTAAGAAAAGTTAAAGCAGGCTGTAAGTAGTTGATATAGTTTGGATATGTATTCTTGCCCAAATCTCATATTGAATTGTAATCCCCAAGGTTGGAGGTGGGGCCTGGTGGGAGGTGATTGGATCATGGGAGTGGGTTTCTCAGGAAAGGTTTAGCACCATCCCCTAGATGGTGATCTCATGATAGTGAGTTCTCACGAGATCTGGTTGTTTAAAAGTTTGGCACTTCCCCTCTTACTGTAGCTCACTCCGTCGACTGCTCGCTCTCTTTCATTCTCGCTTTCTCTCACTCACTTGCTCCTGCTCTGGCCATGTGATATTCCTGCCCCTTTGCCCTCTGCCATGATTGTAAGTTTCCTGATGCTTCCCCAGAAGCTCAGCAGATGCCAGCATCATGCTTCCTGAACAGCAGGGAACATTTTTAAAGGTTTTTAAATATTTAAAATTTAAAAATTAAAATGCTTTTCTTGATGAATGACCCAGTCTCAGGTATTTCCTTATAGCAATGTGAGAACTGCCTCATAGACTAGAAATACTTTAGCATTTTGTAAATTAAATACTTACTATGGCTTCTTTCTTACCGTATAAATTCTTATTTCCTTTCTTCTTTCTTGAGACAATCAAGAAAAGTTTTCCTTGCATAATCACCTCTTCTAACATATATTAGTGGAAGGGACGTATATAAACATTTATAATGTATATATTTATAAATATGTAGACTTATGTGTATATATAGGTATGTGTATTATAAATCTACAGTAATAAGTAAATGTATATTAATGTAAAGCCTCTTTATGAAAGAGTAAGCTTGCCACCAGCTGAGTCCTCTCTGAAGTGACTTTGCTTTTTGTTTTAGAGGACAGGCAGGGTACATCAATGATTCCAGTGAGAAAATGAAGCATAATTTTAAGCAGGAAATGATTTAATATAGGAAATTATATGTTAGCAAAAAGTAGACACTAGATTTCCAGAATGACTCCCAGAACAAGATAGAACTAATTCCTTAGGAGAGCTACCATCTCCAAGACCTCCACTAGTACTCTGATTTCAAGACACACCCTGTAGCTGTGATCCAGGGATAGGAAGCCAGAAATGACAGTATCCATTGCTGTTACAATAGCCTCCAATCTCCTAGGATGGAAAATGGACACTAGAGACCTGGACAGGAAAGTCAGAAATGTCCAGGACTCTGTTTCTTAGCAGAAGAGAGGTGAAGGGGAAGCAGAGGACCCCTGTGTTACTTTCACCTTCCAAATCTCATACATCCTACTTTACACTGAGATCATAAGTCCAAGATAAGGTACAAAGTATAGTTTCCGCATGTCCAGCCAGAAGGGGGGATGAAATGCTAACAGATAATACCAATTCACATTATCTGCCACATAGAGCTTCTATTAAATAGCCAGGTGCAGGAGGGTTGATCAGATCTCACTTTGATCCTACAGCCTCCCCAGAGATACTCTGATGTATGTGCAGAAGCTAGGCTGGAGTTGGTGCATTTCATTTTTAATGCTTTGAATCAAATGTCTATAATTTTTAAAAAGGAATTAAATAAATTACTACATATAAACCTTGATTTTTAAACACTTCTGTATCTCTTACCAAAAAGTTTCTAATCAAAATACTGACTTTTTAAAGAAAAATGATGGGAGAGTTAGATATCAATTAAATTTATTCCAGTAAGTCTGGGTCATTCTCTTTAGTGAATAAAGTAAATTTAGATTTGACAAGTTTTCTGATAGTGAAAGTAGAATAGAACTCACATGTTAATATAACTTCTCTCCTTTTGCTGCCACCCTAGAGTAAAAGTATCATGTGGAAAGACTCGCATATGGAATACTTTTCAAACTATATAATGCAAATAAAATGTAATATTTAGTCTCTCCAGCCACTTCATAGTTCATCTGAAAATGAACTGTTTGATCTACCAGTGGTGCTACTTAATTATTCCTGACATGGGAAACCCTGCCTAGAATAATTGGTATTAACCTTGCAACAAGGGAGCCCTAATGTGCTCTAGATAAGGACCAATAATATTGACAGAAGACAACATTGTGGGTGGCATGGAATAAAAACAGCTTTGTTCTGCAGTTCCAGGAGGACCATTAATTAGAGCCACTTGTAAGAAAATTCCTTTTAACTAGTTTTTGATGAGTGATATTGTATTTCTGGTGACACTCTCAAAACATTTTTTCTTAAAGCATGAAAGTGTTATAAGTTTGGGTATATTAAAATGAAAGTTTCTTGGCATTTAGGTGTATTTTAATCTTCACTTTTTGTTTTGCTCCCAGATACAAATCTCTGATAATTAATGATTACCTAATTCATTAAACTGCCTTATGAAAAGAGCATTAAGAGAAGAAAATTCTGTTATAAATCTTTAGGCTATATTTCCAACCTTCCACCAAATACATTCTTTAGTTAATATTTAAAAGTTTATTTCATCATGTCCAATTATGTTTTCTACAAAAACATGCTTTGGCCACTGCTTGGTTATCTCTCTGGATCCATCTACTGTAATGGAGATAAATGGGCAATCACTCGAACAGTCAGTGATGCTCTCATTGAAGCATTTGCCCTGTTAGACTAGTTCCAATGTCCCATTGTTGGGTGGAATGAATGTTCTGGTATAGCAGTTATCCAAGTTGTAATTTTGTTTTCTTATAATAATTTGCAGTTGTGTTTGAAATAAGCCATAACGCAGTTTTCTCAATTTGATATGAGCTATTTTTAGCAGTGCCAAAGCTCTGATTGCAAATTTTTTTCATGTTACTACTTAGCATAAGATGGGCATCCAGGTTTAATTATATCCATAGATTGCTTCAATGAATATAAATGTGTTACATTATCTTTAAATAAATGAATGTCAATATGTTCCAAGATAACAGAAATAATTGCATATAGATAATAGTCATTATTGTAAGTCATGGTTTCTACAAGAAAATGCACTTGCATTTTTTTATAAAGTGCAATATTATAGTTATTTTAAAAGACAGTTTTCTTTTTCACATACAGACTTTAATGTCACTTAATATTGCTGGGAGACCCTACAAATAAATAAAATGCAACATATACCTGAAAGTAACAGGGTTTTGTAGTCTTTTGAAACTGAGATGGATGTGAAGAGTATCTTAGAAAGTTAATATGAAGTTGTTATCTGTGACAGACACTTAGAACTTACATACACTCTCCAGCTAAAGAAGATAATAAGAACTAAACCATTCTGCATTTGTTTAGCAAGATGTTCTCAGATTTTGTATGGAGGCTTATTGTAGTCAGCAAATCAACCTAAACAATGCACCAGAAAAAAAAAAGTCGCTTTTTCTAAACACAATTAAAACACCATGGAATGGATGGGGAGAATATCAGAACACTCATTTTATGTAATCTGAGTTTTAAATAGGTGGGATGTTATTTGGGCTACCATGTCACACAGCAGGGGGTGCCATTCAAATTATATTTTATACAACTAATGCCCCCTAGAGTTGTGCTGTGCACACCTGTATGGCCATCCATGGTAGCCCTGGATGTCAATATGATCTCAGCAACTTGTGAGGGATATACAAGGGCTGGAAGACACTCTTAGGTAAGATGATTTAGAAAATGTCCCAATGCTTATTGATTGGTAAATAAATGTGTACTTTTTTTGCCAAAATCTTTTGAAATTCAAGCTTCTGAATATAATAGGGTACTAATCTTTAATTATGAGACCTGGATTTTAACCCCCAGTTTAATACTAGCTGAGTATTGCTAGATAGGTTGTTTCATATTCCTGGGCCTCCTGCATCTCCTCTGTTAAATGGATTTGGACTCCTTTTAGGGGTTTGCAAATCTTCTAACACTGGAAACCGTGGCACTCAACAGAACTCAGTTGGAAAACAATTAGATGGCCTGATTAAGTTCCCCTTGGGTAAGTTCTGATACCTAAAAGGACACTTCAACCCTGGTTTTCCCTGAAAAATATGGATAACATTCCATCATTAAATTGCCAAAGTGAATTTTTTCTTCCTAGTGAGATTATATGAAGCACTACAACCTCATCCTTATTTTATGCATATTTTCAGAATGTATAGAAGTCATATTCCATTTTGAAGAACTTCTTATATTACTGCTTCAAGGAGACTGTAGAGTCATCTGTTTTTCTTTTGTGTGTGTGATCATGTGCCTTTAAACACTTTCAATAGCTTTTGGGGAACAGGTGGTTTTTGTTTACATGGATAAGTTCTTTAGTTGTGATTTCTCAGATTTTTGTGCACCCATCACCCGACCAGTGTACACTGTACACAATATGTAATCTTTTATCCCTCAGCCCCCTCCCACCCTTCCCCCTGAGTTCCCAAAATCTATTATATAATTCTTATGCCTTTGCATTTTCATAACTTAGTTCTCACTTATAAGTGAGGACATACGATATTTGATTTTTCATTCCTGAGTTACTTCTCTTAGAATAATGGTCTCCAGCTCCATTTGAGTTGCTCCAAATGCCATTATTTGTTCTGTTTTATGGCTGAGTAGTATTCCACTCAGTATACTGAGCAGTATACCACATTTTCTTTATGGACATTTAAGTTCATTCCATATTTTTGCAATTGTGAATTGTGCTGTTTTAAACATGTGTGTGCATGAGTCTTTTATATATAATGACTTATTTTCCTTTGGGTAGATACCCAGTAGTGGGATTGCTGGATCAACTAGTAGATCTACTTTTAATTCTTTGAGCAATCTCCATAATGTTTTCCGTAGTTGTTGTACTAGTTTACATTCCCATCAGCAATGTAAAAGTGTTCCTTTTGTACCACATCCACACCAACGTCTACTGTTTTTTTACTTTTAATTATGGTCATTCTTGCAAGAGTGAGGTGGTATCTCATTGTGGTTTTAATTTGCATTTCCCTGATGATTAGTGACACTGAGAATTTTTCATATGTTTGTTGGCTGTTTGTATATTTTGAGAATTGTTTATTCATATCATTTGCCCAGTTTTTGATGGGATTATTTGTTTTCTTACTGATCTCAGTTCCTTGTAGATTCTGTATATTAGTCCTTTGTTGGATGCATAGTTTTTGAATATTTTATCCCACTGTGGGTTGTCTGTTTACTCTGCTGATTATTTCTTTTGCTGTGCAGAAGCTATTTAGTTTAATTAAGTCCCATTCATTTATTTTTGTTTTTGTTGCATTTGCTTTTGGGTTCCACGTCATGAATTCTTTGCCTATCAATGCCTAGAAGAATTTTCTGATGTTATCTTCCATAATTTTTATGGTCTCAGACCTTAGATTTAAGTATTTGATCCATCTCGAGTTGATTTTTGAAGGTGAGAGATGAGGATCCAGTTTCATTCTTCTACATGTGGCTTGCTAATTGTAACAGCACCATTTTTTGAATAGGGTGTCTTCTCCCCACTTCATGTTTTTGTTTACTTTGTCAAAGATGAGTTGACAAAATAGAGAAAAACATTCTCTCTTTGTTTGGGCTCTCTATTCTGTTCCATTAGTCTATGTGCCTATTTTCATATCAGTACCATGCTGTTTTGGTAACTATAGCCTTGTAGTATAGTGGGAAGTTGGGTATTGAGATGCCGCAATTTGTTCTTTTTGCTTAGTCTGGCTTTGGCTATGTGCGCTCTTTTTGGGTTCCACGTGAATTTGGGGATTTTTTTTTGTGCTTCTGTGAAGAATGATGATGGTATTTTGATGGGAATTGGATTGCTTTTGACAATATGATCATTTTCGTAAAATTCTACCCACCCAAGACATTGGGATGTGTTTCCACTTGTTTGTGTCATCTGATTTCTTTCAGCAGCATTTTGTAGCTTTCCTTGTAGAGATCTTTCACCCCCTTGGTTAAGTATATTCCTACATACTTTACTTTTTCAGTTGTTGTAAAAGGGATAGAGTTCTTGATTTGATTCTCAACTTGGTCATTGTTGGTATATAGCAGTGCTACTGATTTGTGTACATTAATTTTTTATCCTGAAACTTTACTGAATTCAATTGTCAGATCTAGGAGCTTTTTGGATGATTCTTCAGGGTTTTCTAGGTATATGATCATATCATTGGTGAAAATGAAAGTTTGACTTCCTCTTTACCAGTTTGGATGACCTTTCTTTCTCTTGTCTGATTTCTCTGGCTGGGACTTCCAGTATTATGTTGAAGAGAAGTGGTGAGTGTGGGCATCCTTGTCTTGTTCTAGTTCTTAGGGGAATGCTTTCAACTTCCCTGCTTTAGTATGGTGTTGGCTGTGGGTTTTTCATAGATGGCATTTATTACCTTGAGGTATGTCCCTTTTGTGCTGATTTTGCTGAGGGTTTTAATCATAAAGCGATGCTGGATTTTATCAAATGCTTTTTCTGCATTTATTGAAATGATCATGTTATTCTTATTTTTCTGTTTATGTGGTGTCTCACATTTATTGACTTGCTATGTTAAACCATCCCTGCATCCTTGGTATGAAACCCACTTGATCATGATGTATTATCTTTTTGATATACTATTGGATTTGGGTAGCTAGTATTTTGTTAAGGATTTTTGTATCTATGTTAATCTGGGATATTGGTCTGTAGTTTTTTGTGTGTGTGTATGTCCTTTCTACAGGCTCATTTTCGATGCAAATTTAGTCTTTTGCTACCTCTGAGTGCTTCGGCAAATTAAGTTTCAGTTGTCTTCATTTGTAAATGAGGATAAAAATGTTATTCATTTCCTAGGAACTTTGGGAGAATGTGATTTTTGCCATTACTTTTATTTCAATTACTTTTGCATCAACCTAATGTTAATATGCAAAATGCTTAGCAAAGTTACTTGGCTCAATGTAAGCACTCAAATTATGCTCTTATACTAATGTAGAAATTATGTAGCAAATATTTTTCATGCATCCTCAGCTAGAGAAAGGATCATGAAACAAAGGAATTTCTTTTGTACTTTTTTTTTTTTTAAGAAAAAGAGCTACTTAAGAAACCTACACCAAGTTTTCTTTCCTGGGGTGGGGCTTTCTTTGACCAGCACAGGGTAATTGTCAGAATAGCCATGTAGGAAGAAAAAGGATGAAAGTTTGACTTCCTCTTTACCAAAAGGCTCCAGGGATAAAATGAAGGGAGATGAAAACGTTTAACCTTGGTCCAACTCTACTGATGACTCCTTTCTCCTTCCATTAGCTAGCTAACTTTTATTGAGTACTTCCCATTCACTAGTAGTCTTCTAAGGGCTTAACCTGGGTTATTTCAGCTAATTCTCATAACAACACTATGAGGTAGCTTGTAGTATTATCCCCACTTTTAGAGATAAGAAAGTTAAGGCACAGAAAGGTTAAGTTGTCTGAAGTTATACATCTAAGAGATAGTTAAGCAAGGATAAAAACTCAGGGGGTGTGACCCCAGAGCCAAAACTATTTAATACCATAGTCCATTGTCTCTGGCATTTGAGATCTTTCTTTAACTTCAAAGAAGAATAAAGGAGGTAGAGAGAAAGACTCAAGGTTATTACTGAGTTTAGAAATATGGACAGAAATATTAACACCCTATCATGTATGTTCCAGAAATGGTATTTCTAGGATAATATGGTAAATTAAATTGTTCTTGGCTGACACGGTGGTTCACACCTGTAATTCTAGCACTTTGGGAAGCTGAGGTGGGAGAACTGCTTGAGGTTAGGAGTTCAACACCAGCCTGGGCAACACGACAGACTCCCATCTCTACATAAAATTAAATTAGCTGGGCATGGTGATGCATGCCTATAGTCCTAGCTAGTCAGAAGACTGAGGCAGGAGGATCGCTTGAGCCCCAGGAGTTCAAGGTTACAGTGAGCTATGATTGCACCACTGCGCCCTAGCCTGTGTTATAGAGCCTGACTCTTAAAAAAAAAAAAAAATTGTTCCCTATAGTAATATTAAATATCTATTATGATCTCATGCTGAGCAGTTTATATTTTCAGTTTCTTGACTTTGGACTTGACCATATGACTTGCTTTAGCCAACAGGATGTTAGTAGATGTGATGTGACCCAAGACTTGATATGTGTTTGTGTGTTGGGCTTGTTCTTTTGAACGCCTATCATAAGAAGAACATGCCTTGGGTAGCCACTGTGGGAGCATACTGGTCACACCTTGATCTAGAGCCAATCACAGTCCATCCCAGCCTGATCCTAGCCTAATTCCAGTTGATGCGTATTTGTGAAATTGATTTTCATTATTGTTGTATGCCTTTGAAATTTGGTGTGATTTAAAACAGCACTATTGAGTAATAGTTGGGTTTAGTTCATAGCTATTACTGTGATCTCATTAAGCAACAATGTTCTTCCTCAAAAGTTAACATAAAAATTCATAACGTTATTTTCCCAAAGCTTCATTAATAGAGCATTTATTAAGTTTAAAAACAATTATTTGTGTATGTAATTAATTGGGAAGTAATTTGAGAATTAGTGGGAAATAGAAATAATAAATGGGCAATCTAAGATGCTGGAGAAGGCATAACAAATGTATAAACAATATTAAAAACACAAATGAAAATTAATGAGAACAAACAGTATGGCAGAGATAATAGGCTCAAATTGAATGATCTAAAAATAGAAAATTGGAAATGAAGAACTTCTTAGTTGGTATTTTATTTCCTTCACAGACCATTTTTGTAACTTTTGCTTCAGGAAAGTCTACTTATTGGGGAATCTGAATTTGTGTGTCCTTTGACTTTTTATAAGCAAGTGTTTATAAAGGTTTGTTTAAGGTTTCTACTGATTTACTTTGAGAGTTCAATTGAGAATTGTCTAATTTTCATAGTATAATTACTTTCATTCATGTAGCAGTTATTTGTGTACCCGTTCAGAAAAAAAGTCACAATTCTCATTGTATAATTACTTTCATTCATGTAGCAGTTATTTGTGTACCTGTTCAGAAAAAAAGTCAACTTAAAGTTGACTTTAACATCTCTGCCTCCTTCAGGCTAGCTGTGTGTAGGGCGGGTGACGGAATTTTATAGTATTCTTTATGACTTTTAATGGTGTTCTTTTACACTTAGAGACTGGTAGTGAGAAAGAAAGAAAATAGTGTAACCCAAAGATGTTTGGGTACGTAATGTTTGCCAGTGTGGAGGAGGGCTACGTTTCCCTATATAAAAATGTGAGTGGATCTGATAGGTAAGGTAAAGTTACCTTTAGCATTTAAAACAGGCAGATGATGGTAGGGTGGCCAAAAACTTTGAGGCAGAGGATATCTAATAATAAATAGGATTTTTTTCTCAAATATAAATTTCTTCCTTTGTTCCAAACCTTCATTAAGTCTGCAGCTCATGGAAATACCACTTGTGTGTGTCTGTGTATATGTGTGGTGAGGACAGAAGTGGGAGTAAAGAAAATAGGATAAGATCTGTATCTGTCAGTGGAGAGTAGAAAGAAAACATTTGTGGGTGGTGTTACGAGAGTGAATGTTAAAAGTTCAGTGGAATCACTGCCTGCCTCAGTGGTTTTCAGCTTTGCTTGGATTTACCTGGGGAGGTTTTCTTAAAAAAACTGATGCCTTAGTCTCGCTCCCAGATATGCTGATATAACTAGTCTGGGCTGTGGGAATTCTATAACAAACAAACAAACAAAAAATCCCCAGGTGATTCCACTTTGCAGCTAACGTTGAGTATCACTGCCTCAACATCTATAGCAAAGTTTTCCACCTTGATGGCACATTAGAATCACCTGAGAGTAATAAATGTGAACAACTGTGCTCTACCCCTAGAGATTCCAACTTAATTGCTCTGGGATGGAGGCAAGACAGTACCTATTGTCTAAGCTTCCCAAGTGATTCTCATGTAGAACAGGGTCAGATGAAGTCCCGAGAACATTGATAAGGCTCTATCTGCTAATAGAAAGAGTGCCCCAAAGAGTACAGGGTGCTAGAGTGATAGGAGGGAGATAGATAGATAGATATGGAGCCCTTACTGGAAAGATAAAACCTTTACCCCATTCTGGCTAGAGGATTAGAACTCACTTCACACATCCACAAATTCATGAATGCTTACAAAGCGATGAGGAAGCAGAAACTGTCCTGATGACTTGTCTGAATTCATGGGTGCTGTGATGTTGGGATTACATGAAAAGAGTTCAGGATTACATTCATTTTCACATGGTCAGAGCAACTGAATATACTAATTCAATAATAAGGGGGAGAGCATTTGTGCATGAGCAGTAAATCTTCTCAAGTGCCTTGACCTACAATTTAACTTAAAATCCCATCTGTAAGTTACATTGTTCCATGCCACAGTGTCAACACAAGAGAGGACCAAAAACAGAAAAACATGTTGTTGAAAATAATTGTGAGTTCATTTTAAGTTTCATTTTTCAAATAAATGATTGTCTTTTTCCCTGAATACATATTTCTTTAAGTTGTAGAAAAAGTCTTTGGTATTTTAAAAAAGATAAAATAGATTACAACCCTCGTTCTTAGCTTAATTCAATAATAGTTGAGTTAAGCTTTTATTGCTCTTTAATATTTTAATAAGACTTTTCATCTCAACTGTGCGGAAATCCATAGCTTAAATAAAGGCATACAATTAGTGAACATAAGAGATAGTCTTTAAATAGAGAAGATTAACATGTTGACGATTTAGTCCCGAATGTTAAACTATTGCAAAATTAGTTCTTCAGAATTCTTACAAGAATATAATTACAAAAATTTTTAAGAGAAATTTTTAAATTGAAACATCTAGCCTCATGTATTTCTAGTGTTACACTGAAATGATTCACTGTAGAAAGTGAAATTAGTGTAGACAAAATAAGTATTAATATATAACAATATTCATTAATGATACTGAAGACTACATGATGAGAAAACATTACTTAATCCATAGGAAGTCACTTAGCATTTTTGATATCTTCACACAGGTATGCTTTCTAATTAGACATTTCAATAGTTCAGTTGAAAATATGAATGCAAACAAAAGGCTTGTAAAAATTATGCATGGAGTATTTAGAAACCTGAGCAAGAAACTGAAGGTCTTAGGGACGCAGGTGGTGGTTTAATTTCTTCTAATCCAAGGTCATAACTTTGGAAGATAAAGAAGGAACTGAGAAGTGAACAGCTGGCTCTGTATATGATGTCAAAGAACAGAATTTAGTTTTCTGGACCACGATGCATGATTCTAAACTAATGCTCCTGGCAAAAGAAAGTACATCTAATGAAGAGTGGGGAGAACATACTTGGCAGAAGATTTGCTGACCAGAACAAGAAGGCATTGATATATTAGTGGGGCAGAGAAAAAGAACCAAACAAGCTGTTAAATTATACCCTATGGAGGGAAACAAGCTGACTTAGGAAGAGTAAAAATAGTGGAGAGGTGACCAGTAAATCAAGAGAGGCTAGCAGGAAAGAAGATAAACAATATTTGTGGCTTCATGGATTTATATACATATTCCCATAGTATGGATAATGGTGACATTTTAAATGTAAAGGTAAGTGATATTTGAATAATTTTATTATGATCTGATGGGGACGAGAATCTTGACTGGGTCATGTGATGGGAAAGTTATTTGACCCTGAAATCCAGTTTGTTTCTGCCATTAGCAAATATGCTGTATAATATAGGGATCACGGGGGTGGGACCTAAGAGGTTGGCCAGTGAATTCACTGGTAAGACAGACTGAAGGAAGGATTAGAAGTGATTCTTTACCAAACAATTAAAAGTAGTACAGGAAGAGGCCAAGAGTGGTGGCTCATGCCTGTAATCCCAACACTTTGGAAGGCCAAGGTGGGAGGATTGCTTGAGTCCAAGGGTTCAAGACTTGGCTTGGGCAACATATTGAGACTCCATCTCCATTTTATGTATTTTAAAAATGTACTACAGGAGGGAAAACTGGGATTTTTCAAAGGAAATACACTTTGATTTGTCCCTTTTTTTTTTCTTCCACTTAGACTGGAACTTGTCAACAAATTTCAAGAAACTCAGGGAGTACAGAACACAGTTCAAGAATTTTGGATCCCTGTGATGAATAGTATGTAACAGAGAAAGGGATGATGATCATGACACAATCTAATTGCCATGGGGGTTGTGATGGAAATGAACAGACTTGGAATCAAGTAGAATCTGATGTTTCAGTGTCTACATGATTCTAAACGTTGTGGGCTTGATATTTACGTGAAAATCTTGCTTGGCAAAATTGTAAGTTTATTTTCCCATAGCTGAAATTAATTTCTATTCTGAATCTTCATTTTTGCCTTCCCAAAAACAGAAAAATTAGTCTGGTCTCTTCTGGATAAGAACAGTCATGTTATATTAACGAGTTTTCATCTTTTGGGGTGTAAATGAGGTCAGTCAGTTACTGCTCAGTCATTTCAGGTTTATAAGTCAAGCACATTCAAGATTTCTGCAATGCTCCCCAACCTTGGGGTTGATTTTGCAGGGAACTGGTCCTGCAATGTTAGTGGGGAGGAGGCATCCATTTCCTTCCTTTCCTGCTTCTTTCTGATACGCACAATTGGCCAGTCACGACATTTACTTAATAGTATGTAAGTGTCTTTACATACTATTTGTATATCTATTGTATATCTATGGCCTTGCTTTTTTTCTTTTTTTTTTTTTTTTTTTTTTTGGTTTTGCTTTTGCTTTTGTATATCTGCCTTTGCTTTTGTGTATCTATGGCCTTGCTATTGTCCTGTCATTGTTGTCTACTGTAGTTGCAATCCATAATGCCCTCTCTGCCTGCCACCTTTCTCTGTGGGAACATTCTCACCCTGCTTAAAAGTATAGCTCAGGTTAAGCTAGTCCCCTGTACCTTTTCTGGATTTGTGCTATGGGCTTGCATCTCTCAGGACTTTTCTGCTACTAACACCAATTTCAATCATCTCTGTTCTTCTTTGTGTTATTGTAGTCTAGGGAACGTGGATGGGCTTTCTCTTAAAGAACCATGACCCAATCACCTGCCAAAGGTTGCACCTTATAATACCATCACCTTGGGGGTTAGGATTTCATCATAGGAATATTGAGAGGGAGCACAAATAATCAGTCTACAGGACTTGCTTATCAAAAAATTTTCCCTAAATGTCAGTCTTAAAATTAGATTTCTTGTTTAAAACGTTAAAACCAAGAAATGGAGTATTTTTTTTCTCTTTCTAACCTTGATATCCTCCCTTTCTTGAGGCAATGCTGAATAGATACCTTAAAGGTATTAAGATACATGCATGGAAAAAAGAGGCAGTGTTTTACATATCATACTATAATAGATGTATTTTAATTCCAGTTATATTTATATTCTGAAAAATTTGTATTAAGGTCATGGGGAAGTCTTCATAAGCATGCCTGCCTATAACTTAAATATTTCCAGAAGGGCATATTTATTAGGAAAACCAGCAATCTATTAAATTCTCTGGAAGGTTTTATCACCAACAGTGGAGTTGCGCCAAAAAAATCAATGTCTCTTGTCCCCCTTTCTTCACCTGTAAAACAAATAGTAAATGTTACCTATTGTCTTTCAGGAAGTTTTCCCAATGATTTGGATATTAGCAAGATATCTAACCTAGTATCTGAAAAGTGGCAGGTCCTCAATATTTGTCAGCAGCTATTTTTGCACCATGATAGAAATCTTGGGGTCTTGGATAGATGCAGAGTAAAAATTAGAGAAAAATAAAGTTAAATAGTTAGGGGAGTATTTTACATAGACTATTGAGACAAAGAGCCTTTTCCTCACTGATGTCCACTAACCATCTAGAAGAATGACACATGGTAGGTGTTCAATAAATATCTGAATGAATGTAAATATTTCCTTTTTGGTTTTATATTTTTAATTGGTTGCTTTTCCTTCCATGTCTAAGAAGAATGATATGAGAACCTAAGGGAGCATAAAAGAGAAGTTGTAGAAGAAGAACATTTTTAAGAAAGAAGTATCAAGAAAATGTTTAGTTGAATGGTGGTTGGCATTTGGAGTTTTATTTTAATACAGTGATCTGTGTTATACTTAAGGAATAGTAACAGGTTAAGGAAGAATAAATTTGGTGAAACTTAATATGGATGTGGAATACAGTGTTGCTTACATGTAAAATGAATGAGATACTAAGACAGTCTCTAAGCAGCAACATTCTAATTTCAACCCGTGACTTCCCTGCGACCTCGGTGACCTAGAGGTGTTGCTTAAGTAGTAGAGTTTCTGTAGGAAATAGAGGTGAGTATAGCAGCAAAGTCCTTTAGAGTAGAATACCATAGCTAATTATTTCTCTTCTCTGGGAACTTGAGCTGTGTTAAGATGGGCAGGAAGAATAGCAATAGAATTAAGTATCTCCAAGCAAAACCTTTGAAAACAATCATAATTATCTTTTTTGTTGATTGGGGCATCTCTTTTCAGAATCTGAGGAGAGATGAGAGGAATTAGAGAACTATTTTTTTTTTTTACCATCATGGTGCTTCTGAAGACAAAGTGTAGTAGGTTTTTAGGTGCAAGCAACAGAAACTCAGCAGGACTAAAAAGAATTTGGTAAAGGATGTTGGAGAGCTCATGTAAACTCTGAGGATATGGGAGAAGGAGGTTTGAAACAGGCAGGAACTAACGCAGCAATAGCCAGGACCTTAACCAGAGACCGCCATAGGAACTATCCAACTCCCAAACAAAGATGCTGCAGCTTGCAGAAGGATTACATATTGGAGGCCTTGGGAATTGAGACACAAAATGAAATCATAAGACAGCTTATGAGATTTTTTTCCTTAAGGTATTTTAGATCCATAATAACAGTGATAGATTATATTGCAGTAGATTGCCTCCTTTAAAAGTAATTGAATTAAATAGGGGTGGTTTAAAAAATAAAAGCAACTTTGGGAGGCTGAGCTGGGGCAGATCACGAGGTCAGGAGATCGAGACCATCCTGGCTAACACGGTGAAACCCCGTCTCTACTAAAAATACAAAAAATTAGCCGGGTGTAGTGGCTGGCGTCTGTGGTCCCAGCTACTCGGGAGGCTGAGGCAGGAGAATGGCGTGAACCCAGGAGGTGGAGCTTGCAGTGAGCCGAGATCACGCCACTGCACTCCAGCCTGGGCGAAGAGAGAGACTCTGTCTCAAAAAAATTAAAAAAAAAAAAAAAAAAAGCAATATGTACTGTTGTAACTAGTGCAATATAGAAGTATGTAAATGGAAAAAATTCACAGTGAAATTGCAGGTGGGAAACAGAGATAGCCTCTACTAAAAATTTCAACTGTATTTTCCAGACTATATAATAAAACATGTAGGACTGCAATATACATGCTACTCTGTAACTTGCTTCTCTCACTCAACAATATGTTGTATACTTCGGTTCATGTCAATACATATAGTTCTAGCTTCACCTTTTAAAGGATTCACAGCATTTAATTGTTTAAACACAATTTATTCAATCTATAACTGCTGTTCAGTTAGACTTTTACAATTATAATTGTCTTTCACATATATTTTAAGTGCTTGTGTGCATCTCTATAGGCTAAATTCCTAGGAGTATAATTACTGGGTCAAAAGTGGAAGACATATATAAAAACTTGAGAGATGTCGTTACTTGCCCTTATAGAGGGTTGGCTCATTTTAACAATCATACCTACAGAATAAGAGGACCAAATTCCCTGTGACTTGAATATATTTGCTCTTAGGTAAAGATAACTTCCAGAGGAATTTTACTTCTCAGATAAATAAGTAGATTTAATGAGCTATTATGATCTCCTGTCCCAAATATCTGAAAGCAGAGGAACAAAACCTAATAACATGTTCTATATTTTAGGTATTTTCTAAAGCTTTTGTTAATATAATTTATTAACAGAATTAAAGTACGGCATTAAAATATAGGTAAAAGGCCAACATTTCAAAAATACTGGAGACTGAATAATTTCCTAATCATTGTTATTAAATCAGACAAGCGTTTTCTTAAGGATGACTTAGTGTTTAAATTTCAGGATAGATCTTCTTTTTCAGTGAATGTAAAAGAACGTTACAAGAAAATGTTATTTTCTTCTCTAAAAGGACAAAAAACCTTCTAAGAAACATAATAGTGTTCTACACAAGCCTAATTATTTTCTTTGCAAATAACATGTTGGGTTGAAACTTCCCTGTCTAATGAAAAAGTAAAATGTAGAAAACTAAATGACATAAATTAGTTTTTATAAGAATTTTAAAAATTGTGAAGGAGTAGTTGTATATTGTATATAAATAGTCCAGCCATTTCTCTACATGAGGCATTTTTTAATTCCACTGGTCAAACTTATTTATATTGACATCATTTTATATAAATTCAGTAATTCTGTAAAAATAACTTTGGCATAGTGTTGCTGAAATTTTCACTAATGTACTCAATTATACATCCTACACAGAGCTATGCATTTGGAATTTTTAATTTATTTTTTAGCAACAAAAATAAGAATGTATTTAACCACCCCATGCCAAAACAACCCATAAGTGGTTTTCTTGATTTTAGAGTTTCTTTATTACTTTAAAAATAAACATTAGAAAGGTAATAGGTTATTGGGCTGGACATCTCAGAAAAAACTTGTTATTGCACAGTTTGGTATATCTTTAACATACAATCCATAAAAGGATAAAAATGACACATTTGAAAAGAGAAGCTATTTTTAGTCACTTATCTGTTATAACTCTGTTGTAAGCTAGAGAGGAAAGCATGTTAAGATTTGTTTTAAATACAGTATATTGAAAATGACAATGGTCATATTGATCTCTTTTCCATCATTTTCCACAAGGCAATATTCACATGGGATTGAATATCATCGTGGAAAGAATATGGAGTTTGGCTCCATATAAACACATCTGGGTTATAACTCTGGCTCTTTTGCTATCCACCAGCTGAGTGACTTTAGTCAGTTAATTTACCTCATTGAACATTAGTTTTCTCATTTCTAGAGTGGGGTTAATAATACCTACTGCAAAAGGTCAACATGTGAAAGATAAAAATGCAAATATGAAGCACTTTAGAACCTTTGAAGACAGTAGATTTTCAATAAATGCTACTCTCCTCCCCTCCTTACAATCCCTACTCTAGTCTTTATTTTACAAGGTGGTATATCCCAATACTACCTTGAGCCACATTAGTCTTACTATCTCTACACCAAAGCAGGGAATTTCACAGGATAATTACTATGTCCTCTGTAAGCTTTAGGAGAAAAATTCAATAAAGCTTCAGGATTTTTTGTGGGTGTTCTTTTGTTTCTCTACCCATCATGCTTTATTTAAATAAAGAATCATAATATTCTTAGCATAGACATCATACTTCTTGTTATTTAAATAAAGAACCCCTTCACTTAAAACTACATATCATTTGTATGTTCTTCCTACACCAAAGTTATTTTAAGAGAAAAGATATTCAATTTTTTTATTCATGAACATTAATAATTATAGTATAACATTAAGGTAGTTTCAACATTTCCCTTGCAACTATTTACAGGCTCTTCATACTCTTGATTTTATGTTGTTTCTATCTTGATTGTTCAATGCTCAATTGCCCTACTTACCTGCTGTATATCAGTTGACTATTGCTTGGAGAAGTCCTAATTGTGCAGAGTGAGTTCCTACAAACTGGTCCTTTGTTACAGATTATCACTTCTCTATTGCTATATTGTTGGATCTTTATAACACCACTCCACAGAGGCTGTTCAAAATCTTTATTGTTCTTAAGAAATTAGCTTCATCTTTGACCTCTTTGCTCTTGAAAGATTATCTCATTGTGATGACATTGAATCTGCCTCTGTCCTTCCAACCTGTCCTATGCCTTGGTTCATATATTTTGTGCCAACTGAATGCTGTTTTTGAGTAAAGCAAATTTTCTCTTCAATATATATACTCTCTATACTCTCAATAATATCATAAAGTATACTTTTAATAATTTTATTTAAAGTCCTTGCTGGTTCTTGTATTCTATCAACTAAAATTAGAGTTCCTTGGCCTTGTGTTCAAGACCCTGTCCAAATATCTTTCCTCACTTATTTAATGAAATGTAAAGCAGAATTTCATGCAGAAATATTCTGAATTGATGTTAAAACTATTCAAACTTATAATTCTTTGGAGGACCTGAAATAAAATTTTGTATCATTCAAATTCATCCCTACTCAACTCTACCTCTGAAGTTGACAGAGGAAATAATTACCAACAATCTGTCTGAGACTTCTTGTCCATAGCATTCTGACTGTGATAGATTTCAATATTGTTTTATTTTCTTGCTTAGGTACCTTAATATTCTAGTCTTTATTATATTAACTTTTAAATATTCAGTCTTTATTTATTTTAACATTGAGGCCAAAGTTCATTTTTTTAAGGCAAAAAAGACTAAGACTTTTTTTAATCATGAAAGAATTTAAAGAATGTGGTACAAGACCTATAACATGTAGTAAGTTTTTATCATGTGTCAGATATTCTTTTTCTGAAGAATTAATTGTCCCAACAATACAGTGAATCAGTGTTGTTATTCCCCTATTATAAATAGGGAATGGATCCTTTAGAACCTTAAGTCATTTGGCCATCGCCACATAGCCAGTAAATGGCAGAAGTATAATTCAAACTCAGATCCACTTGCCACCAATTAGGAAATTATCTACTCATGCTGCAAAATTACAGAGAATTCTTTTATTTTATTTTATTATACTTTAAGTTTTAGGGTACATGTGCAAAATGTGCAGGTTAGTTACATATGTATACATGTGCCATGCTGGTGTGCTGCACCCATTAACTCATCATTCAGCATTAGGTATATCTCCTAAAGCTATCCCTCCCCCCTCCCCCCTCCTCCCACCCCACAACAGTCCCCAGAGTGTGATGTTCCCCTTCCTGTGTCCATGTGTTCTCATTGTTCAATTCCCACCTATGAGTGAGAACGTGCGGCGTTTGGTTTTTTGTTCTTGCGATAGTTTACTGAGAATAATGGTTTCCAGTTTCATCCATGTCCCTACAAAGGACATGAACTCATCATTTTTTATGGCTGCATAGTATTCCATGGTGTATATGTGCCACATTTTCTTAATCCAGTCTATCATTGTTGGACATTTGTGTTGGTTCCATGTCTTTGCTATTGTGAATGGTGCCGCAATAAACATACGTGTGCATGTGTCTTTATAGCAGCATGATTTATAGTCCTTTGGGTATACACCCAGTAATGGGATGGCTGGGTCAAATGGTATTTCTAGTTCTAGATCCCTGAGGAATCGCCACACTGACTTCCACAATGGTTGAACTAGTTTACAGTCCCACCAACAGTGTAGAAGTGTTCCTATTTCTCCACATCCTCTCCAGCACCTGTTGTTTCCTGACTTTTTAATGATTGCCATTCTAACTGGTGTGAGACGGTATCTCATTGTGGTTTTGATTTGCATTTCTCTGATGGCAAGTGATGGTGAGCATTTTTTCATATGTTTTTTGGCTGCATAAATGTCTTCTTTTGAGAAGTGTCTGTTCATATCCTTCGCTCACTTTTTGATGGAGTTGTTTGTTTTTTTCTTGTAAATTTGTTTGAGTTCATTGTAGATTCTGGATATTAGCCCTTTGTCAGAGGAGTAGGTTGCGAAAATTTTCTCCCATTTTGTAGGTTGCCTCTTCACTCTGATGGTAGTTTCTTTTGCTGTGAATAAGCTCTTTAGTTTAATGAGATCCCATTTGTCAATTTTGGCTTTTGTTGCCATTGCTTTTGGTGTTTTAGACATGAAGTCCTTGCCCATGCCTATGTCCTGAATGGTATTGCCTAGGTTTTCTTCTAGGGTTTTTATGGTTTTAGGTCTAACGTTTAAGTCTTTAATCCATCTTGAATTAATTTTTGTATAAGGTTTAAGGAAGGGATCCAGTTTCAGCTTTCTACATATGGCTAGCCAGTTTTCCCAGCACCATTTATTAAATAGGGAATCCTTTCCCCATTGGTTGTTTTTCTCAGGTTTGTCAAAGATCAGATAGTTGTAGATATGCGGCATTATTTCTGAGGGCTCTGTTCTGTTCCATTGATCTATATCTCTGTTTTGGTACCAGTACCATGCTATTTTGGTTACTGTAGCCTTGTAGTATAGTTTGAAGTCAGGTAGTATGATGCCTCCAGCTTTGTTCTTTTGGCTTAGGATTGACTTGGTGATGCGGGCTCTTTTTTGGTTCCATATGAACTTTAAAGTAGTTTTTTCCAATTGTGTGAAGATAGTCATTGGTAGCTTGATGGGGATGGCATTGAATCTATAAATTACCTTGGGCAGTATGGCCATTTGCATGATATTGATTCTTCCTACCCATGAGCATGGAGTGTTCTTCCATTTCTTTGTATCCTCTTTTATTTCATTGAGCAGTGGTTTGTAGTTCTCCTTGAAGAGGTCCTTCACGTCCCTTGTAGGTTGGATTCCTAAGTATTTTATTCTCTTTGAAGCAATTGTGAATGGGAGTTCACTCATGATTTGGCTCTCTGTTTGTCTGTTATTGGTGTATAAGAATGCTTGTGATTTTTGTACATTGATTTTGTATCCTGAGACTTTGCTGAAGTTGCTTATCAGCTTAAGGAGATTTTGGGCTGAGACGATAAAATACTGGCAAACCGAATCCAGCAGCACATCAAAAAGCTTATCCACCATGATCAAGTGGGCTTCATCCCTGGGATGCAAGGTGGATTAAATATACAAAAATCAATAAACGTAATCCAGCATATAAACAGAACCAAAGACAAAAACCACATGATTATCTCAATAGATGCAGAAAAGGCCTTTGACAAAATTCAACAACCCTTCATGCTAAAAACTCTCAATAAGGTATTGATGGGACGTATCTCAAAATAACAAGAGCTATCTATGACAAATCCACAGCCAATATCGTACTGAATGGGCAAAAACTGGAAGCATTCCCTTTGAAAACTGGCACAAGACAGGGATGCCCTCTCTCACCACTCCTGTTCAGCATAGTGTTGGAAGTTCTGGCCAGGGCAATTAGGCAGGAGAAGGAAATAAAGGGTATTCAATTAGGAAAAGAGGAAGTCAAATTGTCCCTGTTTGCAGATGACATGATTGTATATCTAGAAATTTACAGAGAATTCTTAAAATACTGACTTTCATTGATAGTTTAGTAGATCACTGGCCTAGGAATGTAGTGAGAATGGAAAATGGTAGCATCATGTGTAAAACTCTTTTGATTTTTTTTTTCCTTCCCCTAATTTTCAAAGGCTGGAAAGTGGCTCCTGGAATGTTTCACAGCCACTCTCTTCCCTCTGTTCCTTTTTGGCTAGCTGGGTGGCTGTGCCTGGCTCTCTGCCTAACTACTATCTTGAGGAACTTATACACATTCTGTTCAGTGACCATTCCTGAGTCACTGCTACCGTTGCCTCCATTGTACCTCTATTTGGGTAAGAGATAATTTCCAAGCAACAATTTTGAGAAGTAGGTCTAAGCAGGTGATTCATAATGCCTCTACCACACTCCACCTCTCACTTTCCCACACGATAATGTTGATGCAATGCTGGAGCAAGCCACTTTTATACATGTCAGACTCAGCAGATGGGTTGGCCCAACCCACTCCTGTGTATATTTAACCTTTTCTTCCCCTCCTTCTATGATGAAGACTTCTTCTCAGGGAATTGTGATACTTGAGCCACATTTCCTCTTTAATTCTTCCTGGAAATTGTTGCCCATCCTACTTCTTTTTTATTACTTCTCCAGACTCTCTGCTTCTCTTTGCCTTCCTCCTGACCGTGTTCCCTTCTCCACCAAGTTCAACTTAAGATTTTACTTCTTTAATAGATTACCCTTCAAAGTTTCAAAACTTAATAATGTATCAAATATAAATGTATCTTAGTGATCTTATACTACTATTCCACAGTGATCCTCTGCTCAAATCCTTTGCCTTGAATTTTAGTCCTTTCATGCTGTGTCTGAAATGTGCAATTATTCCAAGGGAAAAAGTGACCGCAGAAGGCCAGCTTGCTTGTTTAACATTCCTTGGGTTACTTTAAAAGTGCAGCTTAATTTGTGACTGTGATTAATAGACTTTGTAAATGCTATTGGAAGCTAAATGATTAAAGTTTGGAGAAACAGCATCTTCCGTTTGCACACAAAGTTGTGGTTTATTTCAGAGCAAATAGCTTTTCAAGTGATGACTTGGTTCTTGCTGAAATCCCAGCAGCGGAAGTCTCTGTACTTGGCCAGGTCAATGGATGGAGAAGGAGAGGCACCTGGAATAGTTTATTCATGGTCTTCTGGGAAAGCCTCTGAGAAGAATTGCTGAATAAAAATGAAATTAGGCAGCATTAGAGCTGCGAACACGTTGGCTATCGAGACCAGTCAAGTAAAGCATGGTTTATTACTTCTGGGAGCCAAAGACCCATGAGACAGTGCAATTCCAACCAGGGAAAAGCTTCAGATTGGGGAGCCAGAGGTCATTCTATGTCTCTGATGCATGAGACTAGATCATTCATACATTTGGGCATTCCATAAACATTTGAACTCCCACAGGTCAGATATTTTGCTCTGTCCTAAGAATATAAAGGCCAATACAACATAATTTTTTTCCTAGAGAAAGGGAGCTTAGGGGAATTATTATCTGGGAACCAACACAATGGGTAGAACATGCTTTCTTGAAATCACGCATATTCTTATTTTATTCTCTAAACAACTCTAAGAAGGTGGGTATTTACTAACTTGATTCTACGGATAAAAACCCAGAGACTTAAAGTAGTGAGCTGGGATTTCAGCCAAGATCTCTATAATTCCAACACCAAAATTTGCCCAGAGAGATGTATAAAAAGATATATTTGAAAATTATGTGGTGAATATTCAAAATTCTGAACAAAGTATAGTGGGAACTATTAGGAGACCTGATTTTACAGAATTGGTGTTATTTTAGCTGTGTTTCAAAGGCTGAGAGTAGTTAGAAAAAGAAAAGGGGTAGAGGATATACTGTGAAAAAGTAGGGCTTGGTCTAAGCCTCTTTTTAACAGCATCTGAGTAGAGGGGCAACCGTGTGGTAGTATCTAGGAGTGGCCTTGTCTTGGCTGCCTCTACCTCTTATTTAAACTGACTCTATTATGCCTAAAATTTTCTTTGGTCTGTTTATACTTCATATCCTCAGGACTGACCACATAATTTATGGGTCTTCTTGTTCAAAAATTAAGAATTTCAAAACAGCAGAACATCAAGCCAAACACAGGGCTCATCTTAGTGACCATGAAATGGCCCTGATAGTAGAATTAAGAACCTCGTGAAAGATATGAGAAAATATTCTCTTTACCTTTAGTACCCTTTTTATAGGTTATATAAATTACAGGTTTTATGTAAGTTAGCTAATATATGAATACAAATGGCAGAATTTATGCACATGGAGTTCATTTCATATTCATATATTAACTTGGCATTTAGATATTCCTTTTATTTTCACTGTACTTGTATATATCCCTCAAATACACAGGACAAATCTTTTTATTCATTCATTTAACAAACACTTATTGAGCACCTACTATACATGTCCATGGTGTTATATGCTCTGGAGAACATGTCAGCGAGCAAAACATATGTAAATAGAGGGGAAGAATCTTTCATATAAAATGGAAGACAGAACCCATTTATAAAAGCAACAGAAATAGTAAAACACATAGTTTTTTTAGTTGATTCTTGTCTTTGCGACACAAAAATAAACCATAAAGTGGAAAAATGTACAATGTTTTTAGATATGAAGATTGTCAATATGTCAATTCTCCCTAAATTCATTTATAAATAATGAGATTTCAGAGAAAAAAATGCCAACTCTTCATTCCTGCCCCTCTTTGCTGAACTGAACTAAATACGATTTTTTTTTTTACCTTTTCTTTTTCTTTTTCTTTTTCTTTTTTTTTTAATGAGACAGGGTCTCCTTCTGTCATCCAGGCTGGAGTACAGTGGTATGATCATAGCTTTCTATGGCCTCAAATCCCTGGGCTCAAGCCATCCTCCCACCTCAGTCTCCTGAATAGTTTGGACTACAAGTGCATGCTACTATGCCTGGCTAATTTTTTTTTTTTTTTTTTCAGAAATGGGGTCTTGCTTTGTTACCCAGGCTGGTCTCAAACTCCTGGGCTTAAGTGATTCTCCCATCTTGTTCTCCCCAAAATGCTGGGATTATAGGCCTCTAAGCCACTGTGCCTGGCCACATAAGGTAACTTTAAATGCATCTAAACTAGGAGGAACAATCATGAAAACACTGGAATAAAAAAAGTATGTGTGGTTAAGTTCTATTGGATATTAAGATGTGCAGTGAAACCTTAGAGTATAATTAAGTTAGCAGATTAATAAATGGAAAAATACACATGAACATTTAGTATCTGATAAAAGTAGTATCTCAAATCTAAAAAGCAAAGATGGAACTTTTCTTAAATGATGCAGAGATACCTGGATAACCACTTGGAAAATGATGAGATTGGACTGATACCTAACGTCATACATCAAGACTAGTTAAAACCGACCAAAAATCTAAATAACAAAACCAAGCCTGCTGTGATGGCTCACACCTCTAATCCTAGCACTTTGGGAGGCCAAAGCAGGCGGATTGTCTGAGCCCAGGAGTGTGAAACCAGCTTTGTTCACAAAAGGAGACTTCATCTGTACAAAAAAATACAAAAAATCAGCTGGGCATGGTAGCACACGCCTGCTGTCCTAGCTACTCAGGAGGCTGAGGTGGGAGGATTGCCCAAACCCAGGAGGTTGAGGCTACAGTGAGCCATGATCATACCACTGCACTACAGTCTGAGCAATAGAATGAAACAATGTCTCAAAAATAAATAAAACCAAATCTTAAAATGAAGACCTATATCCAAAACCCAGAATACATAAAATATTGATTATATTGTCAAATTTTACATGGCAAAAATCAAGATAAAGACAAAAATCAATAGAGTGTGAATCTTTTTGCAAGTCATGTTACAAAGGAATAATCATATATATCAATATATAAGCTTCAATTTATAGGATTTTCAAATATATTATGAATATATAATATGTAACATAAATATATATTATATATGTCACACAATATATTCATACATATATTAAACATAAGTATATAGCAAATACATAATCATATTTTGTATAGTATATGTTTGAAATATGTAATATGTAAATTATATATCTACATATACGTATTTGTGACTCTTAGAAATTGAGAAGAGAAAGAAAAAGCCAACCAAAAAAGGAACAAAAGTCATAAAAGACAAATCACAGAAAGTTTATGAATGGCATTTAAGTATTTGAAAAGATATTCAACTTCTCTCAATAAAATGAATAAAAATTAACTGGTAATAGCCATTTTCTAACCATCAAATTGAGGAAAATACAGAAGTTTGAAAATTCTATTGGAGAGACACTTGTTATTTCTGGAAAGAGTACAAAATGGTACAATACCTATGAAGGAAAAGTTGGCACTATCTAAGAACATTACAAATTCTTTAATCCTTAAACCTAACAATCAAATTTCTGTAAATACATTATACAGATATACTTGAATAAGAAATTTCATATGTACTAGGTTATGTGGTATTACTTGACAGCTGAGTGTCCAGCAAAAGAGACCTAATTAAGTAACCTGTGGTACATCCATGCAGTGGAGTATAATAGTTTTTAAAAAGAATGATGCACGGCCACATAAAGAATGAATTGTGTCCTTTGCAGCAACAGGAGTGCAACTGGAGGTCATAATCCTAAGTGAATTAATGCAGAAACAGAAAACCAAATGCCAAGTGTTCTCAGAAGTGGGAGCAAAATGTTGGGTACACACGGACATAAAAATGAGAACAATAGACACCGGAAAGTACAGAAGGGGGAAGGAGGTGGGGAGCAAAGGTTGAAAAACTATTGGATATTATCCTCAGTACCTGGGTGATGGGATCAATCGTACCCAAACCTCAGCATCACTTAATATACTCAGGTAACAAACCTGCACATGTATACCGTAAATCTAAAATAAAAGTTGAAATTAATAAAAAATAGAATGAAGCTATATTCTGTGTATTATGACAGAGAATATATCGTTATTCTAAGACATACTGAGGAAAACATGCAACAGGCATCATAGTATATGCTGATTTCTTTAGTAAGATAAGGCAATTATTTGCATGCTAAACAAACACTTTCAGGATTTGTTTGTAAAATAAAAGTATTTACCTACAAGGGGTTGAGAGGGCAAATAAAGGAGGAGGCGGTAAGGGAAACAAGACTTTTCTAGGTGTCTCTTTATGTTGTAATTCTTGAATCGTGTAAACACACTACCTGTTGAGAAAACACAGCCCAGTTTAGTAAGAAATCCCTAATATTGAAAGCAAATGGGAACAAATGAGCAAATAAATCCAACTAGATATTGCGTTGGTAATATAAATCCACAAAAGATTTATTTCAACTGATTTTAGAATATATATTTTTTGACTGTATATGCTTAGTGCGGTGCATTCTAAGAATAAAAAGAACTGTAAAGATAAATAGAACTTTTTTTGGTTGTTTAGTCTTTTAAAATTTCTTGTTTTGTGATAATTGTAGATTCATTTGCAGTTTGTAAGAAATACAGATTCTTCCTTTACGTAGTTTCCCTCCCCAGTAATATTTTGCCTAACTATAGAACAATGTCACAAGCAGGAAATTGATTTTGATACAATCTATTGACTTTGCTCAAATTTCATCAGTTTTACATGCGTGTGTGTGTATTCTGTGATTTTATCATGTGTACATTCATGTGACCACCACAGTCAAGATACAGAAGAGTTTCATCATGAGATTCAATTATTCTACTTCCTTATAGTCAAAGTTATTTGCCTTCCTTGACATCAAATCTGTCCTCCATCTCTGATTTTGTTCTTTTTTTTTTTAATACTTTAAGTTTTAGGGTACATGTGCACAACGTGCAGGTTTGTTACATATGTATACATGTGCCATGTTGGTGTGCTGCACCCATTAACTCATCATTTAACATTAGGTATATCTCCTAATGCTATCCCTCCCCCCTCCCCCCACCCCAGAATAGGCCCTGGTGATTTTGCTCTTTCAAAAATGTTATGTAAAATTTCGGGCCGGGCGTGGTGGCTCACACCTGTAATCCCTGCACTTTGGGAGGTCAAGGCAAGTGGATTATCTGAGGTCAGGAGTTTGAGACCAGCCTGGCCAACACAGTGAAACCCCATCTCTACTAAAAAAAAAAAAAAAAAAAAAAAAAAAAAAAAATACAAAAATTAGCCAGGTGTGGTGGCACACTCACCTGTAATCCCAGTTACTCAGGAGACTGAGGCAGGAGAATCGCTTGAACCCAGGAGGCAGAGGTTGCAGTGAGCCAAGATTGCATCACTGCACTCCAGCCTGGGCAACAAGAGTGAAACTCCGTCTCAAAAAATAATAGTTTTATAAAATGAAACTTTTGAAATACTTCAAGACTTGGCATAATTCCCTTGAACTTTATCTAAACTGTTTCATGTTATCAATAGTTCCTTTTTATTGCTGAGTAGTATTTCAAAGTATAGATGTCCCGCAGTTTAACTATTCACCTGTTTAAGGACACCTAAGTGGTTTCTATATTTTAGATTCACAAACAAAGCTGATATAAACATTCATGTGCAGGTTTGGGGGTAGACGTACATTTTCATTTCTCTGGAATAAATTTCAGGAATACAACTAGGAATACAACTGGGCAATATGGTAAATATGTTTAGTTTTATAAGAAACTGCCATACTCATTTCCAGACTGGCTATATCATTTTATATTCCTACTAATAATGTATGATTGATCCAGTTTCTCACATTCTTTCTAGCATTAGATATTCATCACTATTTTTATTTAATTTTTAACCATTCTGTTAGGTGTGTAGTGGTAGGTAGCTTGTTGTTTTATGTGCACTTCCCTAATGGTTAATGATACTGAACTTTTCATGTGATCATTTGCCATCTATACGTCCTCTTCAGTAAATGTCTCTTTATGTCTTTTGCCCATTTTATAACTCAACTATTTTATTTGCATTTTACTGTTGAGTTTTTTGTTTTGTTTTGTTTTGTTGTTCTTGTTGTTTTTGAGGGAGAATCTCGCTCTGTCACCCAGGCTGGAGTGCAGTGGCACGATCTCTGCTCACTGCAAGCTCTGCCTCCCGGGTTCAAGCCATTCTCCTGCCTCAGCCTCCTGAGTAGCTGGGACTACAGGCGCCCGCCACCACACCTGGCTAATTTTTTTTGTATTTTTAGTAGAGACGGGGTTTCACCGTGTTAGCCAGGACGGTCTCGATTTCCTGACCTTGTGATCCGCCCGCTTTGGCCTCCCAAAGTGCTGGGATCACAGGCGTGAGCCACTGTGCCCGGCCTTATGGTTGAGTTTTGAGAGTTCTTTATATATTCTAGCTACAAGTCCTTTGTTGAATATATGGTTTATAAATATTTTCTGTTTGTAACTAATCTTTTTATCCTTTTTACAGGATCTTTTGGAAAGCAAAAGTTTTAAATTTTGATGTGATACATTTTTTCTTTTATAAATTGTAATTTATTGTCAAATGTAAGAACTCTTAGCCCTAAGGACTAAATATTTTATTTAATTTTCTAAAGTTTTATAGTTTTATACTTTAAATTTAAACCTTGGATTCATTTTGAGTTTACTTTCGTATAAGGTGTGAGGTTTATGTCTACTTTCTTTGTGCTTTTTTTAACCTATGAATGTCCAATTGCTCCAATAAGAGACTAGCCTTTATTGAATTACCTTTGTACCTTTGTCAAAAATCAGTTGGATATATTTGTGTGGCTTTATTTTTGGGTTTTCTATTCTGTTTCATTGATCTGTGTGTCTGTTTCTCTGCCAATATCATGCTGTTTCAATTACTATAGCTATATAGTTAGCCCTAGTTTTGAGTAAAGTGATTCTTCCCACTTTATGCTTATTTTTCAAAATTATTCAAGCTAGTGTAGGTCCTGTGCCTTTCTACAATAAATTTTAGAATGAGTTTGGCTATGTCTACACAAAACTTTATTGGATATTAGTTTAACTTTTAAAAGGTAATATTGCTATTTTTATATTGATACTCTTTATACTGTTGAATGAAACAAATGTTAATATAACAACAAAAAGAAATACTTTTGTGTAAGTTGGAATATATGCAAGAATAAAATAAAAGGAGGGAAACATATTGAAATTGTATTGTATATCAAATATAAAGTCATTAATTTATATATCTCTGTCCACTGAAATTGCTTAGAAGCAATTTCACCCTAGTAACAATGATGATTTGTAGCACTAGGGTTGTGTCCTCTAATACTATTTCCCTCCTTGGAGAAATGGTTGATTTGAAATGTGGGTCAAGGAAAGTACAAGGTGGTCCTAGGGCATGTAATTATACTATAAATAAAAGAGGATTCAAAGATTGATAGTGTCATGTCAAAGAACACAGGAGCCAGCTCAAAGGAACTCCCAATGGCCAAAATTGTGACAATATGCATAAGAGGATGAGTATTACAATTGTTGAAATTATATTCTGCAAAAATCATTGAGACTGAATGATTAGGAAAACCAAAGAAATTCATTTGTCAGCATTCAAAGCTGTTATTTAACTTTTTTACTTTAAAAAATGGAAATCAAAAGAAAAGATTTAAGCATGTTTTTTTCTGCCTTTGCTGTGGTACTTGAATTTTAGGTTTAAGAAATAGCCTCACTTTAAAAAATTATTATTTTTCAATCTTTATTAGAATTATTGACTTGAGCGATGATGAACAATGGTGCTAAAACCACTGGTTGAAAGACTGATGGAGAAATGAACATTTGTGTGGTGCCTGTGGCAGGCAGTGTAATGCCTTCCTTCCCCTCCAAAAGATGTTCACATCCTAATCTCTGACTCCTGTTGAAATAATGCACTTAAAGCATGAAAGTTGTCTTTCATGGTGAAAGAGACTTTGCAGACTTCAGGGGACTTATAAGAAGAAGGTTAAGTGAGTTGGAGTAAAAGGTATGACGACAAGAGCAGAAGTCAGAGTGATGCAGGTTCATGAGCCAAGGAAGGCGGGCAGCTTCTAGAAGCTGCAAATACAAGGGATATATTCTCCCCCAGACCCTTAGCTCTGCTGATTCATTTTGGAATTCTGATCTCCAAACTGTATGATAATGGATTATTGTCATTTTAAACCACTAAGTTTGTGATAATTTGTTACAGCAGCAATAGAAATCGAATACAGTGTTAAACCAGCTAGCTCACTTTCTTCAGTTAGACAATGGAGGTATCAGGTGGTCATTACCTTAACTCAGTGTTCAGTTTTAACCACGACTTGAATTTGACCAAGTTCTTAGACTTAAAATTAACTAGAAATATACGGGCTAGAGAAACAGGCTAACGACACTGACAAATTCAGGAGGTGTAAGGTAATTGGTCCAATTTCTTCAAGTGGGACAGGAAGAAAAAATAAAGTTGCCATTAACTGCAGTGGGGAAGACAAAGGACAGAGCCAGGTTTTGGAAAGTCAGCAAGGAAGATATTTTAGACATGTTAAGTTTTTGATATATTTAATAAGATATCCAAATGGATATGGCAATAGATAGTTGTATATGTGAATCGGGAATCCAGAGAAAAGGCCTGGGGCCTTCTAGGAGTCATCAGTGCATAGATAGTATTTAAAACGATGAAAAAAGATGTGATCAAGAAGGAAAAGTGAAAATTCATAAGAGAAAATGTCTAAGGGCAGATTATTGTGATCTTCCAACATTAACAAATCCTGAAATAAGATGGAAAACAGAAGAGACTGAGAATTTGCCAGTAATGTAGCAGGACATCTAAGATCGTGATGTTCAGAAAAACCAAAAGTAAGAAATGTTAAATCGGAGAGGGAGTGATAAAATGTCAAATGTGTAACAAAATGGAGCACAGTACATGTATCTTTGCAACGTGCTTTTTACTTATCTTTGTGAGATTCATTCAGAATGATATGTTAATTCTAGTTTATTTTCAGTGTTTTAAAATCCTTTGTGTGAGTGTTCCTCAATTTATGTATCCATTTTCCATTGATGACTATTTCCGATTTTAAGAATGCTCCACGAACATTCTTGTAACATGTCTGATTTTGTGTATGTATGTTTCGTGTATGAAAATTTCCAGACCATACATAGGAGAGGAAGGAATTACAGGGTCATGGAGCACAACATTTAACCTAAATATGTATTGCTAATTGATTTTCACAGTACTAATGTGAATTTACATTCCCACAGCAGTATATGAGAGTTTTTTGTCCTTCACTAATTTTGTCAGACTTTAAAATTTTTGCCAAGTTGAGAGACCTGCAATGGAATCTGATATTTTCAATTTGTTTTTGTTTTTGTTTGTTGTTGGTGGTGGTGGCGGTTTTTTTACTAGTGAGTTTGGACACTCTTTTCATATTTGGATTTCCTCTGCCAGGTTCTAACTACTAGTCTATTTTGTTCATGTTTCCATTTGGTTGTGTTTTTAAAACTGCCTTGTAGGCTGGGCGTGGTGGCTCACACCTGCAATCCTAGCACTTTGGGAGGCTGAGGCAGGCAGATCACGAAGTCAGGAGTTTGAGACCAGCCTGGCCAACATGGTGAAACCCCGTCTCTACTAAAAATACAAAAATTTGCCAGGCATGGTGATGCACACTGTAATCCTACCTACTTAAGAGGCTGAGGCAGGAGAATTGCATGAACCCGGGAGGCACATGTTACAGTGAGCTGAGATCGCGCCACTGCACTCCAGCCTGGGTGACAGAGCAAGACTCTGTCTTGGTGGGGCCAGTGGGTGGGTGCTGCCTTGTAGGAGATATTTATAAGATATTTATATATTCTTGACATTAATCACTTATCAAATATATGTATTGCAAATATCTCCTCCTTAGGGTCTCAACTACAGCTACTCATTTTGCTTTTTATAGGGTCATATTATAAACAAAAATTTAAAATTTCTGTGTAGTTGAAATATTTGTTATTTTCTTCTATTTCTGTGTCTGCACTTAGAAAATGTTACTAGCAATTGTGACTATCTTACGTGATGATTCAATGAAATATTGCATGTGAAGTACTTAGTCATAAATGCTAACTAAGTATTTGGCTCGAGATGAGACCCCAATAACTATTTGGTGTTACTATTGTATACTTTATTATGCAAAGCACTATTGAGTGAAAGAAAAATAATTTTATGTCTGGGACATGAGAATGAAACGACTGAATCAATATACAATTCTAAGTCATATCTCAGCCTCCAGATATGTGGGACTATTTCTGGACTTTCTGGTGTGCTCCAACATCACCCTCGTTTAATGATTAACTTAATGTAGTCATATGATAAATCTTGATATTTGATAGAGGAAATTGTCTCACCTTGATACATTTTTTTTCAATTATTTTTCCCCTCAACACTGTCTTTGAAATTTGTGTCCTTTTGCCTTTCCATATAAACTTTAAAAATAAAAATGTTCATTTCCTTGGGGGGAACCCCTTAGAGAACAAAATGGTTTACATACTAAAGATGGAAAGTCATGTATTCATTCTAATACATACATAAATCAATACCCACTACTGCAATTTTAGTTATGGATTAGGCAGAAATGATGAACATTAAGGACAATCATGTTGGAGGGAAGAATTTTAAATTTCTCTGAAGTTATTAAGTTGCCATAATGCAATTAGTTTTTGTTGTTGCTGTTAATCCAGGTATAGTTAGATAAACCTGGAAAGATCAAGCATATAATAGTCACACCATTCAAAAGATCTTGCAAAACTATTGTTTGATATTTTTATGTCAGGCAAGTGACTTATTTAGGCAAACTGAGTTTAAGATATTTCATAATTGTTAAATCATTAATATTATATAAAATGTGTTACTTTAGTGCAATATAGTCAATTTAGTTTTATGTATAAACAATACATCTTTTGTGATGTTAACATTAAGGGAAAAAACTCAAGCCTCAATACTGAACTTTGATAACCCTTCAGATTTTGTGGAGGAAATTGTGATTCATTCTTTTCATGCATATCATTTAGAGGGTTAGAACACTACATAGAATTTTGAAATATAATTAATATGAAACATTAGCCTGTCAGCTAATGGTTGATCATTTTTGCTTAATTTGTTTTTGTGACACTTTACAAAGAGTATTAAATATGTTAAAAATACTTTTCAAAAATTTTCTCTTACCATATTATAGAAGACAAGCTGATCTTTAAATGGAAACAGACATTAATTTTTTGTTCAGCATCTGTATTCTGCATCCGTTTTTATTTTGAATGTAAATCCACTATTAGGCTTAGTTTTTTTAAACAACTTTACTGAGGTACAATTTGCATACAATGAACAATACATATTTAAAGTATACAATTCAATAAGTTTTGACACATGTATACACGTCACCACTATAACCAAGACACTGTACATTTCCGTCACCTCCAAAAGTTTCTTTGTGCCTTTTTGCAATCCTTTCATCTCTCCATCTCTGTCCCCAGGTGACCATTGATTTGAGATGCGCCCCAGCATTATGAAGGTTATTTGTGGCAGTCCACTCCAGGGTGGGGCTGATGGTTGGGAATGCTGTAATAAAATGGGCTATCTTGTGACAATAGGAGTGATAGGATCCAAAAATTACATAGACATAAGGGCAGCACAACTATCTAAAGCATGCTGGGTACAATCATCATAATGAGGTAGCAAAGTCAAAAATTGCAGCCAGAGGAGGCCTGGCCTGAAGAGAACTATGGGGATGAAAAATAAGATTTGGTAAGATGTGCAGCCTATGGGGTAAAATCCATTGTAGATAGATGGTCAAGTAGACGTCTCTGAAACTGCCCACATAGCCAAGATAGTATCTCATTTGAGAGGCAGAGAAGTACAGGAGAACAGAGAAGTGGCAGAGATCAGTGCAAGCACCTTAAAGACTAAAAGAATGCAGCGGTCATAGTTCCCATCATATATCTTTCAATTCACCAGTCTTGCCCAAGCAAAAATCAAACAGATCCTGTAAATGGCAATGGAGCCCCAAAACTCAACCAAGCAGTTGCTCCAATGGCTACTGTTTTGTCAGATGTGGTTAGATGTCTGCTGGAGGCATGCAGTATGTAGGTGTTGATCTACTAAACACATTCTTTCTCATGCTTATCAAGGAAAAAGACAGAAGCCATTTTCATTTGTGGGTAATGGACAAAATCTGTTAGGTTATAGTCTGAAGAGATTTGGACTGCCTGGATGTTCTGCAGAACATCACTTTAGTATATTGTGTCAATGACATTGGGTTAACTGAATCAGATGAATAAGAAATGGCAAGTATGTTGGAAGGCTTTATAATCCATATATTTTTCAGAGTGTGGGAGATAAGCCCTGTAGAGACTCAAATTCCTGCCACATCAGTGAAGTTGTTAGGGATCCAGTAGGTGTGTCATGCTGGATCATGCTGGGATTTTTCTTTAAAAGAAAAGGACAAATTATTGCATTTTTAACCTCTTATTTCTAAATCATAAACACAATGCCTGCTAGGAACTTGGGACTATTTCTTTGACTTGTTTATCACATGACATTGAGAGCTGTCTACTTTGAGTTGTCCTTGAGCAGGAAAGAGCTTGCATCAGCTCTGGTCTGTGATGGGCTGTAAAACCCAGTGAACACGAGGGTATTACAGCTTTCTGTGGTGGGAAAAGACACCATATAGAGTTTATGCCAAGCTTCAATAGGAGAATCAAAATATAGATATTTAAGATTTTGAAGAAGGCCATGTTATTTTCAGCAGAGAATTGTACAGCTGGCCATAGGAACTTCCCTTCACCCCCGTATAGATATGGATGTGGGAAGAGTGAGAGGTGCTGGTAGGAGCAAATATGTACATCATTTTCCAACTGTGTTCAGGGAAATGGCATTGGGAGCTGCAAATCAACTGTGGTCAGAGTATTTACATCAGAGAAATAAATTAGAGCATTATTTTATCCAGATGGCCAGTTTTTAAATATTACCCACATATCACTGGACATAGAAGTTTGAGCCACCTGCCTGTACTTTCTGACCCTTCTCATACCCCATCAGTCCTCTATGTCCCACTTCCTTTATATGATGGATTACTGCTGGGCCTACTGACCCCATGACTTGTGAGTCTCATAGAACCAAGGTCATGGTAGGCCACTCAGGCTACACAGTCTTTGATGCCCTGTGATCAGTTGCTTCATCCCTATCAGGCCCTATTCGCTAGTGGTGCATAGAGGACTGGGCATAAATAGAGCCAGAAGGAACTTTACAGAAAAAGAGATACAGCAATGGGACTTCAATTATGAATGTATTTGTTCTATTACATATCATACTACCTAGAAGCTGCTATCCTGACACAATGATGAAACATCTGTTTGAAGTTGCAGCCAAGCAGCCAGATTGAGATGAAACCCTGCACATATAGATGCTGTGAAAGAAAAATTAATCTCAGGACCTCAAACTCACTAAGCCAAAGGGAAAAGTCAGACTGAGAAATGGGTCACACAAACCTGCCTCCCATTTGGTTCCTAAATAAGATAGCTACATAGATTTAAAAAAGAAAAGCTTACAGGCCTTCCTCATAATTTGCCTATGAAAAAATTTCTTCTGGGCCCCAAGATCTTTACCCTAAAACAGTTCTGCTGAGTTTCACCCTGACAATGTAAATTGATAGCTTGTCTTGGCAGGTGTGGGACCAAGGACAGAACCAAAAAGTTATCCTTCTGCTCACTGGAGACAAATGCATATCTGACTATTTTCTCCTCCCTATTTTTTTTTTAAATCTTACATAAAAATGAATATTCACTGAGCAGGAGACGAATGCATTAATAACTATTCCTCTACCCCTTCTTACATGTAAAATGTGTATTTAGTGAACATTGATCAAAGACTTAAAATAATGCAATTGCTTGCTGCTTTTACTTTGTTATTATTTACTTATTTATTTGAAAGAGTCTCGCTCTGTCGCACAGGCTGGAGCACAGTGGCACGATCTCGGCTCACTGCAACTTCTGCCTCCTGGGTTCAGTTGATTCTCCTGCCTCAGACTCCTGAGTAGCTGGGATTGCTTGTGCCTGCCACCAAGCCCGGCTAATTATTGTGTTCTTAGTAGAGATGGGGTTTCACCATGTTGGCCAGGCTGGTCTCGAACTCTTGACCTCAGGTGCTCTGCCCACCTTGGCCTTCCAAAGTGTTGGGATTAAGGTGTGAGCCACCATGCCTGGCCTGCTTGCTTCTTTTATATACCCTCCCTTTAAAATTTTTTCCTTCTTCCTCTTTTCCCCAATACCTGTTCTTTTCCCTTTAAACATTGAGTTCCCCAGACCCTCTTCAGAGAAAAAAAAAAAAAAAAAAAGCAAGGACCATAGATTTTTCCTGTGGTTCTGTATTCTTTTTCCTGAGTGTATCTTTAACCTTGGCAAATGAACCTCTTAAAGTGATTAAGACTCACTTTGGTCATTTTCTTTTATTTACAGTGCCATGCTCTAGGATGCAACTGCAGAATGCAGTATATGCCCACTTTTTATGATCATTTTTTAGGGCTGTGTCCAATAGTTACTATACAGGGGTCCTAAAGGAGTGGGGATAAGAGTGGTCCACATCCCATCATTATCTGTGACCCACTGGAAGAATCTGTGCTTCCTATCCATGTGACTTTTGCTTCTGTGGATACAGAGGTTCTGCCTTGTTGAGGAGGAATGCCCCTATCAGGGAACACACTGTAAGGGCTTATCAGTTTTTATGCTCTGACTGTTCTATGGTAAATTTGGGCTTCTTGGGCCAAGAGAACAGGAACAAAGAAATGAATTTTACCATCCTGGTAGGAGTAAATAACCACAATTATCAGGAGGATATAAGGCTTGCCTCCTTCTACTACTATGATATTGGGGATTAAGTTTCAATATTTGAATTTTCATGGGCACACAAACATTTAGACCACAGCAGCAGCTTTGGCCAAACATTTTGTTAGATTAATTCATGTTGTTGAATGCAGCAGTAGTTTTTGATTAATGTGTTATATTGCATTGCATAAATACACTGCAATTTATTCATTCATTCCACTATAGATGGGCATTTGAGTTGTTTCTAATTTTTGGCTATAATGAATAAAGCTATGAACATTCTTGAACATGTCTTTAGGTACACATACTGTTTCTTTCTGTTGGGTACCCAGGAGTAAAACCACCTTTGCGAAAATTATGGCAGTGGGGGAGATCTGATCTAGCTAACCCTTTTCTTGCCTTTACCCTTCAAGCTGCCTTTATTCCTGGGATTAAGTCAAACTAACTTTGGGAGACATTTAGTTTATACTTCAATTAGTCCTTCTCCAAAACTCAGTTACCTTTGCTAAGCTAATGAGAGACCACCAGGCTAGGAGGATAGAGGAGCCTGAATTCTCCTAAGGCAGCAGTCCCCAACCTTTTTGGTACCAGGAACTGGTTTTGTGTGGAAGACAGTTTTTCCACAGATGGGGGGGTTAGGGGGTGTGGGTAGTTTTAGGATGATTGAAGGGTATTACATTTATTGTACACTTTCTATTATTATTACATTGTAATATATAATGAAGTAATTATACAACTCACCATAATGTAGAATCAGTGTGAGCCTTGAGCTTGTTTTCCTGCAACTAAATGATCCCATCCAGGGGTGATAGGAGACAGTAACAGATCATCAGGCATTAGATTCTCATAAGGAACAGGCAACCTAGATCCTTCACATGTGCAGTTCACAATAGGATTCATGCTTCTATGAGAATCTAATGCTGCTGCTGATCTGACAGGAGACAGAGCTCAGGCAGTAATGCAATGATGGGGAGCCACTGTAAATACAAATGAAGCTTCACTTGCTTGCCTGTGCTCAACTCCTGCTGTGAGGCCCAGTTTTTAACAGCCTGTGGAATGGTACTAGTCTGTGGCCCAGGGGTTTGGGGACACCTGTGCTTAGGTGTAGACATAAAGGATTGCCAGCCATTATTCCAGAGGTCACAAGATATGCAACTTCCTCAATTAATCCTGCAGATAATGTCACTATTGTAACACCAAAGATTGACCTTTTGAGATATCTTTTGAGGTTTTTTGCATGTCTGATGACCAATGGCTTTACCTGTACCCATCCACCACTCCTGTGGACCCAACCAGAAGTGACTCAAGCAACAGGACAGCTTTGATTCTCTATGATTTCTTTTATTTTTTTTTTGGTAATTTTTTACTTCCATAGGTTATTGGGGAACAGTTGGTGTTTGGTTACATGAGTAAGTTCTTTAGTGGTATTGGTGAGATTTTGGTGCAACCATCACCTAAGCAGTATGATTTCATCTCTGACTCAACCAATCAGCGCTTCCCATACCCTAGCCCTCTGCCCATGAAACTATCATCAAAAAACCCCTAACCTTCAGGCCTTTGAAACTGATTTGCATAATGACTCCATCTCCCATACAATGTGGCCTGCCTCTGGTCAATTAAACTCTTTACTGCAATGCTATGGTCTCTATGAATTAATTTTCTTTGTGTAGCAGGCAGGAAGAAGCTGTCAGGCAATTACAGGAGTGGAAATGCTATTTAGCTTTAGTAGATACGGCAAATAGTTTTCAAAGTAATTTCCAACCCCACCAACAATGTCAAAGACTTACTTGTTCTCCCTAGTCACCTGCATGTAGGAGTGTCAGTCTTTATATCAATACTTAGCACAGCTCAAATGATGCAAACTTGTAAAAGTTTAAATGGATTTAAACTTTACAAGAGTTTAAATCCATTTTCCTTCTATAATTTGTCCTAATGTTTTCATGTAATTTGTATGTTACAAACCCCAAGAGACATTACTTTTTGTTTTAAACAGTAAATATTCATTTTTATTTTACTCACATAACCATCCTTTGCATTCTTTGCATCCTTTTCTAGTAGTTGCCTATTTCTACCTGTGAGGATTTACCTTTAGCCTAAAGAACTCTTTAGTACGTCTTGCAGAACAAGTCTGCTAGTGAAAAATTCAAATTCACCCAGATTTTGTTTTCCTAAAATCATCCTTATTTTATCTTCATTTTAGGCATATATGTATGTATTTAATATGGATAGCATTTTAAATATATAATTCACATACTATAAAATTCAGTCTTTCCAAATGTACAACGGAGTGGGTTTTAGTATATTCACAAGATTGCACAACCACTACCACTAATTCCAGAGCACTTTCTTCACTCCAAATGAAACCCTATACCCATTAGCAGTAACTGTCCATTCCCCCAACCTTCTGCCCTGGTAACCACTAATCCTCTGTCACTTGAATTTATCAACTCTGGACATTTCACATAAATGGAATCATATATTATGTGGCATTTTGTGTCTGATTTATTTCACTTAGCATAATGTTTTCGTAATAAAGTCTGCATTTCTAACGTGGCCGTTGAGGTCTCTGCTTGGTTAGCTCGGTGGTCAACTAATGATTGAACAGATGATTCCTTAAATACAAGGGTAAATCCAAAACTTCTGTCTTTACTGAGAGGCGCTCTCTATGTGTATGAGCACATTTTTAACAGTCAGGTAGTGTTCAACTCTGCCTTAGCCTTTGCTTTGTGATTCCACAGAGCCTCCAGATCTGCCATGAGTGGTGGGAGCATAGGGCTTGCTGAGATGTTTTCTAAGCATGCAAATAGTCCTGAATATGTACACAGCCCTACACATGTGTATGTCCTTCTGGAGTTCCAGGTATATGTCTGGGACTCTAGAAGCCCCCATATAGACATCTCTTTCCTCAGCTTTTTCTTTTAAGCTTTTTGGTTAGCATATAGTTTGCCCCAACTATACGCAGCACCTTAGGAACTGACTAGACAGTTCAAATAATGACAATTTGTCTTTTAAAGCAAAGTTTTTTCTTTCGATGAAGTCCTATTAATCATTTTTTCTTTCATGGTTCCCAGGAATTTTTTTCTATTCCAACTTATGAAGATACTCAGCTATGTCTTTTTTTTTCTATGCAATTAACAGTTTTGACTTTTGTATTTAATTCTATGATCCATTTTGATTTAACATTTTTATATGAAATAAGGCAGTTTTGAGACTAATTTTCTTTTTTATGGAAATCTGGTTGTTCCAGAACCATTTATTTATCCTACTATTCTTCCCCCATGGAAACGCTTTTGCACTTTGTGAAATATCAACTAAACTTTTATGTTAGTGGGTCTAGTTCCTCTTATTTTCTGATATCTATAAGTCTAACACTTATGTGAATAGAAGACTTTATTGATTACTGTAACCTTAGAAAAAGTCTTGAAATTAGAAAGTATGCCCATTCCTACTTTGTTCTTTTTTAAAAAAAAAATAGTTTGGCAGCTCTAAGCCCTTCGTATTTCCATATTTGACACTAACATCAATTTTTTACAAAAATGCCTATTGAAATTTTGATTGAGATGGTATTGAATCTTTACATCAATTTGACCAGAACTTTTATCATAGCAATATTGTCTTTTAATCCTTGACCCTCCATTTATTAAGGCCTTTAATGTTTCTCAGCAGTGCTTTAAAGATTTCAGTAAAATGCTCTTGCAGTTTATTAAATTTGTTCTTAAATAGTTTTTTGGGTTTTGCAAAAATTTTTTTAAATTTCAATTTACAAATGTTTATTGCTAATATATACAACTATAGTGGATTTTAAAATGTTGAACTTTGTATCTCGCAGACTTTCTAACTTTATTAGTTCCAGTAATTTTCTGCATAGTTTATCATATCTCTGATGAGTTAAGACAATTTTAATTTTCCTTTTCCATTTTTTTTCTTGCCACATTGCACTAACTGTGGCTTTGAGTATAATGTTGAATGGACGTGGTGAGAGCAAATTTGAACTTGGGGGGAGCAATCTTGTCTCAGTTTTAAAGGGAAACATTCAATATTTCTCTCTGAAGTGTGATATTAGGCATAATCTTTTTGTGGATGCTTTTTTAAAAAATCAGATTGAGAAAATTCCTTTTATTCTTGGATGTTGAGTGTTTTTATTAGGATAAACATACATACCTACCTACATACACACACATGTATTTCATAACATAGAGCTCTTTTATATTGAAGTATTGATGGTCTTGAAGGATACAACAAACATACCAGTGTGGAAATTTAAAAATATTTTTTCTTGCTTACAAAGTAATGCAAACTCATACAAACTCCAAATGATACAGAAATGAAGCAAAAAGTGAAAGTTTCCCATAATTTGGGTACACTTAGTTACGAAGGAAATGTGTGAGATATCTACTGGACACATAATGACTTTTCATTTTTATTGTGTCATTTAAACATAGCTTTAAAATGATTGTATCAAAACAGCTATGTCAATGTATTTGCATTAGAATATCCTTTTTATTCTTATGAGGTATTCTTTTCTAGTTGATTCACAACATATTTTTGCATGTGAAGCACTCTGAAAAGTCTTGCAGCAGATAAATTTATTTTTGTTTAACTCAATGACTCCCCAAATGAATTGCTGTCCTAAAATTTTTTTCACCTAATTTCTGTAATATCTTATGAAATTAGTATTCTATAAGATAGTCTTTAATGTAGACCAAATGAATTGCTGTCCAAGGATTTTTTCATCTAAGTTTTATAATATCTTATAGAATATTATAAATTCTTATAGAATATTACCAAATTTAGATGAAAAAATCTTTGGACAGCAATTCATTTGGTGTATATTAAATGCTGTCTTCTAGACTCATAGAATATCTCATAAAATATTACAAAAATTAGATGAAAAAAATCTGTGGACAGCTATTCATTTGGGGAATAGAATTATTTTTCTATAAGACAGTATTTGGGCCAGGCACAGTGGTTCATGCCTGTAATCCCAGCACGTTGGGGGGCCGAGGCAGATGGATCACTTGAGGTCAGGAGTTCGAGACTAGCCTGGCTAACATGGCAAAACCTCATCTCTACTAAAAATACAAAAATTAGCTAGGCCTGGTGGTACACGGCTGTAATCCCAGTTACTCAAGAGGCTGAGGCAGGAGAATCACTTGAACCTCTGGGAGGCAGAGGTTGCAATGACCTGAGATCATGCCACTGCATTCCAGGCTGGGCAATGGAGCAAGACCCCATCTCAAAACAAAAACAGTCTTTGATATACACCAAGTGAATTGCTGCCCAAAGATTTGTTTACCTAATTTTTGTAATATCTTATGGAAATAATATTCTCTATGACAGTCTTTAATATACCCAAAATGAATTGCTGTCCAAAGATTTTTTCACCTAATTTTTGTAATATGCAATTAATATTCTATAAAACAGCCTTTGATATACATTGATATTTACTTTTGGTTTTCATAGGTATCCTGTTAACATTATTATTAAATGGAACGTGTCTTAGTCCATTTTTTATTGCTGTAACAGAATAATACAGACTGGGTAATTTCATAAATAAGAGATTTGTTCAGTTCATTGTTCTAGAGGCTGGGAAGATCAAGAGTATGGCACTGGCATCTGGTGAAGGCTTTCATGCTAAGATATAATATGGCAAAAGGGCAAGTGTATAAGACTGAGAGAAAGGCATCAGGGGCAGGATTAATTTTTTTGATAATCTACTGTTGAGATAATTAATGTGCGCCGGTGATAATGGCATTAGTCTGTCCATGAGGGCTCCACCCTCATGACCTAATCACCTCTTATTAGCCTTTACCTCACAACACTGTTGCATTGGGAATTAAGTTTCTAACACATGAACTTTTGGAGGACACATTCAAACCACAGAAACTAGTTAAACTAATCTGAGATTTACTGTCTAGGGTAGTCAGCAAGTAAAATAAATTGCAAACAGGATGGCTGACACTTGTACTTACAATTCACTGCTGTGTTAGTTTGCTAGGTCTGCCATAACAAAATACCACAAACAATGGCTTCAACAACAGAAATTTATTGTTTCACAGTTCTGGAAGCTAGAAGTCTAAAATCCAGGTGTTAGCAGTGCTGATTTCTTCTGGGACTGGGGGTAAAATCTGTTCTAGATGTGTCTCCTTGCTTCTGGTAGTTGCTGGCAATCATTGTCACTCCTTGTCTTCTGGAAGCATCACCCCAATCTCTGCTTTCATCTTCACGTGGCATTCTCCCTATGTTCACGTGTTTGTTTCCAAATTGTTCTTTTTTATAAGGACACCAGTTATACTGGATTAGGACTCATCCCTCATGACCACATCTTAGTTTAACTAATTATATCTGCAGTGACCTTATTTCCAAGTAAGTCACATTCTGAGGTACCAGAGATCAGGACCTCAATATGTGAATTTTTTCGGGGACAAAATTCAACTTATAACAATTACTTCTAAGAGAATAAATGGCTATTATATAAATTCCTTTAAGTTAGTCTTCCACATGTAGGCTTACAGTCAGGAAAATGACAAATTGACAGAGTAAATAGAAGGTTGGGTAATGTTGAAAGCAGAGGGTCTGCTTACTCAAAGATGAAAAATGAGGCTGTATACTGGAAATGAATGTAGAGGGAAATTATAAAAAGCATGAGGAAAAAGTGTATTTTCCACGGGAAAACACATGTATTGAAAACTTTAGGTAGTTGATTGATCTTCTCACTACATTGTATTTATGTATCAATAAAGGATTTAATAACTTTATACTTTGATATGCTGTATTATTGGATGTTAGTCTCTATATTACAAAATATAATTTCTTTAAATTTTATCCCAAATTCAGTAGTCATCCTATCTATAAATTATTTAACTGTAGCATTTTAGGATTTGTACAATCTGGAATAACCTCGGAGCATATGGAGCATGTCTATTTAGTAATGTAGAACACCTGGCACAAAAATATGTGTAAAACACTGCTTTAATAACTAGACTACGCAGAGCTTCTAAGTAAAACCTTTGTTACCTGCTAAACAGGAAGCATCTGTTATCTTATGGAAGTAACTCACAATTAGGCAACCTACAAGGCAGTCCCTATGGCAAAAAGGCTGTAGAATTATTTACCGAGCACTTAAGAACAAGGCTTTAATTCATTTTTATTTCCCCAAATTACTGGCATACAGAATTGTGAATGGTGAGTGTCCAATAAATGTTTATGAAATATTTTGAGTGAATAAAAATGAATTACAATGTTAGAAAAATATGATGCTTATTTGCAACCACTTTTATTATCAATTCTCTTGTATTTATCAAAGTTGGGCTTTGCTATCAGAATGTTCTGGTATCAAGTTTCAGCTCTGGTACCTATTAGCTGTGATATTTGTAAATTAATAAAACATTTTGAGCCTCACATTTTTATCTGCCAAAAGGGATGGTAATTCCTATATTAGAAAGTATGAGTGAGAAATAAAGCTGCTACTACTTTAGTACTGGCCATTATTACCATATTTCACCTGGATGGAAACTACAGCTTCGTACCTGGTCTACATAAATTAATCATGCTCTCCTCTAATTCATTCTCTACCCTGCGGCCAATGTAATCTCTCTCAAATGAATATCTGATCATGTACCTCTGTTACTTAAAATCTTCCAGTGTTTCCTTATTTCACTAAGGTTAAAGCCTGAATTTCTTGGAGCTAGATAGGATTCTTCAAATTTGACTCCCTCTGTTTCTGTCTCCACTAATAATTCATACTCTCCTTGTATTAAACAATTTGCTTTGAGATGTAAGCTTATGCTTTCTTTCTTTCTACAAGTGTGAGTGTACCATGATGTAGCATCTGCCTATGGTAGTCACACTTTTAGATATCCTCTTCTGTACCCCCTCCCCTACTTTTTCCTTTTCTCCCTAACTCGATTAACTCTGAGTTCTCTTTCAAGTTACCTTTGGAAAAATTTATGAGTTCCTCATAACTGGGCCGTGTGTTCCTCCTATAGGCCCTCTGGCACTGTGGGCTTCATCTGATTCTAGCATTGATTATATAGTTTTCAGGTCTCACCTTTGCTTCTCTAAGCCTCACAAAACTCTACTACATGCTTATATCCCTAGTATAGTCCCTGATACCTGGATTGTGATGAATAGTTATTTATTGGCTAAATAAATGAATGACGATAAGATGGTATTTGTGAAAATCAGGTACGGTTGTTGGTGTATAACAGGCATTAAGGATAAATACAGCTCCATTTGAAATTTAGGTTTACAAACAATTAGAAGTAATTTCATAAAAACCAGTGTAGAAAGGAGATAAACACTGCTTTATTAAATGCTGATTGTTAGCCTGAGCTTTTTAGAGCATGTGAGGTATAGGAATCTAGTTAATGACAAGAAAAGAATAAATAAAAGTACATTTGAACTTTAGTGATCTCTAAAGTGATTAGCTATAAGCTAAATTTATAAACTGTAGTTTTCTGCACTAATTGAATCTTATGATTGTTTTCAATTATGTAAGACATATTTTACAAAATTTGATATACATTCCAATATTAAAATGTAGTTTCAGATGGGTAAAGACAGGATCTTATACTAAGTCTGATAGCAAGAGAGTTGCATTACTTTACCCTGAAGGGCAGCAAACCTTAACAGGGAAAACTGTCACTCCTGAGACAGGCACACAGAAGAGTCCAATTTAATCTTGCTTGACACTTGTTTTGCCTTAGTTAGGTAGTAAAAACTTTTCTTTCTTTTTAAAAAGCTTATTGGATAAGTTTTGTTTCACTAACTAGCACAGAGAAGGAAATCATAATTCAGTGTCTGAATAAATAAAATTCATCTAGGTCCAAGTGACATGCATTTTACCTATTCCTTTAATTGTAGAAGATTCCCTTTCAATAGAAAGACTCATGTTTCTGATGTCATACTTCCCTTTTCTCAAATATGGGACTTCTAATACTCGGTGTCTCAGCACATAATAAAAGTTTTCTTTTTTTTCCTTTGGTCTGTGGGGATTGTATAATTCTCAGATGCTTAATTTTCTAAAATGTTACTTTTATCCCTAGAAAATTGTTCTAGCTCTTTAACCAAAGGCATCATGTCTCGAATAGACAATAATAATTCTTAGCTCTATTTCAGAGAAGTGTTGTTCAGTTTTGGCTACACATTAGAATAAATTGGAGAGCTTTTTTATTTTTAAGGAGACAAATGTTTGGGCCATATACCAAACAAATTAAATTGCAATCCCAGGGAGTGGGACCAAAGAAAGGATATTTCTTTTAATCTCCTTCAAGTGATTATAGAGCACAGCCAAGAATGAACACCAGTGCTTCAGAGCCTATATCTCGTTAAAAATAAAAATCACTTGTCTAAGCTTTTATTCCATCCCACTAATGTCCCAGACAATTCTACTACTGAGTCTTCTCATATTTTTCCCTCTTTTGAAAAAAAAATCATTTTTCTCCTGATTTTAACAAAAGAGAAGGCAATGTAGAAATGTGCAAGGAAGAAATGAAAGGCATCTATGATCACACTGCCTAGGGAAAGGGGATCATGGGGACCATTGTTAACATTTTCTACATTCACACATACACTATTTAAAATTTCCCAGTAAGCAAGATTACCGTATACTGTTGTATGAGTGCAAGTCTCTGATCATTGCTATTTTAGGATTAAACCAACCTGGAGGAGATAGCAAGAGTTTATCCAGTTTCAGCTCTTCCTTTATTAAAGTATGTTTTTTTTTTAAAAGTTCAGAATATATAACTAATAAACAGGTAAAATAACTCACAGACTCAGAGCAAGTGAATCACAATGAAGCAGATTCCCCATCTTCTCCTCGCTGCGTTTGTATCACAGTGTCTTGAATTACTGCAGTGTAGTTGAATTACTACAGACCTTTTTGTCCTTTGAAACTATTTCCAATTCATACTTTCTCCTTACTATATACCAATATAATTATTTTTAAATATCTATAAAGCCATTTTTGTCTGTCTAAACTTGTGCCATTCATGTTAGCACTGCTCTATTGCTGATTCCTGTTGAAATGAGACTCCTGACATCCTTTGACCTTCAGTCCTGTTTTCAGTCTCCCTGTGTCCACTGACCCATAGTAATCAGAAAGTCACTCACATCTTCTGACCCTAGCAAACTGATATGACTAACCCTGGGTCCTAAATCAGAGCAGTGACTGCTCATCAGCCATCCTAGAAATATCATGATGAAAACTGTCTCCCATCCTGTTAGCAAGCACATTGTTTAATTAATTAAAAATTGGGCCATTGTGTCAAGTAAGTGATGGCTTGCAGTGAATGACATAAAGAATTCAGGAGTTCATTTATATCCATCTTAATTATAATTGTATAATAATGTCATATTCTTTTCCTAAAAAATAGATGATTCCCTACTTATTATGGTAAAGTTCTAAAAGCTAAAATTTAAATAAGACTGGCTCCCAATATTGCAGTGACCCTCAATAATGTTAATTAAGGCTAAATTTTGACTAAATTATTTCCAAACTGGCTTAAAAGTTAATGAGATAATAATCACCCAGGAGAGAACAGCATGATAGCAATAGTATAAAACAGCAGCAGCCTGGCTAGATTGTATATATTCCGCTTATTCCAGATCTCATGAATGCTTAATTGACTTAAAGCATTATGGCTCAAATGGACACAAGGTTACTAAATATGCCTATAATGTGGGTAGAATTGAATTACAGCTGAAGTGTTTTAGTCACAAATATGTAAACATAGTTGAAGTAACATGGAAAATAATGCTAATTTTTCATATTACACAGTTGGACGTGAATATTGATTCAATTACCCTAACAGAATGTCATGAAACTTGGGAAGTTTATTCAAGCTAAGAGCATAATCATTGAAAACTACAGTGTTGACAGAGCTTTTATTAACATACAAATGATTACCATCCCCAAAACACCTGGGGAAGATGGTATCACTTTTTAAAATGATTACTTTCTGATAATAAAGTAACAAAAATTGATAAGAGAAAATCTAGGAAATACACAAGTTAGTAAAAATCTGTTAGACCATAACAAAGCAATGATAATCAACACTTTGGGTTTTTAGTCTTTTTCTCCCTATGCCTTAAAATTGATTTTATATCAGATACAATCTTTTAAAATCTTCTTTTCTGACGTACTATGTTAGGAAAAGTGTTCTATGTCACATTTTTAACTGCTCTCATGGTTCTTCAACTGGTCTCATAGATTTTATTCTGCATACAAAGGCGCAAACCAAAAAAGAGTGAAAACTATCTAACATTATAGATTTTGTATAACATCTTACATACTATAAAACATGAAGTGTGAAAAGAGAATTTGTAGGATATATAACAAGTATAGGGGATCATGTTCCAAATATATGAAAACCTCTCTTACCAGTAGAAAAACTGTGAGGCTTGCAGAAAAATAACTTACAAAAGGAAGAATACACATAGTTACATATATTAAAAGTTTGACTATATTGGTAATTTAAAAGATAAAAATGTAAATAAAAATAAAATGTATTTTTTTACTTGTTAAATCTGTAAACAAAATTACATTAATGTAATACTGATCAGAAAGTGAGGTGGAATAAGCTTTGTGGAAGATAAGTTTTCTGTATGTATCAAGAGCTTTTAAAAATGTGTGTACAGTTTGATCCAGAAATTAAACTTCTAGGAATTTGCCTTGATTAAATACAGATGTGTAAAGAGATATAACCTTTTTAAATATGTTTTTATCCTGGTGTAACTAGCAATAGAGTTCAAATGCTGGTACAGTTGAATGACCATATGTAAAAAATCTCAACCCTTTAGTTTTTGTTAATATACAAAATTTAACTCCAAATAGATCATAGAATCCAATTTAAGAGCTGAAATTATAAAAACCATAGAAGAAAATATAGGTGATACCAGGTTTAGTAAAAATGTCTTAAACATTAAATACAAAATACAAAAAAAAACCTCAAATTGGAGTCTAAAAAAATGTTTGCAATTTGCAAGACACTGTTATGAAAATGAAAAGAGAAGCCACAAATAGGGAGAAACTATTTATAAAACATACACTCAACAAATGACTTGTATCCAGAATATGTAAAGAACTACCACAACTTAATAAGGAGACAAACTACTCAACTAAAAATGGATAAAAGATTTGAACAGGTACTTCAACACACAGGTGACAAATAACATATAAAAAAAGATGTTCAACATTCCACTACAGATACCATTAAAACCACAGAATGGCTAAAACTAGGGAGGCTTACCATATCCCTGCTGATGAGAATGCAGAATGGTACAAACATTATAAAAAGCAGATTTGCAGTTTATTAGAAGTACACAAAATCATTTTTATGGTAATATTACCAAATATGTATGACCTAAGCATGCAAAAACATTGGACCAAACCAAATCGAAGGACATTCTACAAAACTGTTCATCATTTTTCGAAAGTACCAAAGTCATAAAAGACAAAAGACCTGTTTCAGACTGGAGAAGTGTAAGGAGAAAGGAAAACTAAATGCAGTATGGGATTCTCAAACTCCTGGGACAGTAGAAGTTATTAATAAACTGGTTAAATTCAAATGAGGTCTGTTATATTGTACCAATGTTAATCTCCTGCTTGTGATAATTGCACTAAGCTTATACAAGATGTTAACATTAGGGAAATCAGATGAAAGATACAAGGAAAATCTAACATTTTTGCAACTTTTCTATAAAAGTTCAAAATAAAAAGTTTTCTTTAAAAAGTTACAATAGAGGCCTGGGCCGGTGGCTCACGCCTGTAATCCCAGCGCTTTGGGAGGATGAGGCAGGTGGATCACAAGTTCAGGAGTTCGAGACCAGCCTGACCAATATGGTGACACCCCGTCTCTACTAAAAATACAAAAATTAGCCGGGTATGGTGGCACATGCCTGTAATCCCAGCTATTCAGGAGGCTGAGGCAGGAGAATGACTTGAACCCAGGAGGCGGAGGTTGCAGTGAGCTGAGATGGCAACACTGCACTCCAGCCTGGGCGACAGAGTAAGACTCAGTCTCACAAAAAAAAAAAAAAAAAAAAAAAGTTACAATAGAAAAGTTAAACATGGCCGGGTGCGGTGCCTCACGCCTGTAATCCCAACACTTCGTGAGGCCAAGGCGGGCAGATCGCTTGAGGTAAGGAGTTCTAGACCAGCCTGCCCAGCATGGTGTAACCCCGTCTCTACCACAAATACAAGAATCAGCTGGGCGCGTATAGTCCCAGCTATTCAGGAGGCTGAGGCAGGGGGGTGGAGGTTGCAGTGAGCCAAGATCCTGCCACTGCACTCCAGCCTGGGCGAGAGAGCAAGACTCTGTGTCAGAAAACAAACAAACAAAAAAAACTTTAACTATGTTCAAGTCAGTATTTAGTGCAATTTATTTTTTGTTTTATCATAAATTAGTTATGAAAACCAATCGAATAGGAAATAAGAAAATAAGAAAATAAATCTCAACTTTAGAAGTTTTACATTGACATTTACTCATTTTTGTCTCAAATGGTAATCTTATTCTGTTAAACTTATTGTATTTATATTATCCTCTGATTTAATTTCAATGTAAACCAAACAAAAACATGAGTTAAAAATATTTATATCCTGTTTACAGCCTGTAAATCTAGTAAAACAATTATAAAATGACATTTAAAGTTTATAAACAATATGGGAGTAGAGGAGGCAGAGCAAGATGGTGGAATAGAAAACTCCACTCACCATCCCCCTCCAAGGACACCAAGTTATCAACTACACAGGAAAAAAACCTTCATAAGACCCAAAAATCAGGTGATGACTTTTAGTACCTGGCTTTAACTTTATATCACTGAAGGAGGCACTGCAGAGATTATTAAAGAAAAAAAAAGTCCTTGAATTATGGACACCACCCCTCTCCCATCCCAGCAGAGGCAGCACATTGCAGAGAGCATCTCTGGGTGATGGAGGTGGGAGAACACAGCAATTCTGAGGCACTGAACTCAGTGCTGTCCTGATAGAGCAGAAAGGAACACCAGACCAAACTCAGCTGATGCCCAGCCACAGAGGGAACATTTAAACCAGCCATAGCCAGAAGTGAATCACCAATCTCAGTGGTCTGAACTTGAGTGCCTGCCAACCTCACTACTGAGGGCTACAGCACTCTGTGTCTCCAAGTACATTTGAAAGACACAATAATGACTGCAACTCTTAGCTGAGTCCCAGTACTGAACTAGGCCCAGAGAGTGTGGACTTGTCAGTCTGTAACTTACTGAGATACCAACTGGGGCAGTCAAGGGAGTATTGACGTTATCCCTCCCCTAGTCCCAGGTGGCATAGCACTAGGCTCCAAGAGACCCCTTCCTTCCTCTGAGGAGAGGAGATAGAATAGTGTAGAAGACATTGTCTTGCATCTAGTGTGCCAGCTTAGACACAACAGGATAGGGCACTGGTCAGAGTCATGAAGCCCTAGCTCCCAGAAAACATTTCTAGACACAACCTGGGCCAGAAGGGGACCTTCCTCCTTGAAGGATAGGACCTAGTCCTGGCAGCAGTCATCACCTGATAACTTCCTAAGAGCCCTTGAGCCCTGGAATAGTTGACAGCAATACTGAGGTATAATATTGAGGGCATTCGGTGAGCTTCTCAGACTTCCAGGCTTCAGATGAGTGAGACTCAGCATATCAGCTGTGGTGGCTATGGGGCAAAACTCCTTCTGCTATAGAAAAGCTCAGGAAAAAGTAATGGAGACTTGTCTTGAACCTTAGGTACCAGCACAGCCATGGGGGTAGAGTACCAAGTGGGCTATTGGGGTCCCCACTTTCAGGACTTTACTCTTGGACAGCATTTCTGGACCTGCCCCAGACAAGACAAGAGTCCACTGCCCTGAAAGTTGAGTCCCAGGCCAGGCACCATTCAAGACAAACTGACTTGAGAGACCTTGGGCCTTAATGGAACATCGGTGGTAGACTGGCAACTGGCAGTACTCCCTATGGCCAGGGGTGGCAGTGGCTATGGGATGAGGCTCCTCTGCCTTTGGAAAGGGAAGGGAAGAGTGAGAAGGACTGCATCTTGTGATCTTGTGATTTGAGTGTCAGCTCAGCCACAATACAGTAGAACACCAGGTAGACTTCTAAGGTTTTTGACACTAGTTCCTGACTCCTGGATAGCACTTTTGGACCCACTTGGGGCCTGGGGAATTTTGCCACCCTAAAGGGAAAGACACAGGCCTGGGTGGTTTTGCCACCTGCTGATTGTAGAGCCCCAGAGCCTTAAGTGAACACAGGCAGTAGCCAGGGAGTTGTTACAGCAGACCTTGCATGAGGCCCAGTACTGTGCTGGCTACAGATCTGACCAGGACAGTCATAGTAGTAGTGGCCACAGAGATGCTTGTTTAAGTCCACCCATAGCTTTAAGTGGCTCAGAACAGAGACAGACAGACTGTATATGTTTTGAAGAAAGTAAGGGAAAAGAACAAGTGCCTTTGCCTAGTAATTCAGAGAAGTCTCCTAGATCTTGTCCAAAGCTATCAAGGCATCTATGAGTATGCAAGAACCACAGTGGTACTGGGCTTGGGGTGCCTACTAAAGCAGATACACATTGGATCACAATGCCCAAGTCCTTACAAATATTTGAAAATCCTTTCCAAAAAAAAAGACAGCTACAAATTAGCCCAGAGAGTTAAGACTACATGTAAAGTAGCTAACTCTTCAATGCCCAGACATCAAAGAACAACTAGTAGCATCAACATCACCCAAGAAAACATAACCTCATCAAATGAACTAAGTAAGGTAGCAGGGAGCAATCCTGGAGAAGCAGAGACATGATCTTTCAGACAGAGAATTCAAAATAGCTGTGTTGAGGAAATTCAAGATAACCCAGGGAAGGAATTCAGATTTTTAAAAGAAAAATGTATCAAAGAGATTGAAATAATTACAAAGAATCAGGCAGAAATTCTAGAGCTGAAAAATGCATTTGGCACACTGAAAAATGACTGCATCAGAGTCTTAGCAGAATAAATCAAGCAGAAGAAAGAATGAACTTAAATACAGGCTATTTGAAAACACACAGGAGACAAAAGAAAAAATAAAACAAAAAAGCATGCCTACAGGATCTAGAAAATAGCCTCAAAAGGACAAATATAAGGGTTATTGGCCTTAGAGGAGGTAGATGAAGAAGGATAGAAAGTTTATTCAAAGGCATAACAACAGAGAACTTTCCAAACCTAGAGAAAGAGATCAATATTCAAGTACAAAAAGGTTATAGAACACTAAACAGATTTAACTCATAAAAGACTATCTCAAGGCATTTAATAATAAAACTCCCAAAGTAAAGGATAAAGAAAGGATGCTAAAAGCAGCAAAAGAAAAGAAACAACATACAATGAAGCTCAAATATGTCTGGCAGCAGGCTTCGCAGTGGAAACCTTACAGGACAGGAGAGAGTGGCATGACATATTTAAATTGCTGAGGGAAAATAACTTACTCTACAATAGTGTATTTGGTAAAAATACTCTTCATACATAAAAATAGACTTTTCTAGACAAAAACTGAGGGATTTCATCAATACCTGAACTATCTTACAAAAAATGCTAAAGGGAGTACTTCAATCAGAAGGAAAAGGAAATTAATGAGTAATAATCACCTGAGGGTACAAAATTTACTGGTAATAGTAAATATACAGAGAAACACAGCATAATGTAACACTGTAACTGTGTTGTGTAAACTACTCTTATCCTAAGTAGGAAGACTAAACAATGAACCAATAAAAGAAAAAAGGACTACAACTTTTCAAAACGTAGTACAATAACATATAAATGGAAACAACAAAAAGTTAAAAAGTGATGAAGTTGAGTAGAGATTTATTTTTACTTGCTTGGTTGTTTATACAAATAGTGTTATCAGGTTAAAATAATGGGTTATAAGATAATATTTGCAAGCCTCATTGTATTATTAGTCCGTCTTCATGCTGCTGATAAAGACATGCCCAAGACTGGGTAATTTATAAAGAAAAAGAGGTTTAATGGACTCACAGTTCCACGTGGTTGGGGAAACCTTACAATCATGGCAGAATGTGAAAGGCACTTCTTACATGGTGGTGGCGAGACAGAATGAGAGAACTAAGCTAAAGGGGTTTCCCCTTATAAAACCATCAGATCCTGTGAGACTTATTCCCTACCGCAAGAACAGTATGGGGGAAACCGTCCCCATGATTCAATTGTCTCCCACTGGGTCCCTCTCACAACACGTGGGAATTATGGGAGCTACAATTTAAGATGAGATTTGGGTGGGGACACAGCCAAGCCGTATCACTTATGGTAACCTCAAACCAAAGAACATGCAATGGATACACAAACAAAAAGAAACAAAATCATATCACCAGGGGAAAATCACCTTTACTAAAGGAAGACAGGAAGGAAAGAAGGAAGAGAAGATGAGGAAACCAGAAAACATTTTTTTTAATTTAAGAAAATTAAAAAATTTAAAAAGCTAAAACATTTTTAAAAATTAAAAGGGATATGGGAGTAATAAGAAAGATTCTAATGATAAATGGAATTTGTCTCAATACTTATACAAATTATTACCCCATGGCACTCTGTGATCCCTACAGTTCCCGTAGGGAACCCTGATGACATGTTTGAGTTCAAATTTTATTTTTAAGATCTACTTTTCAGTATCATGGTTTTCATTCAAATTAAGCATTGGACTACAACATTATAAAGTCTAAGATTCTCCCCCAAATTTATTCTACGCTCCTATCAATGTGTGACCTCAAATCACAGCTTGACATTTTTGGTAATTTATCATACTCTTAATTTAAAAACATGTTATTTATATATAAAATATGTGTTACTCATAACTCTGTTACTTATATGTTCACTTGGAATTCTAATAATAAATTTATTTCATTTTGACTTATCTTTATATTTCACAGAATATTTTGTAACTAACCTAGGATACTTTAAAATTTGATTTTTACAAACTAAAATACCTATTCAGATGAATGTTTTTCTTTAATATCTTGGGAGCTTTATATTTATTCCATTGTTGTGATAATTCCAAGTATTTTCAAACTTCTGTTTTAAATTTCCCACAAAACAATGGTTTATTTTTAAAAACTTAATAATTGTGCTTCATCCTTTGTTTTAAAATATTTAGAGTTGGAGAAATCTAAATAATTTTTATATAATAAAACCATATTTCATTTTTAAAAGTAAAAATTACAATGAGATTGTTTTTAAAGTGTTTAAAATTATAAACAGTATTATAAAATAAATACATTGCTTCCTTAGATGAAATTTTGAAGAGAAAACTCTTACAACATTTTACTTAAAACTCTAGAATATTTTACTTGAAAGAGTCTCGTTATATCATAATAGTTTAAATGAAATGATGCATTGTGCTACAAGGAATCTTAAAAAGGTCATGCATTTTGCTGGGCTTACCACCTAGGTGATGGGTTGATAGGGGCAACAAATCACCATGGCATGTGTTCACCTGTGTAACAAACCTGCACATCTTGCACATGTATCCCAGAACTTCCAATTAAAAAGAAATAAAAATTTAAAAATTAAAAAGTAAAGCATTTGTCCAGAGTTGTCTGAGGAATTTAGAATACTTACAATGAAATTTTCTCGGCCAGGCGCGGTGGCTCATGCCTGTAATCCCAGCACTTTGGGAGGCCGAGGTGGGCGGATCACAAGGTCAGGAGATCGAGACCATCCTGGCGAACATGGTGAAACCCCATCTCTACTAAAAATACAAAAAATTAACCAGGCATGGTGGCAGGTGCCTGTAGTTCCAGCTACTCGGGAGGCTGAGGCAGGAGAATGGCATGAACCCGGGAGGCAGAGCTTGCAGTGAGCCGAGAAGGCGCCACTGCAGTCCAGCCTGGGCGACAGAGCGACACTCCATCTCAAAAAACAAAAAAGAAAAGAAAAGAAAAGAAATTTTCTCTAACACAAATCTATAATATTAAAATCTATAATTGTATCTATGTATTATAAATAGGTTATAAAAATATAAGATCCATATATGCACATATATATAAAAAACATAGAGATACACACATCTATATACATACATCTCCCCAATTCTCCAATTCTCCCACACTCATTCACACACCCACATACCCACACACACACTTATGTATCAAATTGAACTGTGACTGGACAAATGTAAAATGTCTATTTTTCCCTTAAACATACCTATTGGTATTTTTCCCTCGTAATTTTGTCTGGTTCATATTTTGTGCAAATTTTCTTAGCGTCATAGAGATTGGGATTTGAAAACTTGGTTTCATTGTTAGCTATGCTATCTTGTCCGCATTATGTAAACTTTGAGTCTTTAAATTGAAAGTAATATTTTTCTTATTTGAGGATTGTATAAGAGAATATGTGTGAATTGCCTAACAGAGTGCCGATTATATAGCAGACCCTCAATACATTTCTTCTGTCTGTGCCCCATCACTTCTCTGTGACCCAGATCTAAGATGAACAGTATTTGTATTTGTTTCTTAATTTTTTAAATGTTTATAGATTGAGGGGTTACAAGTGCAGTTTAGTTATGTGGATATATTGCATAGTGATGAAGCCTGGGCTTTTATTGTTCCCGTCACCTGAATAATGTACCTTGTACTCAATAGGTAATTTTTATCCCTCACCCTTCTTTTACCCTTCCACCTCTTGAAGTCTCTAATGTCTTTTGTTCCACTCTCTATGTCCATATGACCCACTCTTTAGCTCCCACTTACAAATAAGTGCATGCAGTATTTAACTTTGTGTTTCTTTTTTTCTTTCTTTCTTTTGTTGTTATTGTTGTTGTTGGTGGTGGTGGTGGTGTTTTGAGATGGAGTCTTGCTCTGTCACCCAGGCTGGAGTGCAGTGGCACAATCTCGGCTCACTGCAACCTCCCCTTCCCGGGTTCAAGTGATTCTCCTGTCTCAGGAGCTCTTCCGAGTAGCTCGTGCTACAGGCATGTACCACAGCACCCGGCTAATTTTTGTATTTTTAGTAGAGACGGGGTTTCACCATTTTGGCCAGGCTGGCCGCGAACTCCTGACCTCACGCGACCTGCTGCCTCGGCCTCCCAAAGTGCTAGGATTACAGGAGTGAGACACCACGCCCGACCTACTTTGTGCTTCTGACTTATTTCACTTGTGATAATGGCCTCCAGTCCATCTGCGTTGCTGCAAAAGACATGTTTTCATTCTTTTTTATGGCTAAGTAGTATTTCATGATATATACACACCACATTTTCATTTTGTTTTCAAATGTTACGTTAGATTATGGGGGTACATGTGTAGGTTAGTTACAAAAGTATATTGAATGATGCTAAAGTTTGAGGTGTGATTGAACCCATCACCCAGGAAGCAAGCATAGTACCCAAAAGGTAGTTTTTCAACCCTTGCCCACTCCCTCCCTGTCCCCTCTTGTATTCTCCAATGTCTATTGTTCTCAATTTTATGTCCATGTATACCCAATGTTTAGCTCCAACTTTATAAGTGAAAGCACACATTATTTAGCTTTCTATTCCTACATTAATCTACTTAGGATAATGTCCAGCTGCATCCATGTTCCTGCAAAGGACATTATTTCATATTCTTTATCCAATCCACTATCAATGGGCACCTGTATACTACATTTTTTAATCCAATCACCAATCAGTGGACACTTTGGTTGGTTCTACATATTTGCTGTTGTAAATAGTGTTGTGATAAACTTGTGATTGCAGGTATCTTTCTGATACAATGATTTTATTTCCTTTGGATAGATACCCAGTAGTAGGGTTTCTGGATCAAATAGTAGTTATATTTTTAGTTCTTTGAGAAATCTTCATACTGTTTTCTGTGAGGCCATACTAAATTTACAGTCCCACCAAGTGTATTAGTGTTCCCTTTTACCTGAATCCTCATCAACATGTTAATTTTTGACTTTTTAATAGCCATTCTGACTGATATAAGATGGTATCTCACTGTGGTTTTAATTTGCATTTCTTTGATTACTGATGTGGAACATTTTTTCATGTGTTTTGTTTTCTACTTACATTTCTTGTTTAAAATGTTCATATCCTTTGTTCACTTTTTAATGGTTGTATTTTCTTGTTTACTTCTTTGTTTGTAGATTCCGAATCTATTGGTCCTTTGTCAGATGCATAGTTTGTAAATATTTCCTTCCATTCTGTAGGTTGTCTTTATTTTGTAGTTTTTTTTTCTGTTGTGCAGAAGCTCTTTAGTTCAATTATGTCTCGTTTGTCTATTTCTGGTTTTGTTGCATTTGCTTTTAAAGTCTTAATTATAAATAATTTGCCTAGACCAATGTCCAGAAGAGTTTTTCCTATGTTTTTGTCTAGATTTTGATAGTTTGAGGTCTTTCATTTAAGTCTTTAATTTATCTTGAGTTATTTTTTGTATACGGTGATATATGGGTCCCATTTTTTTCTTCTGCGTATAGCCATCCAGTTTTCCAAGCACCATTTTTGAATAAGGTGTCCTGATTTTAGGTATGTGGCTTTATTTCTGGGTCCTCTGTTCTGTTCTATGAGTCCTTGTGTCTATTTTTATACCAGTACCATTCCGCTTTGGTTACTATACCCCTGGAGTATAATTTGACATTGGATAATATGATGCATCCCACTTTGGTTTTTTCCCTCAGAATTGCTTTGGCTTTTTAGGGTCTCTTTTGATGCCATATTAATTTTAGAATTTTAAATTCTTTAAAAATTCTGTGAAAAATTACAGTAATTTGATAGAAATTGCATTGAATTTGTAGATTGCTTTGGACAGTATGGTCATTTTAATGTTGGTTCTTCTGATCCATGAACATGGAATCTTTTTATTTGTGTTGTCTATGATTTCTTTCATCAGTTTTGTAGTTGTTCTTATAGAGATCTTTTACTTCCTTGCTTAGATGTATTCCTATGTGTTTTTAAAAATAGCTGTTGTAAATGGGATTGAGTTCTTGATTTGGTTCTCAGCTGCAATGTGATTGGTGTACAGAAATGTTACTGTTCCTTTAACGTTGATTTTGTATCCAAAAACTTTACTGAAGTCATTTATCAAGCCTGGGAGTCTTCCAGAGAAGCCTTTAGGGTTTTCTAGGTATAAAATTATATCATCAATCAACAGAGATAATTTGACTTCCTCTCTTCCAATTTGGATGCCTTTATTTCTTTCTCTTGCTTAATTGCTTTGGCTAGAACTTCCAGAACTATGTTGAATAGGAGTGGTAAAAGTAGGTCTTGTCTCTTTGTTCTTAGGGAGAATGCTTTCCACTTTTATTCCTTCAGCATGATATTGGCCGTCAGTCTGTCATATATGACTTCTATTATTTTGAGGTATTTTCCTCCAATTTCTAGTTCATTGGGGATTTTATCATGAAGGGATGCTAGATTTTATTGAATGCCTTTTCTCCATCAATTGAGATGATCATATAGGTTTTGTTTCTCAATTCTGTTTATGTAGTGAATCACATTTATTGATTTGCATGTGTGGAACCATTCTTGCATCCCTGGAATAAAACCTACTTGATCATAGAATATTATCTATTTGATGAGTTGTTGGATTTGGTTTGCTAGTATTTTGTTGAGAATTTTTGCATTTATGTTCACAGGGATATTGGCCTGACATTTTCTTTGCTTGTATTTGGATAGGATTTTTCCTGTTACTGACATTGGCTCTGTTTCTCAAAACATTACCTCCCTTCTTTTGGTGGTTGTTTTGGGTAAGTTTTACCCCATAATGCCAAAAATTTTACTTGGCCTATGACTGTTTTTTTATTCTATACAAAACTGTACAAAGGGAAGGAGAAATTCAAGTGATTTTATTTTATGAAAAGATTTATAAAATCTTTTAGAAAAAGAGCAATTGAAAAAAAGCTTTCTAATGGAGAATCACTTAATGGTGAATGGGGTTTATTAGGAGATCAAAAAAACTAATATTATCATTTTCGTATGTCAGTGTGACTCTCACAAAAGCTGTAGTTTAAGCACGTAATTTCTACTATATAATCAGTGGTTTAATAGATCCCTTCAGACCTTTTGTGAATCTACAAGCATAGAACAAATGTAATTTATGGAGGGTCTAAAATTAATTCTGAAGCCAAAATAAACTCTGCATAGTAACATCAGCTGTAAACTTCCTCAGATCTGTAAAACCCAAGCTATGATAACTAATAGTAAATGATAATGATGGTGATGGTACTGTAGGTTAATGAACATGTTTTCTGATAATTGTCTGCTTGTCCCAACCCACAATCCCTCTTCATTAATCTTTTTAACTCAGCAATAAGCTCTTCCATCTCTACATATTAAAGGCATGTCCCTGTTAATTTACATTATAAAAATGTAAGTGCTCCATAAGTTTTTTCACTCTTACTTGCACTGGTGCCTTTATTCTATATAGGCTTGTTTTCCAATAAATTACATTTTCAAATTAAGTTGTATTTTTTCTAGATGTATTATTCACAAATTAATAGCTTTTTGAGTTTTCACAAAAATTTTATCTCTAATTTAATGTTTTGTAACACTGTCTGGGGCCCTCATAGAAACACTTCTAAATCTGTGTGTGTGTATGGGGGGATATGTATCTAAAGAAACATAATTATTCATGTAGTAGAATCATGCTAGTAACAGAGCTGAACTTCTGCTGAATTAGACCACTCCTTCCTTAATATGTGTATAATGCTTACTTTATAGATAAAATTGATCTCTATTTTAGATCTTCAGTATAATCACTGATACAAGTAGGTAAATTTCTTTGGAGGGCTAATTAAAAGTTGTTCTAAAGTCACAAGAATTACTATGTATATAACAGGAAATACAGAAGAGGAGTTTTGTAAAGTGGATGCTGAGCACTTGCTTGTGATTGACCACTGTATTTCTCCCTCTTGTATAAAAACTTTTCAGGTAAAATTCATATTAGACCTGAACCCCAATAAAATTTCATATTTGGCATAAGTAGATGAAACTGAATTCTATAGTCATCTGTATTTCACATCTCTGTTTCCACATAAACATATTTACATTCATGCTGTAATATTTATATTTGTATATATATTTATACATATTGTATCTTGGATTTTTCATTTTATGTTATGCTGTAGGTTTTATATTATGTATTTTTTAAAAAGAATTAAATCAGTATACTGTTATATATTCTGTAACTGTTGGGTAAGTTGTTCGGAAATTCTTATTTCTAATGATTATTCTTATTACTTTCTAGCATACTAAAATATATTAAGGAAATGATGAATCAATATATGAATATTTTTGAAAAGTCATACATAGATTGAATTCAGGAAAAGTTTATCTAATTTGCATTTTTGATAGCAGTATATATTGGTGTATAACAAAATATTTTCAAAGATTGAATATTGAAAAATTATTTACAAATTTTCTGAGAAAAACTAATTTTAATTGGCAACTTTAAATTATTTCTAAATGTACCTATGTGTTATATATTTTGTCTATAAATCATTTATAGTTCTTCATTTGAAAATATGTCCTATTTCATCTCAGAATTAAAGTATTTTTAATCTCCTTTTTATATGAACTTTTTGTTTTATACAGATAGAAATTATTTTTTATATTATCTTCCAATTTTGTTACTATGATTGCATTGGTAGAATTTTTATTTTATGATGTAAATATACAATATATAATTACATAGTGTTGTAACAATCATAAAGTATAATTTAATTGTATAGATATGTATTTATTTAAAAATCCTATATAAGATATTGGATTAAACACTTACAAAAGTTTAAAATCATAAAAACATAATTTTAAATGATAAAAAGATTAATTATTTTAGTGCTGTTTGCCAATATTTGAATACTATTTGAGTCTTAGGATTCAAAAGGTTTTTTAATTACTTTTCAGTAAGATCTACTCTGATCCTTTATTGAATATTAGACTGCCATCCCCATCCCCATCTTGCCTTACTTTGTTCTTTTTTTTTCTTTCATGGCTCTTATATTCTAGCATACAATAATTTACTTTTTACATTTAATATATGTTATTTATATTCTATTCCTCATTAGAATGAAAGCTTCAGGACAACTACAATGTATTTATTTTGATATCTGTATTCCTAACACTTGGAGCCAGCATTGAAACATGTAGCTAAAAACTAACAAAAATTAATAAAACTATACTAACTCTTTCATCATCTTAACCACATTCTAAAGGGAGAAATTACCAAAAATATAAGAGTATTTGAATGACTTATGTATTGACTAGGACTACAAAATTCTGATATAAGTATAGCCACTCATGTGAAATATCTTTTTCTGTTTCTTCACTTTCAGCCTATATGTGTTCTTAAAGCTAAAGTGAGTCTCTTATAAGTAACATATGGTTGGATATGGTTTTTCAAAATCAGTTCAGCCACTCTGTCTTTTGATTGTGGAACTTAATCTATTATTTAAAGTAAGTATTACTAGGTAAAGATTTATTATTGCCATTTTGTTCATTGTTTCATGATGGTTTTGTAGTTCTTCTGCTCCTTTCTTCCTCTCCTGCTGTCTTTTGTAATTTTTTGGTTAGAATTTATAACTTTTATATAGTGTATCCACTAACAAATTACTGTAGCTATAGCCATTTTAAATTTTTTTGTCTTTTAACTTTTACACTAGAGTTAAAATTGATTACCCACCACCATAACAGTATTAGAGTATTCTGAATTTGGCTATATTCTTACCTTTATAATGAATGCTATGCTTCTATATGTTTTTTATTGTTAGTTAATATCCTTTTGTTTCAAGTTGAAGAATTCCCTTTAGCCTTTCTTTTAAGGCAGGTATTATGGTAATAACTACCACAACTTTTGTTCATCTAAAAAAGTCTTTGACTTTCTCTCATTTCTGAAGAACAGCTTTGCCAGGTATAGTATTTTTGGTTGGTAGTTTTTTTTTTTTTCTTTTAGCACTTTTAATATAACATCTCATTCTTCCTGGCCCATAAAGTTTCTGCTGAGAAATCTGAACATCTCATGGGGTTCCATTATCTGTAAGGAATCACTTTTCCATTGCTGCTTTCAAAATTCTCTCTTTATCTTTCACTTTTGAAAATTTGATTACAATATGTCTTGATGAAGGTTTCCTTTGATTATTACATGTTTCTGTGAAAACCTATTTGATCTATTTGTAGTTCTTCAGGCTTCATGGATCTTAATATTCATTTCCCTCTCCATATTTGGAAAGTTTAGTGTCACTATTTCATTAAATAAGCTTTTCTTCCCTTTTTCTTTCTCTGCTCCTTTGGTATACCCATGATGCCCATGTTGATCTGCTTGATTACATCTAATAAGTCCCATAGTTTTCTTCACTCTTTTAAAACCTTTTTAATTTTGTTTCTGTGACAGGGTAATTTCAAATGACCTGTGTTTGAGCTCATTCATTATTTCTTCTGCTTGATCATGTATTCTGTTGAAACTATGAAAATTTACAATTCCATCATTGTGTTCTTTGGCTCCAGAATTTTCTTTAAAATTATTTTGGCCAGGCACGGTGGCTCACGGCTGTAATCCTAGCACTTTGGGAGGCCATTGTGGGTGGATCACTTGAGGTCAAGAGTTCTAGGCCAGCCTGGCCAACATGGCAAAACCATGTTGTGTCTACTAAAAATGCAAAATCAGCGAGGCGTGGTGGCGGGCTACTATAATCCCAGCTACTCAGGACACTGAGGCAGAAGAATCACTTGAACCTGAGTGGTAAATGTTGCAGTGAGCCGAGATCACACCACTTCACTCTAGCCTGGGCAGAAGAGTGAAACTCCATCTCAAAAAATAATAATAATAATAATAATATTTTTTATGGTTTCTATCTCTGTTGAACTCTTCATCTTATGCATATATTGTTTTCCTCATTTAATTTCATTGTTTCTCTATGTTCTCTTATAGATCCCTGAGCTTTGGGATGATTAACTTGAACTCTTCATTAGGCATTTTAAAAATCTATATTTTTAGAGTCAGTCATTGTGCTTCATTTTATTTTGTGTGTGTGTGTGGTGGTGTTTTTCTGAGTATTCATGATCTTTGTGGTCTTGTATTGCTGTCTGGAGGACTGAACCATATTTCATCTGTCTGACCACCAGTCCGCAATCCTAAGGACCCAACCTAGAAAGTTTTGCTTAATTTTGTCTCAAGCCTAAGTTTTCATGACAGTGGCTAACAAACTCAACTGTGGGAATCATCAATTAGATATTCTTGTTCAAAACTCTTTTTTTTCTTAGCAAGGAGAGGTAAATATGCTCAACTATTGATAAAGAACTTACTGTCAAGAAAATAAGTTACAGTTAATTTCTTAATCATATTGTGTCACACAAAGTTTTCAATAAATCACTCTGCTCCTAATAATGCACCTATAAATTTGTGTTTAGTTGAGTAGGATGAACAAAAGTACAAAGGAATTCAAACTAGAGATCAAGTAAGAACCAGAGTCTTATCCTACAAAAACTATGTGTAAGAATAGACAATGTAGAATAAAGGGAATAATAAGAAATAGGTTTATAATTAGCAATGTTATCAATGTATAAAGAACCAAAAGTTCACTATATTAAAAATAAAAGCATTCTGTTAAATGAAACTGTGATTTAGGCGTTGCAGTGTTATTTTTGTAGGTTTTCCTAACAAAAATAGTATCTTGAAGAATTTTGCCCTGCCTTTGAGAAATCATTTACCCCTTCATTTAAATATTCATATACCAATAACATACAGACATAGGCAGATATAGAGTTAGGTAATTATAATTACTTTTGTATAAATTCCAGTAACATTAAAGATATATAGGTAGTCCTGTCAGAAACCAGCAAAAGGAGGAATGTATGTTTTATTGTCATTTTGTCTTATGAATGAATTTGATTTTATTATTCGTTCAATACAATGATTTTAAATGCTACAAAATGTAGAGTACTGTGTTAGACATTGTGGAGAACACAAAAATGAATAATATTCAATACAAATAGTGTAACTAGGGGCTCATTCTAATGTATTTTTAAGCAATCTAAAATAGATTGTTAAGTAACATAATAGAGATACTATAATCAATATAAAAATGTTTTGGTAAAGTGTAAAGAAAGAGGTGTGATTTGAATAAGAACTTACGTAGATAATTTTAAGTAGTGTTGTGTTGTTCAAGTGTGAGAAGAAGGTGGCATGGTAAAATAACGACTGCATTGATATATCTTTAATCAATTAGAACAATCATATCTCTCACTATTTGAGCTGGTATTAAGCAGAAGAGGCCTTGTATTTAGACATATTTAGCATATCTAACAGGTGCTAGTTGGATCCTAGATGTCTTTGGTGGGAATATGTTGCCTTTGCAAAGAGGACTTTTTAGGAAGATATTTGTGTCTAAGTATCCAGGGGAAAAGGCAAGGGACTGATGGTAACGAACAATGGGAAGAATAGCAAGGCATCTCTTTTCCCAGCTCTAATTTTTGAGCCCTACCTTTATAGCACAAGCTGACAAGACAGTTTTCATTAGGAAATTTAGCAGAATTTTGGAGGTCAGCACTGTGGATACTGGGATGACAATCTAACAGAAAGGGAGAAGTTCTGCACAGAAATTGGAATGGCTTAAGCCTGTGAGGGTTCAAGGACTTCAAAAGTGGTACACAGATGAACAGACACATTAGCAATGGACGTGATATTCAATGGAACAGGCAGCATCCCAATGGGCTTGGTATTCTTGCTTTCCTGGGAAGGTTGGAATTGAAATTGGGATTGATGGTGTACATCTGTGAAACCTCCTCTGGATGTCCTCAGAATATTACAGAAGAGAATTGGTGGTTTTCTCGATGCCTTGGTCAGGAACAGTCAACCAGCCAGGGAATTGTTCTCATTAATATCTAAAGACCCAGAGAGGCTTGGGAAAACTTAGGGTTGCTGTATTATTCATAAGAAAAGAACAAAGTGCTTACATCATGTTTACTGAAAATCTATTTATTCAATTTACACCAGTCACAAAGATGTAAATTCCAGGTCCTCTTTTCCTGTTAATTTCAAGGTACATATCCAGCAGAAATGGAGTTTGTTTTTCTGTTCTTAACCCTTTCGGTGCTGAATGGGCTACCTGAACAATGTTGACATCTTTCAGGTGAACATAATATGCATAAAAGACATAGCAGGAATTCTACAGAAATCTAGCTTCTTGAACTTATTTCTGCCTAGACTTAGTGTAGGTGAGCTGATGAGCTGTTAATAAAACTTTGTCTCTTTTACTGCTTTCTTTAGCTATAACCAAGATAGATATATCAGAATCACTCAGGTCTCATTTAAATAGCCATAAAGAAGGAAAGGAATTAAGAAAGTGGCCCAGATCTGGAAAGGTCAGAGATCAACTCTGTAACAGCATTTCTACCTGATTTCTATTTTGAACTTGCATTCACATAGTGGGTTTCTTTGAGTAAAACTGCCGGGTATAACTTCTTTCATACCACCAGCAAATATTCCTGAGTTTAGAGATGAGACAAAGAAAATGATATTAAATTCTCTCTTTATTTTGATAAGCTACAACAATGTATCACTGTGTATCCTGCCATTATGTTTTACTTTTCATACTGCCTAAGGTCTGTGTGAACAATAGGAACACCTTTTATCTCAAAGATAAGGAATTTTTTTAGAGAGCCAAGTATCCCCAACTGTGCAGGATTAAAAATGGCACAAAGAGAAAATATGCTTGGTAAATTAAACAACTGGATCCTTCTATGTAGCATTTATAAAATGTCTTCCCTGCATTCGAAAAACATTGACAGGTCATTAATCTCTCACTTGATGATCCATAGGAACTTCTCCTCATAGGAACAAAACCTTAATGATCCATTAAAGGTTCAACATTTAATTAGGAGGTTTCCAGCTGAAAGGCCTTTGGCATCCTCCACCACCAGTTTGAAGTGAAGTGTTGAAAATAAAGAGCAGTGTGCTTGTAAAGCACAGATTCATGGGTAGGATTGCTACACCTAAACTAGAGTACTCACAAGTGCTTTTCTACACCAATTCTTCCTTTCCCACTCTCAACTTGTATCTGAAATTTAGCCAATAATAGGTGAATGAGAAAAGTGCTGTCATATTTATGAGTCAATATGGGAGCTCTGAAGGTGTACTTTCAGATGAAAGCCACTGAGGTGAAGTTATAGCCACTTGAAGCAAGGAGGAAGTATATATCTTATAGCAATAATGTCCCAGTTATCCTACACTGATTAAGACCATGGACTTTTGAGTCAGACCTGTAGTAGAATACCAGTTCCCAATCCTACTTGCTGTGCAACAATGGGCAAGATACTTATACTCTAAAATAGATATCATAACAGTACTTACTTTTTAAGGGTGTTCTGCGATAATACATATGAAGTACTTAGCACATTGCCTAAAACAAAGTGAGTACCCAAATACTGGTAGTTCCTCTTACTACTATTGTTAATATAAATGTTATTACAAGAATAATTGTCATTATAGAGTATTAGTAGTAATAATAATAGTAGTAGCTGAGCTAGCTAAAAGGAAAAGTGGTAGAGGACATCAAAGACTCCAGTTTTTCCTGTTTGTATTTTACCTCGACTATGAAATATATGTACCTCTTTCTCATACCCAGCGCTTTCTCAATTTGATTATATTAAAACAGAAAAATAAAAGATTAGATATAATTCATCACTATATCTTAAGTAAAACTCATTCAAACTATTGCATTATCACCCTATCAGTAATTATTTAAAAATATCTGTCTGGAATTATCAAATGGAAGACTTTGTCTCCTATTCTAGGAATTTTGGGCAACATTGCAGGCAGAAAAACAAATATTCCCTTACACTTGAATTCACACTACTCCTAGGATTATTCCTAAAGAGCCTGACACAGTGGCTTTGCTATAGTAAACAAAACATATTTGTGTAAATCTGCCACAATTATTTTGGGTTGACAGCAAGAAGGACACTGGTGATGAAGGAGTGTCAGGTACAGGCAGGCAATTTGCTTCATCTTTGTTCATTTCATTGTTGGTTGTTCTTTCTAGCTTTACAGTCTCAGGTCCTCCTGCCCTAAACATTCTGACACAGTGACAGGGAAGAGGGCAGCTGCCCAAGGAAGTTCAGGTGGTGAGAGGGTTTGGTAATGCTATGGTTTGAATGTTGTTGTCCCCTCAAAAATGCATGTTGAAATTTAATGCCCAGCGCAACAGTATTGAGAGAGATGGCTTTTGGGAAGAAATTGAGTCATGAAGGCAGAGGCCTTATGGAAATTAGGTGTCATTATATAAAGGCTTGAGGAGAGAGAGCGTTTACCCCTTTTTGCCTCTCTGTCTTCTGCCATGTGAGGAGAGAGTATTCCTCCCCTCTGGAAGACCTAGCTTCAGGGCACCATCTTGGAAGCAGAGGCTGGACCTTCATCAGACAACTGAACCTGCCAGTGTCTTGATCTTGGACTTTCCAGGCTCCAGAACTGTGAGAAATACAGTTACTTTCTTTATAAATTACCCTGTCAGGTATCCTGTTGTAGCAGCACAAAACAGATGAAGATAGGAAGAGAAAAAATCTATAGAGTGCAGAAAAAGTAACTGTATCCTTGGGGTCTAGGTCGAGTCATAAACTCAAAAGCCTACAGAGGCTGGGCAGGTAACTTAGATAGAATCAAGTATAAGCTCCACGGGTATGCTGGGGACACTGGAGAACTAAAGTGTTCCCACAGAAGGAGACTTGGTAGGAATGTGATTCGTTCCTAGAAATTCTGTTATTCCCAATAAAAGTAAAAATCTGAATATTTTGTGTTTTTTTTTAAAAGCTTCTCTACATTTAAAATGTAGGCAATAAATTAAACTTTTAAAATTACTATGGGCCCAAAAAAAATTGTTGGCAACTGAGTTCCTTAAACTTCTGCTTTATAATTTCTAGGTCTTAAATTTTAGGGCAAGGGTAGCCCAAATGTTTTATATTAAGTGTTAAAGTATACCTTCTCCTGAACTCGTGTGATGAAGTTGATTAAAAACAGTATAGAGTATGAAGGAAAACTATAAGCTTGTTGTTAATTATAGACATAAGGTACATAAGGTGACTCAGCAAACTAGAAGAGACCAAAATTTGTTTGGCTGAGTAAAACTGACACTATTTATTGGGACTATTTTCTTATAAGAAAATACTCCAGTCTACCGTTATAGAATTCCATTTTTGGTCTTATGCAATGTGAAGCAACAGTTTTTTGTAATGTCTTTTCACCACTGTAATAACGTAGTTTGTACATTGATATAAGTTTAATGTTTGAGGGTACAGCAAGAAGGTAGATGGTGGAATAGAAGGCTCCACTGATCATCCTATCCGGCCTGTGGAATATCAAACTTTAACAAGATTAACAAAATAGCATGTCCATAAGAACCAAAAATCAAGTGAGCAATCAGTACCTGGTTTTAAATTCACATAACTGAAAGAGGCACTGAAAAGGGTAGGTGAGATAGTTTTAAATCACTGATGGCATCCCTTTCTCCTCCCTCACCAGTGGCTATGTGGTGTGGAGAGAAAAATCTGTGTACTTGGGGAAGGGAGAGCACAGTGAATGGGGGGCATTGCATTGAACTCAGTGCTGCCCTGTCACAGTAGAAAGCAAAACCATGCTGAACTCAGCCAGTGCTCACTCACGGAGGGAGCATTTGGAACAATGCTAGTCAGAGAAGTGCCCATCCCAGCAGTTGGAACTTGAGTTCTGGCAAGCCTTGCCACCGTGGGCTAAAGTGCTCTGGGGTTCTAAATGAACTTGAGAGGTAGTCTAGGACACAAGGAATGCAATCACTAGGCAAGTCCTGATGCTTCGCTGGGATTAGAGCCAGTGGAATGGGGCAGACCATGACCCAGTAAGACCCCAGACAGGTCAGGTGGGAGAATGCTTGTGCTGCCTCTACCCCAACCCATGGCAGTGCAGCTCACAGCAACAAAAGTGACATCTTTCTGCTTGGGGAAAGGAGAGAGAAGAGAAAAGAGGAGTTTGTCTTGCATCTTGGATACTAGCACAGGCACAATAGGATAGAGTACTGGGTAGAGTCATGAGACCCCCACTTCAGGCCCTAGTTTCTAGATGACATTTCTAGACACACCCTGGGCCAGAAAGAAACATGCTGCCTTGAAGGCAAGGACCCAGTCTTGGCAAGATTAATCACCTGCTGTCTAAAATGCTCTTGGGCCCTGAAGAACCAGCAGTGATACCTAGATTGTATGTAATGGGCCTTGGGTGAGTCTCTGAGGTATGCTGGCTTTAGATACTAGCTCATCTGCAGTGAAATAGAGGACCAAGTGGGCTCTTCGGATCCCTGAGTCCAGGCCTAGGTTCTTGTACAGCATATCTGGACCTGGCCTGGGCCAGAGGGGAGCCCACTGTCCTGAAAGGAGAGTCCTAGCCCTGGCAGCATTCACCACAAGCTGACTGAAGATAACTTGGGCCTTAAGTGAACATTGGTGGTGGCCTGGCAGAACTCCCTGTGTGCTGGCGGTGGTGGTGGCCATGGGGAAAGGCTCCTCCACCTGTGGAAAGGGGAGAGGGAAGTAAGAAAAACTTTGTTTTATGGTTTGAATGCCAGCTTGGCCACAGTACAATAGGATGCCAGGTAGATTTCTAAGGTGTTTGACTCCGATCCCTGGCTCCAATATAGTACCTTGGGACCTGCCCAGGGAATGGAGGAACTTATCATTTTCAAGGCAAGGACACAAACCTGACTAGCTTTGCAACCTGCTGATTGTAGAGCCCTAGGCCCTACATACAGGGTAGCCAGGTAGTGGTTACTGCAGGCCTTGGATGAAACTCAGTGCTGTGCTGGCATCAGGTCTGACCCAGGGCATTTCTAGTGGTGGTAACCACAGGAGTGCTTCTATCACTGTACCCCCAGCCCTAGGCAGCTCAGGATAGAGACAGAAACTCCATTTGTTTGGGAGAAAGTAAGGGAAGAGAACAGGAGTATCACCTGGTAATTGAGATAATTCTTCCGGATTTTATATGAGATCTCCAAGGTGGTACATCAACAAATCTGTAAGAACCACAGTGATACTGGGATTGGGGCCCTTGAATTCCTGGAAAGCCTTCCCAAGAAGAATGGGCATAAACAAGGCCAGATTATGAAGACCACAATAAATTCCTAACTCTTCAATGCCCGGACAATGACAAATATCTACAAACATCAAGACCAGCAGAAAAGCATGACCTCACCAAATAAACTATAATAAATAAGGTACCAAGGCCAATCCTGGAGAAATAGAGATATGTAAACTGTCAGACAGAATTCAAAATTGCTGTTTTGAGAAAATTCAAAGAAATTCAAGATAACGTAGACAAGGAATTTAGAATTCTATTGGATAAATTTAACAAATATTTCATGAAAAAGAAGCAGAATTTGTAGAGTTGAAAAATGAAAGTGATATGCTGGAGAATGCGTGAGTTTCCTAAGAGCAGAATTGATCAATCAGAAAAAAGAATTTGTGAGCTTGAAGACAGCCTATTTGAAAATACACATTTGGAGGAGACAGAAAGGAATAATAAACAATTAAGTGCACCTGCAGGACCTAGAAAATAGCATTGAAAGGTGAAGTCTAAGAGTTACTGGTTTTAAAGAGGAGGTAGAGGAAGATACAGTGGTAGAAAGTTTATTCAAAGGGATAATCACAGAGAACTTCCCAAACCTAGAAAAAGATATCAACTCCAAGTACAAAAAGGTTATAGACCACCAAGTAGATTTAACCCAAAGAAGACTACCTCAAGCCATTTAATAATCAGACTCCCAAATATCAACAATAAAGAAACGGTTCTAAAAGCAGCAAGAGAAAAGAACAAATAACATACAATGATGCTTCAATATGTCTGGCAGCAGACTTTTCAGTGGAAACATTACAGGCCAAGAGAGAGTGGCATGACATATTGAAGGTGAGGAAGGAGAAAAACAAAAACAAAACTTTTACCCTTGAGTAGTATATCTGGCCAAAACATCCTTCAAACATGAAGGAAAAATACTTTCCTACACAAACAAAAGCTGAAGAATTTCATTAATACCAGACCTGTCTTACAAGAAATGTTAAAGGGAGTTCTTCAATCTGAAAGAAAAGAATGTTAATGAGCAATAAGAAGTCATCTGAAGGTACAAAATTCACTGGTAAGAGTAAGCACACAGGAAAACACAGAATATTATAACACTGTAACTGAGGTATCTGAACTACTCTTATGTGGAAATACTGAATAATTAACCAATAACTACAACAACTTTTCAGGACATAGAGAGTATGATAAAACATAAAGAGAAACAACAAAAAGTTAAAAAGTAGTCTGGGGGATGAAGTTAAGGTGTAAAGTTTTTACACTTGATCTTAGCCAAAGGGCCAAGATCTTAGCCAAAGGGGTATAGAGTTTTTGTTAGTGCTCTTTTTGCTTGTTTGTTAATTTGTTTATACAATCAGTGTTAAATTTTCATCAGCTTAAAATAATGAGTTATAAAATTTGCAAGCCTCTTGGTGACCTCTAATCAAAAACATACAATGGATACACAAAAAATAAAAAGAAATTAAATCACCACCAGAGCATATAACCTTTGCTAAAAGGAAGACAAGAAGAAAGTGAAGACAAGAAAACTGCCAGAAAAAAAAAAAATGGCAGGAGGAAGTTCTCACTCGCCAATAATAACATGGAATGTAAATGGCCTAAACTCTCCAGTAAAAAGACAAATAAAAATAAATTAAAAACAATAAAAAACAAAAAAGATAAGACAATAAAAATAGTGGCTGAATGGATTAAAATAAGACCAATAATCTGTTGCCTATAAGAAACACACTTCACCTACAAAGATACATACAGTCTGAAAAGAAAGGGATGGAAAAAGATATTCCATGCTGATGGACACAAGAGAAGGAGTAGTTATATCAGACAAAACAGATTTCAAGACAAAAACTCTAGGAAGAGACAAAGGAGGTCATTATATAATGATAAAGAGGTCAATTCAGCAAGTGAATATGATAGTTGTAAATATATGTGCATCTAACACTTGAGCACCTACATATATAAAGCAAATATTATTACAGGTAAAGAGACAAATCTCACAACAATAATATCTGGATACTTCAACACATTTTCAGCATTGGACAGACCTTCCAGACAGAAAGTCAACAAAAAATTAGGCTTAATCTGCACTATAAAATCAATATACCTAATAGATATTTACAGAACATTTCATGCAATGGCTGCAGAATACACATTCTTTGCCTCAGCACATGGATTATTCTCAAGGATAGACCATATGTTGGGTCACAAAACAAGTCTTAAAACATTCAAAAATTGAAATAATATCAAGCATCTTCTCTGACCACAAGAAAATAAAGCCTAGAAATCAATATAACAAAAGGAATTTTGTAAACTATACAAATACATGGAAATTAAGCAATATGCTCCTGAATGTCCAGTGAGTCAATTTTTCAAGAAATTTTTCATTTTTTCAATTTTAAGAAAATTGAAAAATTTTTGAAAACAAATGATACTGGAAACACAACATGCTAAAAGCTATAAGATACATGAGGGCAGAACTTGCCAGGAAATCTATAGTTAAGAGCAACTACATATAAAAAAGAAAAACCTCAAATGAGCAACCTAATGATGCATCTTAAAGAACTAAAAAAGCAAGAGCAAACCAATCTTAAAATTAGTAGAAGAAAAACATAACAGAGAACAAATAAATGAAATTGAAATGAAAAGCAATACAAAATACAAATGAAACAAAAAGTTGGTGTTTTTAATAGATAAACAAAATTAAGAAACCTTTAGCCAGACTAAGGAAAAAAGAAAACCCAAATAAATCAGTGATGAAAAGGAAGACATTACATCTGATATTTCAGAAATTCAAAGAATCATTAGTAGCTACTATGAGCAACTATATGCCAATACATTGAAAAATCTAGAGGAAATGGACAAATTCCAACACATACAACCTACCAAGTTTGAGCCATGAAGAAATTCAAAAGGTGAACAGAACAATAAGTGATGAGATTGAAGCCATAATAAAAAGTCTGTTAATAAAGAAGAGCACAGACCCAAAAGCTTCACTGCTGAATTCTACCAAATATTTTAAGAAGAATTAACACCAGTCCCACTCAAACTATCTTGAAAAAACAGAGCAGGAGGGAATACTTCCAAATGCATTTTACAAGACCAGTATTACCCTGATACAAAAACCAGACAAACACACACCAAAAAGAAAAACAAACAAACAAACTACAGGCCAATATCCCTGATGAATATTGATGCAAAAATCCTCAACAAAATACCAGCAAACTGAATTCAACAATATGTTAAAAAGATAATTTATCATGACCAAGTGGGATTTATTTCTGGAATGCAAGAATGGTTGAACATATACAAATCAATCAATGTAATACATTATATCAACAGAAGGAAGGGCAAAAACCACATGGTCATTTCAACTGATGCTGAAAAAGCATTTGATAAAACTCAACATCCTTTCGTGATAAAAACTCTCAAAAAATGGGATATATAAAGAAGAAATTCAACACAATAAAAGCCATATACCACAGACCCACAGCTACTATTATACTGAATGGGGGAAAAACTGAAAGCCTTTCCTCTAAGATCTGGACATGACAAGTATGTTTACTGTTACTGTTATTCAACATAATACTTGAAATCCTAGCTAGAGCAATCAGTCAAGAGAAAGAAAGAAATAGCATCCAAATTGGAAAAGGGGAAATCAAACTATCCTTGTTAGCAGATGATACAATCTTATATTTGGAAAAACCTAGATTCCACCAAAAAACTGCTAGAGTTGATAAACAGATTCAGTAAATTTGCAGAATGCAAAATCAACATACAAAACTCAGTAGCATTTGTATATGCCAACAGCAAACAATCTGAAAAAGAAAGTAATCTTATTTATAATAGCCACACGTAAAATTAAATACCCAGGAATTAACCAAAACAAGAAAGATCTCTACAGTGAAAACCATAAAATACTGATGCAAGAAATTGAGAAGCACACAAAAAAATGGAAATATATTCCATGTTTGTGGATTGGAAGAGTCAATGTTGTTACAATATTCATACTACCCAAAGCAATCTGCAGATTCAATGCAACCCCTATCAAAATACCAATGACGTGCTTCACAGAAATAGAAAAAGCTATCCTAAATTTTATATGGAGCCACAAAAGACCAAGAATAGCCAAAGCAATCCTGAGAAAAAGAACAAAACTGGAGTTATCACATTACCTGACTTCAAATTGTACTGAAGATATATAGTAAATACAGCAATTATGGTACTAGCATAAAGACAGACACATAGACCAGTGGAACAGAATATAGAATCCAGAAATAAATTCATTCATCTACAATGAACTCATCTTCAACAAAGGTGCAAAGAACATTCATTGGGAAAAAAAAACAGACTTTAATAAATAGTGCTGGGAAAACTGAATATACATATGCAGAAGAAACTAGACCCCTATCTCTCACCATATAGAAAATCAAATCAAAATGGATTGTAGACTTAAATCTAAGACCTCAAAGAATGAAACTACAGAAAGAAAATATTGGGGAAACTCTCCAGGACATTGGACTTAGCAAAAATTTCTTTAGTAATACCTCCAAAGCACTGGCAACCAAAGTGTAAATGAACAAATGGGATCATGTCAAGTAAGAAACCTTCTAGACATCAAAGGAAACAATCGACAAAGTGTAGAGACAACCCACAGAATGGAAGAACATATTTGCAAACTATCCACATGACAAGGGATTAATAACCAGAATACAGAAGGAGTTCAAACGGCTCTGTAGAAAAAATCCAAATGATCTGATTTAAAAATGGGCCAAAGATTTGCATAGACATTTATCAAAATAAGACATATGAATGGTGAACAGGCATGTGAAAAGGTGCCCAACATCATCACAGAAATGCAAAACAAAACTACAATGATATATCATCTCACTCCAGTTAAAATGGATTTTATCCAAAAGACAGGCATAACAAATGCTAGAGACGATGTGGCGATAAGGGAACCCCCCTCCTTCATCGTTGCTGGAAATGTAAAGTAGTACAATGACTATGAAGAAATTTGGAAGTTCCTCAAAAAACTAAAAGTAGAGCTACCATATGACCCAGCAGTCCCACTGCTAGGCATATACCCAAAATAAAGGAATTGAGGAAATTGAAGACATCCTTGCACTCCCATGTTTATTGCAACAACATTCACAACAGCCAAGATTTGGAAGCAACCTAAATGTCCATCAAGAGACAAATGGATAAGGAAAATGTGTTGCATATACACAATGGAGTGGTATTCAACCATTAAAAAGAATGAGATGCTGTCATTTGCAACAACATGGATGGAGCTGGAGGACATTATGTTCAGTGAAATAAGCAGGGTATAGAAACAAAAACTTTGCATGTTCTCACTTATATGTGGGACCTTGAAATTAAAACAATTGAACTCATGGAGATTAGAAGAATGGGTATCAGAGGCCGGAAAAGGGAGTGGGGTTGTAGAGGGTGAAGTGAGGATAGTTAATGGGTCCAAAAAAAGTTAGAAAGAATGGATAAGACCTAGTATTTGATAGTGCAACAGGGTGACTATAGTCAATAATGATTTAGTTATACATTTAAAAATACGTAAAAGTATAGTTGGATTATTTGTAACGCAAAGGATGTTGTGTCATTGAATATTGAAAATATTGAAGGGATGTGTACCCTATTTTCCATGATGTGGTTATTATGCATTGCATGCCTGTATCAAAGTATCTCATGTACCTCTAAATATATATACCTACTATATGCCCACAAAAATTAAAAATAAAAAATTTAAAGTTTATAAAATGTAAATATTTCTATAACAATATTTTGTCTGATTTGTTTCTTCAATCAGAGTTCAATGCTGCTTCTGGATAGATCTTATGTTGATTTTCATAATTTAATGTTTTTAAATGGATTGAAATCAGACTATTAAATAGACTGTTATTTATCATAATTGTTTAAAATTACAAAAACTAAGCCTTTAGGTTTCATTTGGATAATACTGATAATTTGGTAAATCATTTTGTTAAATCATATAAATTTTAAAATAAGCATATAATTTTTTAATGAATTATTTAAATGAATTAAATATTTAAATATTTATAATTGGCATTATCGATGGGATTTTTAATTTGACATTGAATAATCTAATTAATTGAAATGAAAATTTTTTTCAATTTTACTTTAAGATCTTGAGTACATGTGCTGAGCGTGTAGGTTTGTTACATAGGTATACATGTCCCATGGTGGTTTGCTGCACCAATCAACCCAGCATTTAGGTTTTAAGCCCCACATGCATTAGGTATTTGTCATAATGCTCTCCCTCCCCTTTCCCGCCACCCCCGACAGGCTCTGGTGTGTGATGTTCCCCTCTCTGTGTCCATGTGTTCTCATTGCTCAACTCCCACTTATGAGGGAGAACATGCAGTGTTTGGTTTTCTGTTGCTGTGTTAGCTTGCTGAGGATGATGGTTTCCAGCTTCATCCATGTCCCTGAAAAGCACATGAACTCTTCCCTTTTTTATGGCTGCATACTATTCCATGATGTATATGTACCACGTTTTCTTTATCCAGTATTTCATTGATGGACATTTGGGTTGGTTCCAAGTCTTCGCTATTGTGAATAGTGCTGCAATAAACATATGTGTGCATGTCTCTTCATAGTAGAATGATTTATAATCCTTTGGGTATATACCCAGTAATGGGATTGCTGGATCAAATGGTGTTTCTGGTTCTAGATCCTTGAGGAATTGCTATACTGTCTTCCACAACACTTGAGCTAATTTACATTCTAACTATTGATATTCTAAATTTTAGGTGAAGAAAGCCCTACTCCTTTAGTTTTAGAAAAGAGGCACAATGTAACAAAATATTTTAGAATGCATTAATGGTTATCTGTTGGCTGCTTTGATAATTAAAATTAGAGATATTTGTGAAAATAAGTTGAAATATGTTTGATCAACTTGTCTGATGTGAGCTTTATCCGTTCCAGCAATCCATTGTAAACCTTTAACGTAATCAAGAGTTTCATTATATATATATTATTGTATCAAAAAAGTGACACCTGTACTCCTACAGTAAGTCAAATGAGAAATCTTACCTTTATGTAACATATAAATTATTTTAAGCAAAATTGTCTTTGATACGGTTTGGTTCTGTGTCCCCACCCAAATCTCATCTCGTAGCTCCCGTAATTCCCACGTGTTGTGTTGTGGGAGGGACCTAGTGGGAGATGATTGAATCATGGGGGTGAGTCTTTTCCATGCTGTTCTCATAATAGTGAATGGGTCTCATGAGATCTGATGGTTTTTAAAACAGGAGTTTCTCTGCACAGCTCTCTCTTTGCTTGCTGCCATCCACGTAAGATGTGACTTGCTCCTCCTTGCTTTCCACCATTATCATGAGGCCTCCCTAGCCATGTGGAACTGTAAGTCCATTAAACCTCTTTTTCTTCCTGGTCTCAGGTATATCTTTATCAGCAGTGTGAAAACGGACTAATACAATCTTAAATTAGGATAATTCTTAGTGGATCTTGAAATAAGTTTAAATCTTTTAGGTGGGGTATTCTAGTGCCACTGTGGCAGGTTAACACAAAGTTAGTGACTTAAAACAATGCAGATTTGTTGTCTTACCATGCTGGAGGCCAAAAGTCAATCCAGGTCTCACTGAGCTAAAATTAAGGTATAGAGAGAGCTACTTTCCTTTCCGGAGGCTCCAGGGCGGAATCCATTTTCCTGAATTTGGGAGCTTTGTAAAGGATGCCCACATTCTTTGACTGATGGCCCCTTCTATCTTCAAACTCAGCAATGTCTGGTTGAGTCTTTTATCACATCACACATTGACTCTTCTGACTAAACTTTTTCCATTCAAAGACCCTTGTGATTACATTGGGCCCACCTGGATTATCTAAGATAACCTTTTTTATTTTAAGGCAAGTTGATTAGCAACCTTATTTTCATCTGGAACCTTAACTCCTCTTGCTGTGTAACAGAACATATTCACAGATTCTGGGGACTGGGAGTGAACATCCTTGGGGTGGCCATTACTTTTCCTGCCATGGTGAGTTTTAATTGTTACTCAATATAAAATCAGGGATCGTAAACTTGTGGCTCATGGGTTTTATGTTAAAAACAAAATATTGGTAAAATATTCTAAATAGCTAAAATATTCTTGGTCTTGGTTAAAATATTCCAAATAGCTAGATTCTACAGAAAAAGAAAATTGGGCAACTATGACTTCACAACAACCGGGTAAATTGCATTAGTGGTTGTTCAAATTAAATGGGTCATGTGTTCTTTGTTTTATCAGTGTCTTCATTGCCCACAGTTGTATCTCTAAATCTGAGACAGTTTTCTCCCTGTCATTTGGTCCATTTCTTTTTTATGTATTACTTAACTGGTCTCTGTCAGCATTTAACATCCTATGTTAAATAAATGAGTAAATGTCCACTACATCCATTTGCAGTAAGTATACACTTTACTTGTAACAATAAAATGAACAAAGCAATACATTATTTTTTCTATTTCTTTGAAGTAGACTCCCATATCCCATTTAACCTAGTGGTAGAAAACAGTGTCATTTGTTATGGTGGCCAAATTCCCAGAGGAGTACTATTTGCCAAGCTGTAGCCTGGGTGAAAATAATTATAATACATATATTCCATTAAGGATCCTTATGGAGATTTTCTAAGTCCTGTAAATCAATGAAAGGAAGACAAACTTCCTAACCAAAACTTGGGCAACATCTTAAACAGGCACTTAACAAGCTATTCTAATGACCAATAAACCTAACAAAAGATGCTCAATGTTGTTATTCAAGAAGAAAATGAAATTGAGACCATTATGAGATACACCACTACATACCAACAAAAGTAGAAAAAATTGAAGACACTGTGACAGTATCATGTTTTAGTGAAGACATGAGACAACTGGAGCTATATTGCTGATAGTAACATAAATTGATACAACAACTTTGGAAACTCCTCGGCTATATTTACTAAAGCTATATTTATATCTGCCTCTAATCCAACAATTTTACTCTTATTTTATACATCACAGAAATGAGGGCATCTGTTCATCAAAAGACAAAATGTTTAAAGTAGCTTTATTTATGCTAGCTCCAAGCTAGGAACAACCATATGTTCATCAACAGGAGAACATATAAATAAATTGTAGAACATTCATACAATGAAATACTTCCTATTTTATAAAAATGAACTGTTGCAAACAATATGGATGATTATCAGAGACGAGCACCTACATTCATATGAAGTGAATGTGAAATTCATATGAAATTCCAGAATAGGTAAACTAATTTATAGTGACAGAAGTCTGAACAGTGGGAGAGACACAAGGGAACATTCTGTCATGTTGGAAATTTCTGTTTCAGTTATGGTGATTATATGAGCATATACACATATAAATATTTATTAAACTTTAAGACTCAGGTCGCCAGGCACGGTGGCTCATGCCTGTAATCCCAGCACTTTGGGAGGTCGAGGCAGGTATATCACCTGAGGTCAGGAGTTCGAAACCAGACTGGCCAACATGGTGAAACCCCATCTCTACTAAAAATACAAAAATTAGCCAGGTGTGGTGGTGGGCGCCTGTAATCCTAGCTACTTGGGAGGCTGAGGCAGGAGAATCACTTGAACTCAGGCGGCAGAGGTTGCAGTGAGCCGAGATCACGCCACTGCACTCCAGCCTGGGTGACAGAGTAAGACTCTGTCTCAAAAAAAAAAAAAGTATGTGTGTTAAACCTTAATTTAAAAAGTTTTAAAGAGTCAAGTTCATCTTCAATTAATTTACTTCCTAACATTTGTGTTATTGTCTTGTCATGTTTAATTTTATATATATTTTTAAATCCTAGGTCATTATTATTTTGTATGTACAGTATTCCTTTAGATTTACCCTCATGTTTAGCCTTCTAAGTATACTTTATTAATTTTAAAGTTTTTAATGTTTTCCCCTTTGGTATTTTTCTTCTGCCTAAGGAAATCCCTTTAGTATATTTTAAATGCAAGTGGTATAGTAATGAACGCTCTTAGTTTTTGTCTAAAAATGCTTATTTTTTATTGCTGATGTATATTTTCTGTGTGCATAGAAGTCTTTCTTGGCATCTTGGTTTTTTCAATACTTTAAAGATGTTATTTCATTGTCTTCTAGGTTCCATAATTTCTCATAAGAAGTTAGATGTCATTTTCATTGTTGCTGCTTTATCTTATTTCTTGATATTTTGAACACTTTGTAGTTGATTTTCAAAATTTTATAATTTTACTTAAGTGTGGTTTTCTTTATATGCATCTAGCTTGGGATTGCAGAACTTTTAAATTTGTGCATTGATACTGCTCATCAGTTTTGGAACATTTCCAACTATTATCACTTTAAATATTGCTTTTGTCTTATTCTCTCCTCAATCTGTGACTTCAAATCACATATGCTACATATTTATACATTTTAACTATGTCTGATGTGTATCTTATAATTTTTTCTCCCTTTTATCTCTCTACCTTTTATCTCTCTACCTTTTGCTTTGAGCATTTGGCTAATCTTCTCTTCTGCTGCTATAGCCAATCTCCTCTTTATATCTATCCATTCAGTTACTAATTTCTTTCAGCACTAAGCTGTCCATTTGGTTCTCTAGTAAAATTTGCCATCTCTCTCTATATATATATGTGTGTGTGTGTGTGTGTGTGTGTGTGTGTAATTTAATGAATTTATTACATAGTACATATGTAATATATGTAATGAATTTATTACATATGTAATATGAAATATATATTACATGTTATATATGTTAATGTATGGTATGTTAAATTACAGATATATATGTGATATATAAGATGTATATTTCATATCACATATATGTACACATTACATATTATATATTACATACATAATATATGTAATATGAAATATATTATGTATTATATATTACATATATACCTGTAATTTAACAAATTTACTATAGCTATTTTAAACATTAATTGTTGATAGCTAAAATATATGGATATCCTATAGGTTTCTTCTCTGTCTGATTTTTTTCTCTTGGTTATTCATTGTATGGTTTGGCTAATATTTTTGATTGCTGTACACTAAGAACAAAGATCTGTATAGGATGTAGGTGGTATTTTATTCTGTCATAAAGAAGACTTTTCTTTGCTGCATTTATAGAGTCAGGGAGGACTACCAATTAGATACTGAGCTAATCTGAGCCTGCCTTGAAGTTTAATAAGGCTCAACCTATCTCTAATTTTCACCCATTTTTAGACTATGAGCCTCTAAGGCTTTCACTTGAGAGCTTGCAGGGCTGTTGACCTTTGGTACCAAGAAAATATAACAAATTTTGCTATGCTTTTTCAGAGGCTTTTACCTGAGGCCCCTTGTAACTGCAAATTATGACAGTTTGCCCCTTTTTCTAGAGCCTTTAACTATAGCCTTATAGTTACAGGGACTCCTCTCGTATGTGAATCTTTGCCTTTACAGCACTACTAGATGATGGGTGATACAGTTTGGCTTTGTATCCCCACCCAAATCTCATCTTGAATTATGTGGGGGTCTGTCCTGCAGACCCCGACTGCACGACAGATGAGACACGTACTGAGACACGGATATTCAGTGAAAAAGCGGTCCAGGGAGCTGATGGCACTAGGGCCTGAAGAGTTTGCAGCTCCTCTAAGCTGGCAATGCTCACATGTATTTAGTACAGATTTAATTGACAAAGACTTTGAGTCAGCACACCTGTAGGTAATTAACCTGGGCACTCTCCCCTGGAGAGAGCCATCCTGCCCGTGAATGATCAAAGGTTGGTCTTAGGACCACATGAATAAAAAAGCTGTTTAGATAAACTACTCTACATTCTTTTGTATCTGTGCCCTAAGCTCTCTGGCTCCTGAAAGGAAAATCTGGCTGTCTTCAGCCAAACTATCTGAAGCTATGCAAAGCCCCCTGGTTTTCCAAGAAGGTTTGCTTCTTTCTATTCCTATAATTTATTCTGCCACTCTGACTGATCTCCCACATAATTATAATCCCTAGTTGTTGGGGGAGGAACCTGGTAGGTGATTGGATCATGGGGACAGTTTCTCCCATGATGTTCTTATGACAGTGAGTGAGTTTTCATGAGATCCGATGGTTTTAAAAATGTTTGGCAAGTTTCTTCTTCACTCTCTTCTCTAGCCTTGTGAAAAAGGTGCTTTTCCCTTTCCACCATGACTATAAGTTTCCTGAGGCTTCCCCAGCCATCCAGAATTGAGTCAATTCAACCTCTTTCCTTTATAAATTACCCAGTCTTGGGTATTTCTTTATAGCAGTGTGAAAATGGACTAATACAATGGGAAGTTCTGTTTTTAAGGCCTTTTTTGGCTTAGCCCTTTAGTCTTCAGCATTGTAGTCTCAGGATTTGGAAAACAAGTCTTTTGAGAGGAAACAGTCTTTGTTTCCAGTCCTTCAATCTTGAATTTTGTCACTTCTTCGTATCACTGCCAAAACTTTTGCTGGTATTGCTCTTCTCTAGCAGTAGCCCTCTGTTTGTGCCGAGTCCAGATGTGTAGCCTCTAGCCCTCACCCAGAATTCACAAAGGCCCTAAGGGTAAAAGTGGTTATAGACTCGCAACTTACCTCTGAGAAGTTCAACCCCCTTCATAACTTAATGTCTCTAGTTATTATTTCTTCTGCAGCATTCTGATGCCTTTAAGAATATAACTTTTGTATTCAATGTTGGTTTTATAGTTCTTGGTGGGATCTTTGGCTGCTATAATGGTTCCACACCACCCCACCTTAGCAACCTCATTATTTGAATAAATGTGTGCATGACAATGTGCTAATGTTTACCTTGCCAAGGAATAGAACTTGATTTTTTCCTCAAGGATTTAAAAATTGTTGCAATTACAGGATATATGCAATAAAAGAAAACTAATAAAACAGAACACTGTGAGCTAACTTGCTAATAAATTGTATGAGTGATACAATTAGGAGGCCAAAAGAGATTTCATGTTCTAAGATGAGAAAGGCCATCTTATAAAGTTAACTTTAAGGAAAGGGTATCATGAGTTAAGAAGATCAAAATAATGCTTGAGAATTTTAATCTATATATTAATATATAATCTATATAATTTGGGGCCTAAATAAACCACTCAAGCAAATAAAGATATAAAGCTAATAACCAATAGTTGAGATATCTTCTAATGCTGTGTCTTATGGAATTGGCCTTCTATCATATTTTGATAAAATTAAAAGTAATATTTTTATTGATCCTGTAGTATGTATCTTTCCCAACAATAGCATTATTAAAATCTTAATAATGTAGCCATTAGTAAGAGGAGCAAATCCTACTTCTTCTCTCAAGAATGAAAATCAAATAATTTATGACAAAAGTTAAGAAGTCTACCAAATATCTAGGTAAGAAGAGAGACTTGATTTTTGGTCTGCGATATTAAGGCTTAATTTCTGCGAAGAAATTTTTAAAAATGCAACAGAATTATAAATATTGACATGAGGCAAAAAAAAAAAAAAAAAAGGAAAAGAGAAGAAATTGATGAGGGTGAACTCACTGCTCCCTGTCTGAATTTTCTGTGGTTCAGTTCAGATTGGCTTTTTAATGTCTATGAGTCTTATTTATGTCAATGAGAAATATTAGAAAAATACAATAACATAATCCAAGATACTTTCAAAATACATGAAGGCTATAAGGAAATGAGAAGAAAATGGTAATGAACAACAACAGATGTTTCTTTCTTGGATGAGTAATTAGAGATGGAAATAGCATCTTGCAGAAAGCAAAAAGTTTTTATCACCAACTCTTCAGGAATTCAGTAAGATATTCACAAAAATGCATATATTTTAAAACTTTAAAAAATGAAGAGGAAATGTGGATCTATAAGCTCCAAGAGTTTATGTGTTGGTCCCAATCTTATATACATTGATGGACCAGGCAAAAGCCACAGAAGTCTCTCCTTAACAACATGTTTCTGTATCTGAAATTATATAATAATAATTTCATTCCTTTGGGTTGAAGTGTGAATGTCTGTATTCCACTGTATACTATTTTTGGGTAATATGTAACTTTTTTGAAAACTAGCTTTTCCATGTTGATGTCTCTGTAGGAAAATGTGAAAGAATAGTTGGTTAAAAGGAAGGGCACGTGGCATAGGATATTTTGCAGTAAAGAGGTAAAATGCAGGTTTGTATTACTTGAATACTTATATCCACTATTCATATACTATTGATAGCTCTTACTAAATCCAATATCAGGCACATCAGATACTTCAGAAAGGTACTATGAGATGGGAGAATGAGGCTAGGATAGGTGAATGGTGAGGTAAAAATGACCAACTTCTCTGGCTGTTTATTTTGGTCTGCTCAGCCTTACTATGTGAAGAAAAAAATTTGATGTAGAATATCAGTCCTTTGGTTTATTCTTCTGCATAATCTATTTGCTCTTAACATTACTTTTTGAAAGTTTGACCAGCTGCCTGATTCTTCTGTTGTGCTTTCTCTTTCCTTCCCTGTTCAGAGCTCCATTTCTGGCAACTCCACACCCCTCCTGCCCCCAAACCCCCATAGAAAGAAAGTGGACAGTGTTGTGAATGTTGAAGTGTTTGACACCCTCGGGATTTTAATTTCAAAATTGCATTATGTAGGTCAATCTTATTAACTAAGCCACATGGTTGAAGGCTATAATTATGATTTCTGTCATTAAATTTGAGTCATTTGGAGAAATTGTGTTTAAGTTTATATTTTTCCATTTTTATCCATCAAAGACAACCTTACTACTCTACCAATATTGGATCCTCAGCATTAGACACTATGGTCTCAATGTTGTTTTGCCTGTGTGTTTGTGTGCATATCCGTGTCTGAATTACAATACTTCGCTTGTCTTTCTGGAGTTTTACCATGGGCCTGGGTTTGTGGGTCTCTGCCTGCTTCTAATAGTGTTAACAGAACACATGCAGTAGCCAGGATCAGCATGTTATTAAAGCAGTGATCATCACTTTAGTGCTTTTTCTAATGTAACCAAGGTTAAATCATAGTATTCTGTTATACTTTACATAGTTCTTAATTTTTATTTTATTTATTTTATCTTTTAACTGTAAGGATTTTTATTATTCATTGATATTGGGGAAATGTAAGTACTGAGAAGTATTCACACATTTTTCGTGACGGGAAGAAAATAGTTTTGTTTTGTTAGGCTGTATATTGGTTTTATTAGATAATTTTTTATTAGTTTTTCACCTATGTGACACTATGCAGTCACAAAAGTATAATCATTAGTGTGCACATATCTTAGATGCTTTTTATATTTTAAGCTCTATTACTACAAAAATGCTAATATTTTAAACACAAAAATACTTAAATTTCTATTTTTGCATTTAATAATGAAACTTCTAAATTGTTTTTCATGCAGATAACTGTATAATGATGTGTTTGTAATCGGTGTCCAAATTGTAATGAAAGGCCCAAAATTGTAGTAATATTCTAGACCATGAGAAATACCTGGGTCAAATGCTTTACTTCTATTGCTAGATTTTAGTCCTAGAAAATGAGGGAGTACTTAAACACACCATTTCACAGTGATGCAGCCCCACTGTTTAGCATAGGTGTTTCTCTAACAGTGATCCATTGAGGAGGTATAGGGTTTAATTGTCCAGAAACTTACATTTTACCTCTCTGATCTCGTGGATTCATTTTAGTACTTTAATAAAATTTGTAGCAATGTGGGCTAACTCTTGAGATTGTGAGAATTATATTCTCAAGTGTATATGGCAGTCTATATTTTTTTCTTGATATTTGCTACACACATTAAAGGAATTTTCATTTATTTTCTCAAATATCTGATGAAATAAAATTCTAACAAATATCCAATTAGATTGTAATGTTCATTTAAGAAAAGATTTCCTCCATCTTTTCTTAAAAGATAGATTTCATCCATCTTCTTCCTCCAGGTGTAATGCATCAGAAAGCATTGGTAAGAAAAGGTCTAACCATCTAACCATTTACAATGAATCTGACTCCTTTTTTTTTTTTAATTATACTTTAAGTTTTAGGGTACATGTGCACATTGTGCAGGTTAGTTACATATGTATACATGTGCCATGCTGGTGCACTGCACCCACTAACTCGTCATCTAGCATTAGGTATATCTCCCAGTGCTACCCCTCCCCACTCTCCACACCCCACCACAGTCCCCAGAGTGTGATATTCCCCTTCCTGTGTCCATGTGATCTCATTGTTCACTTCCCACCTATGAGTGAGAATATGCGGTGTTTGGTTTTTTGTTTTTGCGATAGTTTACTGAGAATGATGGTTTCCAATTTCATCCATGTCCCTACAAAGGACATGAACTCATCATTTTTTATGGCTGCATAGTATTCCATGGTGTATATGTGCCACATTTTCTTAATCCAGTCTATCATTGTTGGACATTTGGGTTGGTTCCAAGTCTTTGCTATTGTGAATAATGCCACAATAAACATACGTATGCGTGTGTCTTTATAGCAGCATGATTTACAGTCCTTTGGGTATATACCCAGTAATGGGATGGCTGGGTCAAATGGTATTTCTAGTTCTAGATCCTTGAATCACTGGCCATCAGAGAAATGCAAATCAAAACCACTATGAGATATCATCTCACACCAGTTAGAATGGCAATCATTAAAAAGTCAGGAAACAACAGGTGCTGGAGAGGATGTGGAGAAATAGGAACACTTTTACACTGTTGGTGGGACTGTGCAGAAGCTGTTTAGTTTAATTAGATCCCATTTGTCAATTTTGGCTTTTGTTGCCATTGCTTTTGGTGTTTTGGACATGAAGTCCTTGCCCATGCCTATGTCCTGAATGGTAATGCCTAGGTTTTCTTCTAGGGTTTTTATGGTTTTAGGTCTAACGTTTAAATCTTTAATCCGTCTTGAATTGATTTTTGTATAAGGTGTAAGGAAGGGATCCAGTTTCAGCTTTCTACATATGGCTAGCCAGTTTTCCCAGCACCATTTATTAAATAGGGAATCCTTTCCCCATTGCTTGTTTTTCTCAGGTTTGTCAAAGATCAGATAGTTGTAGGTATGCGGCGTTATTTCTGAGGGCTCTGTTCTGTTCCATTGATCTATATCTCTGTTTTGGTACCAGTACCATGCTGTTTTGGTTACTGTAGCCTTGTAGTATAGTTTGAAGTCAGGTAGCATGATGCCTCCAGCTTTGTTCTTTTGGCTTAGGATTGACTTGGTGATGCAGGCTCTTTTTTGGTTCCATATGAACTTTAAGGTAGCTTTTTCCAATTGTGTGAAGAAAGTCATTGGTAGCTTGATGGGGATGGCATTGAATCTGTAAATTACCTTGGGCAGTATGGCCATTTTCATGATATTGATTCAAGGGAAGAAAAACCTGAAAAATATTGTAGAACCAAGATCTAAGAAAGTTATCTTAATAGTTTTTAAGAATTTTTAGCCAAGTAACATTCAAATATAAAATCTTAAGAAATTAATTGAATTATGTTGCTTAGATTTCTAAAGTTATATTTTGGAACTCTTTGTTTGCTTTATAACTCTGAAAAGTCTAAAAGTCTTATTCAATCTGTGTTGGGTTTTTTCCCTGAAAGCACTGAAGTTAAATGATTTTTTAAAGTTGGTTTCTTTCAACTTTGGTGAGGTAAGGAGCGGGTACATTTGACATATTCCATTTCTAGAAATAGCAGACTAAGTTGTTTTAAATCAAAGCTCCTGTTGAGAGCAAGTAGAAAAAATGGACAAAAATTTTTTTTAATTGAAATTTTCTTGAGGACATTGAGATGTACTGTACCAGCAAGGATTTGCAGTCTAACATTCAGGAGAAAAAGAAAACCAACCCAGCAAGATGAGATTGACATTTTCAGGCAAGGAATGTGATTAGAGTTAGGGGGATGTTTCATAATAAGAATTAATCATCCGGGAATATATAACAGTTCTAAATTTGTACATAACTAGTAACATGGCTTTAGATATAGTAAAGGCAGCATTGACAGAACTAAAAGGAGAAATGCACAAATCTACAATTATCATCTAAGATTTCCATACGCCTTAACTTGTAACTAATAGAACAATCAGATACAACTAAGCATATAGAAGACCTGACCACCAGAGTAACTCCACAGTGCCTCTCTGGAGCGGCCTGCATGATCAAACAGCTCTGTGTGTCTTCTGGAGATGCAGCTGGCAATTTGGCACTGTGTTACCTGCCTGTGCTTTCTTACTCACCTACCTCATTTCTCTGTCTCATTTACTTTTGCTGCTTTTGTATTGCTTTTGCACTACACTGGATTAGCATATTGTTTCCATTTTATAGGGGGTTCATCTTGAGAAAGAATGTTATTCTTTAATAAGAATATTTATTTGAAAAACATAGAGTTACTTCAACACCTTCTTACCAAACAATGTTACCCCAGGATGCTTAAGCTCTCTCTATAGGTGATAAGGAGATTAGAATATTAATAACAACAATAAAAAGCAAGTGTTGATCAGTAGTTAACTATGGCATGGCATAAAACTTTACCAATATTGTAAAAAGAACAGCATTAAAATATCAGTGTTCCCAACATTACTGCCACAGTACTGTGCAAAAGCAGCATTCTTACTCCATAGAATGAATACAAAAAAGAAGATGTATGTGAAGAGTTTTCTGTGGAGTTAAGAGTATTTGAAAAATAAATAGTATTTAGCAAAAACTATTGTGGGAAAAATTAGGAAATTTCCAGACATGAAATATTGATTAATTTTGAGGTAAAGTACTGTATAATGTGCTATAATTAATGAGAGTTCTAAAAATTTAAGCCAGATGATTTACATAAATAGTAAAATATAATTTAACCCCAAATAAAATTCCATAAAGTATTTTCATGTACATTAATTTGGGAGAGTAGATTTTATAGCAGACAAGTGCCTGAAGAGTTAGCATATGGTCCAAAATGTAGCTCTGGGAAAACACTAAATTCTAATCTGCTGTCTTTTTTAGTTGAATAAATGTCTTCCCTAAACAATTTGGTCTTTTAATTTCTTGATTTATTTATATTCTTATATTTAATGGGTATATACGTTTCAGAAATTCTTTGAAAATATAAATCCAAAATAATGCATATAGCATCTGTATGGGTAATTCTGAAATATTTATTTTACCCCCCCAGCTCAGTCTATTCATTGTTCCAGGGTGGCTTTTCCTGTACCACTGGGAATATTCCTCTTGAAAGCACACTATCCCCTCAAATTCGGTATATCTCCAAATATAGAAGTCATAAATCATTTTCTACTCCTAATGAACCTCTATTGCCTGCAATATCATATTCAAACCATTTATCTTTCCAGGTTCATCTCAAGTTATCCCCTTCACTTGCCCTGCACTTAATACAACAGTGGTATTAAATATTATCTAAAAATGATCTGTATTTTCTCACCACTTTGTTTCCTTTCATATGGTTCCTTTCGCCTGTCGACACTGCTTCCAAAATATACCTTTGGTATACTGTGAACTTCTGTTTTTATAACCTCTTCCTAATGGTTTCCAAACCCGTCAAGCCAAAATTTATTTTCCATATTCCCACATACATTTTGTTATTATTGGTGAACAACTTTTATTCTTGTAGGTTAATTATTCTTTTAGGTCATTTAGAATATTTTATTTATCTTGATCTGTTTCATAATGTGTAGTATAATGCTTATTAGTAAGCTTGTGAAAATATGGAAGTCTGGGTTTCCTCATAAACTGACAAGTAATATAGTGTCATATATTTTTTAATGTACATACATTGAAAGCTATTTTGAGAAACAGGCAGATTTTTCTATCTTACTGAGGAAAGGTTTACTTGGGGAATGGCCAAACAACGGTTATTTAATTCCTATAAAGTATTATCCTAATGTCTAATTCTCTGATTGAAATATAAATATCCATTGATAGATGTGTGTTTTTGCCTGACTGACAGCTGTCAACTAAAAAGGGACCATATATCATGGTGAATAGGGATGCTGATCATGCTAAAAACTTAAGGAAAATCATTTCAGTATTTAAAAAAATAGTTATGAAAGTTAAGACTTCAGTTGAAATTCTTGAAGTATACCAGAATCTTCAAAGGTAAAACATCATCTTAAGTCATTTATTTTATGGCGTATCTCTCAGAACTTGACAACTATAATTTATTAATGAACTTAACTGGACTGGCTTCTAAAATCCTTTGACATGAAACTATCACATGCATTGGTAGACTCTGTAGTAGGGTACAGTAAGAACAGTGACTTCATTTTCTGCCACGTTATTTTAATTTACTTGCTGTTTTACCACTTTATATCCTTCACTGCGTAGGTAAACACATAAGATTGGCAACTAACTAAATCATAATGATGGCAATATACCTTAAATTTGTATATTGATTTTTACATTTCAGTCATTATTTTTCTAGACCATTTATGATCACAATAATGGCATGCAAATAGTTAGAATAATATTGTATCCTATGGAATTTGATACATCAGTAAAGTTTCAACACAAGTCAGTTAAGCTACTTTTAAGAGTCTGCTAAGAAATGCTTATCCTACTCATCACACCTACAAACACTAACAGGAGTTTTTATTCTAATTCGTATTTATTGAGTCTGGGTCTATATTTCATTGAGAGGTATCTAAAGAATTGTTTCTTTTAAAGATGATGATTGAAACTAGAAACCAGAAATTTATTATGGTTGCCGAGGAATAACAGAAAAGGCAAGCTGCAATATTGAAACTGTTACCTTGAATTCATTCTGGTTCTGAGAAAAACGTGGGCATATTATTCAATCATAATTCTCACTTCAAGTTTAAATGCGTTGTCATTCTGGTGGAAGAAAATAACTTTTGTGTCTTGTTGGCTCTAATATTCACTGCTCAGTGTTAAGTGTTCAAGAGTACTTTCTGAAGAAGCATGTATAAATCCACAGATTTGTCTGAGAAGTAATCACCACTTAATGTGTTGATGACTATATCACCATGCTGGAGTGGACTTATATTATCTCAGCTTGCAGATCTAATACTTCAAAAAATTTTAAAAGACTTGAAGCTATTCTTTCTCTGTCCACTAAAGTGGAAACTGCTGCGTTTGCTACTATGCCAGCAGAAAGTATGGTCATATTTTGCTGAAAACATTCATTTATCAATATCCATTCTGTAGTATGGTGCCTCCTTCCTAGGAAGGAAATCAGAAACCTGCAGAACATGTTGTCTTCTTGCATACCTACCATCTTTGTGGAAGATATGTGGTATCTTAGTCTGTTTGGGCTGGTTTAACAAAGTACCATGGACTAGATGGCTTATAAACAACAAATTTATTTATTTATTTATTTATTTATTTATTTTTATTATACTTTAAGTTTTAGGGTACATGTGCACATTGTGCAGGTTAGTTACATATGTATGCATGTGCCATGCTGGTGCGCTGCACCCACTAACTCGTCATCTAGCTTTAGGTATATCTCCCAGTGCTATCCCTCCCCCCTCCCCCCACCCCACAACAGTCCCCAGAGTGTGAAAGGACATGAACTCATCATTTTTTATGGCTGCATAGTATTCCATGGTGTATATGTGCCACATTTTCTTAATCCAGTCTATCATTGATAAACAACAAATTTATTTCTCACTGTTCTGAAGGATGGGGAATCAAAAATCAAGGTGCTGGCTGACTTGGTGTCTGGTGAGGGCATGCTTCCTTGTTCATTAATAGGTCTGTCTTTTCACTGCGTCCTTACATGGCAGAGGGAGCAAAGATGCCCTCTGGGGCTTCTTTTATAAGGGCACTAAACTCATTCATAAGTACTCTGCCCTATTACTTCCACAGGCCCCAAATGCAAATACCATCACACTGGGGATTAGGTTTTAACATATTAATTTTGAGAGGAACAAATATCCACTCTATAACATCTGGGAAATAAACTTACCAGAGCAGCAGAGATCCTTGTCTCTGGTTAGGAGACTGTAATAGGACTCCTATACTGCTAAAATCTAGTTTCATATACATTTCACATTACATGAAACCATTTATTAATACAACATTCAAATGTGTTTCCAAATAGATCACTGTCAATTGTCTTAGTTTCTTATAATTCTATCTTAGAATTCTTATAATTCTAAAGCAATTCTATATGCTTTACAAATTTATAATTAAAGTTTTTTAAAAAAAACTTTCAACAAATACAAGGGCAAAACATGTTTAGAAGATGTTGGTTAAAGATGAAGATTAGCTAAATAGTTAGCAGTATCCCAAGAAAATCAAAGCCTTTTGTATAGTATGGACATATGGTTACTGAACAGGGCTTGGGAGGTATATGTGTCACCTTTTAGTTTTACCCAAAGTCTATTTTATTTCTTGTATTATCTCTCAAATAGCATGATTCATTTCTTTTTAAAGTTAAAAAAAATTGTGGGTACATAGTAGGTGTATATATTTATGGGATAGTTGAGATATTTTGGGACAGGTTTGCAATGCATAATAATCACAGCATAGAAAATTAAGTATCTATCATTTCAAGCATTAATTCTTTGTTTTACAAACAATCCAATTATATTCTTTAGGTTATTTTAAATTGTACAAATAAATTATTATTGACTATAGTCTCCCTGTTGTGCTATCAAATACCAGGTCTTATTCATTCCTTTTATTTTTTTGGTACGCATTAACCATTCCCATCTCTGCCTTGTCACTCCCCTATTACCCTTCCCAGCCCCTGGGAACAATCCTCTATTCCTTAGTGGCATGATTCATTCTTTACTGTACTGTCTTCTCTTCCCTAACCATTTGTCTGTGACTCTTGTTGAATGACATAATAATGTTTTTCCAAGCTCATACTACCTGGAAGGAATAAAAGGCTATTTTAGTCAGTACATTTCTTGAATACAGTTTTTTACATCTCATGACAGATTTCAATTTCTTACTCATCTGCATTTTTTCCTTTTGCTTCCAAAAATTAACAAAAGCTACAGATTATTCAATATGTTCTGCCATACTCACTTATAGGAACAAATTCACTGCACTGACTTTTTCATGTTTGACTATGGCCACACATAATTACATAGCAGTCCTTAGATTCACAGTCTTTAGATTTAAAAAAAAAAATGAAAGACACAAGAAGAAACAGGCAAGTTTTGGCTTAACTTAATAACACTCTCATAACTCTACAATATGTCTGATTTTCTGTCTTATTAGTAAACTTAAAGTTGCATTACTGTGTAAAAGAGTGGACCAATTTTTTTTTTTTTTTTTTTTTTTTTTTTGTAAAACCAGCTGTTCACTCAAGATTATCAATTCCAAGTTGTTTATTGGGTCTCTCAGACCACTCCCACATTTGGCAATTTTCTGGAAGCGATCACAGGACTCCTTATATAGTAGTATTACTGGGTAAGATCTATCACAGTGACACAATACACAACCTATCAGCAAAGGAAAATTACACAATTTTGAGAAGTCCATGTGCTTTCTGTGCCTCCTCTTCCTATCAGAGGTCACATAGAGCACACCATTTAGCCAGCAACAAAAATGTCAGCTATGTGTGTTCAATGTTTCTTCCCAAAAAAGCCCATTTGAGACTTAATATCTAGGTTTTTACTGGGGGCTGGTCAAGCCCTAACATGTACTCAAAATGCAGAATCCCAGAAGTAAAGCAGCTGCTTTACTTCAATCATGGTATGTGCAAACAGTCCAGGCACAGCAAATTCATCAGTTAAGGGGATATTAGAAAAGCAAAGTTTCCAGATGTCAGCAAGGGCAACTCTTTCAAGCAGGTCTTTCTAAAGACAATAGCCTCAGGTCTGCTCTGTTAACTCTTTCTCCACACAGGTGTATGATGCATACTTTGGTCTGCAACTTTTCATGGTATCTGCTTCTTTAAGCATAAGGGAACCTTGCATTTGCTTTTGCTTACAGGGCTTTCTCCCCCACTTCCCTACCCTCCCTGCCATACCACCCCGCAACAACTGTCTCCCTCTGTCTCTTTTTCCTGTGTATGTGTTCCTATATTGGTTGCTCCAGGAAAGAAGAAACCTTTGTGTTCCCCAATAAGTTAGATTTGTTACTGATGCAGTAAGGGAGATGACACACTGTGGTTTAACAACTGGATGGTGATTTTAGAGGAGAATTCAAGGAAGTTGCAGGTCTCTTTTGGATTATTGAGGGAGGAGTCAATTCAGTGATGTTTTTATGCTGTCATTGATTTTATATTACATTTTACTTAAAAACATTTTTATGTAAGATGTCAGAAGAAAGAAGCAAAAATGCAATTATCACTGACAAAAAACTACAGTCTGCCCTCCCTATCTGTGGGTTCTGCATCCAGATTCAACCAGCCACAGATAAAAAATATTGAAAAACAAAAATTAACAATACAATGATAAAAAATAATACAAATTAAAAAATACAAGCTATTAACATAGTGTTTACATTGTATTAGGTATTATAAGTAATGTAAGGATGATTTAAAGTATATGGGAGGATGTGCAGAGGTTATAAGCAAATACTACACCATTTTATATAAGGGACTCGAACATCTACAAATCTTGGTATCTGTGAAAATCCTGCAACCAATCCCCCATGGACAATGAGAGACTACAGTTACTCTTTAGCCAAAGCGGGCAACAAGCTTGGTGTTTTCTTTGCACAGTGCCTGTTTTTATTTCTTCAAGCATAATGTTGAAATGTTCTTGTTTTTATCTTGTTCCATCGTGGGCATGGAGAATCCTCATCAGATGTTGGTATTTTGTAAATTTATTTATCAGAAGAAACTTAAAACAGATTTGTTCTTGTGGGCCCATGACAGCTATCACATACCATTGATATTTAATAAAATTTGAGTTACCATTACCACAGGTCTCCACAGTCGAAGACAATTACTGTGTCAACCACTTTGCCTAGCCATCACCCTTCTGGTAGAGTATCTCTTTATCTGGGGTTAAATATAAGGAATATCTGAAGTATATCCATATATTTCCTCAAAATGAATGATAAGCAGATGTTAGTGTTACTAAGTTTAAGAGATCTGAGTGCTCATAATTCCATGTACGTCAACATGAATAATAGAGTAATACAGTTTACCAAAAAAGCAGCTTAATTTTTATCAAAGATATATAAGGAGTATGGGGCAGTATTCATTACTACTTTACAAGTTCAGTAGTTTTAACTATTTAGGGTTCATGAGTTTAAGTGGGGGTCATGCTCTTCTGTTTGGTTATGGTTAATCCAACCTATTAAGCTTGATCCTGTGTTCAGTCTATACTGGCTTGGTGTCCTAGTGCATTCTGTCAGTCCCTATTCGGGCTCTCAGGACCTACCCTCCCTAAATTTCTCTTGTTCTCTCCCTTCCTTCGCCTCCCTTCTTAGCAACTTGGAAACTTTAATTAACATTTTGCCTCTCTGAGCCCCACAAAATGAAACCTTCCTCTGAAAAGTTTTGGGTCATTCTCAGTTTCAGCAGGCTATTTGCCTTGTTACTATACATAAAGAATCCATTCAAAAAAATGAGCTGAGTTTCTCTTTGTGCATTTAATCATTTATATAAATGTAACTAGACTTTAACATATCAGTGTATACCTTGATTTTTTCATTCACTATTAAGCTTTGGATGTTTACCTAGGTTGATACATTTAGATATAATTATTTTAACTTGTATGCCATAGTAAATGGTATGCTAAATTTTAGATAACTAATCAAAATGTCTTTAATTCTCCTCACTCTAGGGTTACTCTTGACTTTCATATTAAAATCTCACAGTCCTCTCCCAAAGTTCATTTGAGGATTTCAATAATGCTCTCACCCAACCAGTTGTCATCTGTCATGAGAACTCATGGGCCTTCAGTGACTTCTGTACAAAGATATTTGTTGATGTACTCCAAAGAAAGAAAAAGTGATGCTTGAGTGAACCAAATTAGCCCCAATTTTCTTTTTTCAAATCTTGTTTGACAGACTTTCACAAAACTGTTTCCTTTTTTTCCCCTGAGTTCAGCTGGAAAGAGGAGTCTGTCACTAGAATTAAAAATAACCCTGTCCCCAGACTTTCATAATGGTTAAGGAAGTTCAAAAGAATTAAAATGTTTAAAAATACTATTGCTGCTGCAGCAAAAAGTCTTTAAATAGATGTGAATATTTTGAGGATGAGTCACTCCTACTTTGGCCTTCTTCTATTGTGTCTTATATCCATTTAAAACAAGAATCTTGAGATTACTAATGAAGGCATAAAATGTCATACTGTAATCGTAGGTATTAAAATGTATTTTAACATTGGAAGCTGCTGGAAAATACACTTTATTTCTCATGATGTGATACATTAGATGACCCCTTTTTAGTTGTGTCTTTTACTGCCATTCAGCCAAGCTGAGTGACTTGCTTTATTTTCTTTGCTCCTTTTTTGTCTATTCTTTCAGGTATTATGGCATACTTTGTTTGCAAAGGATGTCATAACTTTTGTTCTTTCTAAAGGAAGTATCCTCACTTTGTCACGGGGCTGAAGAAACTTTCACTTTATTTTTTTATATCAATCTGGTCCATAGACAGGTGGTGTGCTGAGCTTTAAACAGCTTGATGAATGATTTGGCTCTGCGTAGCAGTGTCAAATAATGTATCTCAGTTGGCAGTCTCAATGAAACAGAATAAGGCAGTTGGTTTTGTGTTACATATTAGAGTCCTTGTGCCTACTGACTTCCAGCTGTGCATGCTAGGTATAAATCCTGCCCTTCCTGTACCTTGTGCCTGTAATTCACCCAGAGCTGCCCATTCAAGTCTGTTTACCAAACGGTTTCATTCACAATCAGGAGCCACTCCAATCTCTGGGGCACTTGTATCTTTTTTATTTGCTGTTATACTAAGTCATATGATTCTGATCAACCAATTTTCTGAGAATAATAATGAAGCCTAGAGGGAATTGTTGCTTAAAATCCTCTCTTATGAAGAAGAATAGATGATTTAATTTCAAGAAGCTGGCAAATATGCACTTACATTTCAACTTTGGTTAACAATATTGATATTAACTTTGCACCATATTTTCTCTAGTAGTATTATGCTTTACTTAGAGTTCTAGATAAAATGAGTATTTGCTTTTCTTTTTTTTTTCCTTCCTTATGAACAAATAGGATAAATACAAGTGAGCAATTATGTCCCTTGAGGGCATTGAGAGCCTCTTCAGGGGACAATATTTGTCAATTTTGCCACAGGGATATATTTAAGGAGAAAAGTTTAGTTTTCATTATGTATTATTACTAGATTTTTAAATAAGGGAGGAGGTATTAAAATGTGGACCAAATGGTGGCAGGGAGAAAAAATAAAGAATCATTTGCAAAAATGTTAATCATGATTTGAGGTATTTTTGTTTGTTTTTAAATTTTATTTATTTTTTTAGAGACAGGATCTTGCTATGTTGCCTAGGCTGGACTCAAACTCCTGGGCTCAAGTGATTCTCTTGCTTCAGCCTTCTGAGTAGCTGGGACTGCATGCGTGTGCCACTGCACTGGTTTTTAGATATTATACATTTGGACAGAAGTTGTAGGAGTTTGAGATTTTGAAGTGGAATTATTAGAATTGTTTAGCTGATTAAATGAAGAGGAGGGACTGAATAGAGGGAAAGAAAACAAGCTAACAGTAATTCTAGTGAGATGCATAAATGAAGGAGGCAGATAATAAACTCAGTTTGGGATATGATATGGTTTGGCTGTGTCCCTACCCAAATCTTATCTCGAATTGTAATAATCCCCATGTGTCAAGGTCAGGGCCAGGTTGAGATAGTTGAATCATGGGGGTGGTTTCCCTCATACTGTTCCTGTGGTAGTGAACAAGTCTCATGAGATCTGAAGGTTTTATAAATGGAGTTCCCCTGCACAAGTCCTCCTCCCTGCTGCCATGTAAAACGTGACTTTACTCCTTATTTGCCTTCCACCATGATTGTGAGGCCTCCCAGCCATCTGGAACTGTGAGTCGATTAGACCTCTTTCATTTATAAATTACCCAGTCTCCGGTATGTCTTTATTAGCAGCATGAGAACATATTAATACAGGACACTTAATTTGAGGTAAATATTAGATATTAAGGTACCATAGACAGTTGGACATTTGGTCTTGGGAGTTCAGGCACAATCTGGATTAGGGAATCATAATAACTGAAGTCATGGGGAGTAAATTTGGTGACTGAGAGAATGAGAAGCAGATACATTCTGAAAATTTCAAATCACAAGGGTCTACAGGTATGTGGTTTGATATAATAATCACAGCCCCCATGTGGCTATTGAGCATTTGAAACAGTATGAATTAAGATGTTCTGTGTGTATACAGTATACACTGAATTATGAAAATTAGTACTGGAAATAGCACAATATCTCAATTTTTATATTGATTACTTATTTGATAATATTTTTGGATTCATTGGAATAAATAAAGCATATTTCATCATTTATTGAATGTGGCTATGGAGGAAATTTAAAAGTATACACATGGCTTGGATTTTATTTCTACTAAATAGTGCTCATCAGAATAAGATCCTAATTTTTTAGCATGATGACTCATCAGATCTAGGTTATTACCTTCCCAAATGCATCTTCTGTTCCTCCCTCTCACATTTCTGCCATCCAGTCATGGCTAATGTGTGCTCCTCCAGTCTCCCTCTCCATCAAGCTGTTTCAGATCATAGCCTTTTGTACATGTTGTTCCCAGCGTTGGGCATGCCTATCTCTTCCTTGGAAATTTTTGTACTTTCAGGTTGGTTTTTCAAAGAAAAGACACTTTGAATAAATGAGTAAAAAATAGTATTAGAAGTTCTTCTTGAAGTCTGTTTATTTTTTCAAAGGGAGAGAATAAAAAATGAGTCCTTATGTACCCATTATCCCAGCTCACTAATTATCAACTCATGTTCCATCTTGTTTTCTATCTCTATTCACAACATCCTGCTCACATAATTTTGAATAAAATACCAGACATTATTTTAGTATCATTAAATATAAATGATCAAGTATGTATGTTTTTCATAATTATTTTTTAAATTAAACCGGAATTCAAATAAGGTAATATATTGCAATTTGGTTGATTTGGTTCTTAGTCTTATGAATTACCTTTTTATCTCTTTTTTGTTAATGCAGTTTATTTCTGGAAGAAATGGAATCATTTGACTTGTAGAGCTCCTATAGTTTGTATTTTATTTTTCACAACCCCATTGTGTTCAATATGTTCATCTGTCCCCACTTTTGCCTATTATATGTTTGTTCTAGAGGTATGATCAGATTCAAATTCTGTTTTTTTGAGAATACTTCTCTAGTGATGTGGTATTCTTCCATTGGGAGGCATAAAATATCTAGTGATCTCTTAATTTAATTTTGCTATTATTTGTAGTGATGTTAACAGCTACTAATAATCTTTGCCCTCATCTATTAGTTACTTAGGGGTTACAAAATTATGACTTTCTATTACTCATTTTTCATTATTTTCTTTTTAGCTAGAATATTCCTATAAAGAGGAATGTTTCCTCATCAACTAGTTGACAAATTTTAGGATTAGTGGGTACAGAAAAAGCAAGGCAAATTTATAATTCTATTCCTTTATATTTCATATTGAATTTTCATTAAATTGGCATATAATAATTGTACATATTTATGAGGTACATAGTGATGTTTTGATACATATAATTTATAGTGATCAGATCAGTGCAGTCAGCATATCTATCATCTCAAATATTGATCATTTCTTTAGAAAATGCTTTACTAGCATTATTTTCCAAGTAATTTTCTAAGTTCAGTAGCATTCACCAGTATTTACCAAGAAGTATTTGTTGTTATTATAAACTCATGGATAACAACATATGCTTGTCCCTTCTTAGCCAGCAGTAGCTTCTTCAAGTTGGCTGAGTCCTTTATATGACTCTCAAGATAGCTTCATTATGTTTTGTTATAACAAGATGTTCCAGGATCATCTTGTGCATTTCCTTCCCTGGATCTGGAATCAGCCATTTTTTCCCCCAAGGAGTCATGGCTCTTTTGTGGGACACAAAACTGTAATACAGTGGCTAGGGATACTCATTGTTCCTGGGACAGTTATTGTTTCTGGATCTTTTCAATAGACAAAACTAGGAAATGTCAGTTTTATTTTTATAAGGGGTATCTTCTGAGTTCTTAGTGATACTGTTGATTCAGATGCAGTATTACAGAGTTTTAATTTAAAATTATTTTATCATCCATATCTCATTTCTTCCATGCTAAAAATGCCAGTTCTCAATAATACCAATATAATTACTCATTTAATTTATTCTTCAATACATTAAATAATAGTTTTATAATATCAGTACTAATACTACCAATGATAATATTATTTATTAGCTGCTATTTATATATGTTTGCTGTTATTTTTCCTAAGGTTATATCACTAGGGGTGTTTAGTGAAATTACTGTGTTTTAATATCACTTAATATTATCTCAGTGTGATTACATCACCAACTGCTTACAGTTAGACTCATTTGCTTTATTTTACCACTGCTTTTTAGTAATTTTTTTAAAAAGCAAATTTTGTTTAATTTTCTTTTATGATCACAAGGATTCTTTATAGTTTTCCAAAATAAAATTCTACGAAGCAAGATAAATTCAGAGAAATATTACTCTATGCCCATCCCTTCTACTCTCTTCCTCTAAAAGTCATCACTAAAAAAATTGCCCTATATTTCCATTGCTGTTTTATATAAATTACCTATTCTATCTATCTATTTATATTTACCAATCATCGACCTATACCCATTGATCCATCTACCCATTTCTTCCTCTTACATCCATCCATCCATCCATCCATGCATCCATCCATCCATCCATCATTTCCTCTCAGATAAATGGTAACACCCTAAATGCACTTTTTTCTAACTCACATTTTTGAACTGAATAATATATCCCCTGATATGGTCTGGCTCTGTGTTCCCACCCAAATCTCATCTTGAATTGTAATCCGAATTGTAATCCCCAAATGTTGGGGGAGGGACCTCATGGGAGGTGATTAGATCCTGGGGGCAGTTCCCCCATGTTGTTTTCATGATAGTGAGTGAGTCCTCATGAGATCTAATGGTTTTATAAGGTGCTTTTCTCTCCTTTGCTCTGCACTTCTCTCTCCTGCCACCATGTGAAGAAGGTTGTGTTTGCTTCTCCTTCTACCATGATTGTAAGATTCCTGAGGCCTCCCCAGACATGCGGAAGTGTGAGTCAATTAAACTTCTTTCCTTTATAAATTACCCAGTCTCAGGTATGTCCTTCTAGCATTGTGAGAATAGACTAACATATCCCCATAACAGTGTATACAGTTTTCTGTCTTTCACTTTGTACAACTTCAGAGAGCTCCATTGCTTAAGTGTACCTTGATCTATTCAACAAGTCCTTTCTTGATAGATATTTTAGTATTTTTATTCCTTTCCTATTACAAATATGCTGCAATAAGTAGTGTTGAATACAAATATTTTCATATCTTTGCCTGTGCATCTTTGGTATAAAGTTCCAGAAGAGAAATTACTTGGTCAAAGAGCAAATACATTGTAATTCTTCCAGATAGTTCCAAATTTACCAGATCTCCAGGAGTTGTATGATTTTACCTTCTCATTAAAACATGTGAATGTGCCTGTTTTTCTACAGCCATATAAGCAGAATGTGTTGTCAAATGTGGATTTTTGTAAAACTCATGAAAAACTGTATGAAAAATACAGGTAAAAAACTGTATTTCCATGTAGTCTTAATAAATTGAGGTATAATTATCTTCAGTAAATTGTACAGATTTTCAGTATCTTCTTAAATGAGTTTTGCCAAATGTCTACATGTATGCAATCACACACCTAGCAGCATATAGAATGTTGGCCTCACCCTACAAAGTTCTCTTGTGCTCTTTCCCAGTCAATGTCCTGCTCCCTGGAGACAACCAATATTCTGATTTCTATCACCACATATTAGTTTTGCAAGTTCATAACCTTCATATAAATTGAATGATCATATATAGTCTTTTATGTCTTCTTTTGATAAGAACCATATTTTTGAGATTTTTTCCATGTTGTTGCATGTGCTTGTGTCAGTTTTTTGTTGCTAAGTAATACTCCACTGTGTAAATATATCACAGTTATTTATTATCCTGTTGATAAGGATTTGGGCTGTCTCAAAAGTTTTGCACTTATTAAGAAAGTAGCTGTTGACATACTGGTTGAAGTCTTCTTAGAGGTATATTTCTTTTGGGTAGATACGCAGGACTGGAGTTGATGGATAAGGTATATTAAATGTTTAAATTCACAAGAGAATATCAAACCGCTTTTCAGAGTACTTGTATCAGTTTGCATTTCTAGCAGCAGTATAAGAGAGGACTGGTTGATCCACATCCTCTTTAATATCTGGTTTTAATATTTTTAATTGTAGCCATTCTGGTGGGTATATACTGACATTTTACAGTGACTTGAGTTTGCCTTTCCCTGCTGAATAAATTTTGAGAATCATTGGCTATTTATATATCCTCTTTTGTAAAGTGTTGGTCGAAATATCTTGGAGGAAAATGTTGCTTGTGGATGTCCTTTTTTATAGTAAATATCAATCCTTTGTCACACACATTTTCTCACTAGTGTGTTTTGACTTTGACAAGTGAACGTTTTTGTCTTTGATGAAAATCTGTTTAATGGTTAATGATTTTTGCCTTCTAAAAAACTTTGCCTGACCAACATGATGAAACCCCACCTCTACTAAAAATACAAAATTAACGGGGCATGGTGGTGCATGCCTTGTAATCTCAGCTACCTGGCAGGCTTAGGCAGGAGAATTGCTTGAAACTGAGAGGTGGAGGTTGCAGTAAGCTGAGATTGCACCATTGCACTCCAGCCTGGGCAACAAGAGCAAAACTCCGTCTTAAAAAAAACTAAAAACTTTGCTTAACTCTAAATTGCTATTAGTTTTCTATGTTCTTTGTTTTATTTTAGGATTTTTATAATTATAGTTTTTATGTTTATTGGAGATCCACTTGACTTAATTTTTGTATATGGGTTGAGGTATTGGTCAAGCTTTTCTTCTCCCCCTCATGTGTGTACTCAGTAATGAACCATTTGATGAAAATATTCTCCAATATCCATTGGATTTCACTGCCAGTTTGTGGAAAATCATGTGGGCTTATTACCAGACTACTCTGTTCAACTGATTAATTTGTCTGCCTTTATTCTATTAGCACCCTGTCTTCATTACTATGGATTTGTAATTAGTCTTACAATCAGATAGTATAAGTCATCCAATTTTATTCCTTTTGTTTTCACAAGTTTATTTTGGCTATTTTAGTTCTTTTACATTTTCCAAATATGTTTTGGCATTAGCTTTCACTTTATACCAGAAAAGTTTCTGGGGTTTTGATACATATAACATTGAATCTATAGGTAAAATTGGAAGAATTTTTTAACCATATGGTATCTTCCTATCATTGGCATGATAAATCCATCTTTTGGGTCTAGTTTAGTTCTTCTCAGCAATGTTTTATAGTTTTTATTATAGGTATTTTATGGGTTTTGTTAAGTTTATTTCTTGATATTTTATGCTACTGAAGTTATATCATTTCTTAGAAATTTATTTTTCAATTATATATGGAAATACAGTTGATTTTTTTTTTTGTATTGGTAAAATATTCTTAGTTCCTGGTATAGTTACTTACTAGATTTAGTAGACTTTTTATAGATTAATTAGAACTTTGTTAAACACAATCATAATGTCTGGAAATAAAGATATTTTTATTACTTTCAAACCTGTTGTGTTAGTCCATTTTCACACTGCTGATAAAGACATAGCTGAGACTGGAAAGAAAAAGAGGTTTAATTGGACTTACAGTTCCACGTGGCTGGGGAGGCCTCAGAATCATGGCAGGAGATGAAAGGTACTTCTTACATGGTGGCAGCAAGAGAAAATGAGGAAGAAGCAAAAGTGGAAACCCCTGATAAACCCATCAGATCTCATGAGACTTATTCACTATCATGAAAAAAGCATAGGAAAGACCAGCCCCCATGATTCAATTACCTCCCCTTGGGTCCTTCCCACAACATGGGGGAATTCTGGGAGATAAAATTAAAGTTGAGATTTGGGTGGGGACAAAGACACACCATATCACCTGTATACATGTTATTTATTTTCCTTCACTTGGTGCACTTGCTAAGACCTCTGTTAAAATGTTGAATAGAAGTAGTAATAGCAAACATCTTTGCTTTATTTTTGTTTTTAGGGGAAAGTGCTTCAGCTCAATATATCATCTTAATTATAATATCAGCAACAGGATATTTTGTAGTTGCTCTTTATAAGTTTGAGGCAATTACTTTATAGTTTCCCTAAGATTTTTTAATTATAAAAGGAAAGATATTAAATTTTTAAAATGCTTTTTCTGCATTTATTGAGACAATATGATTTTTTTCCTGCTGTTATTATGTTGAACTACCTTAATTAATTTCCAAATATTAGCAAAGTTAAATTCCTGGGATAAATCCCACATGACCATGATGTATTACCCTTTCTGTACATTGATTTATTTTGATAATATTCTGTTAAGGACTGTCTTTTGTTAAAGTATCCTTTTCAAGGATTGGTATTAGAGTTCTTATAGGTGTATTTAGTGACTTAGGAATTGTCTCAATATGCATTCATTTTTATGAATAATGTTGAAAATATTTATTGGAATATGCATTTTTCTATGGTGAATTGTCTTCTAACGTCCTTGGCAAGTAATTTTCTAAATAAAGTTTTTATTTTTTTACATATTATGTAGATAAAAATGACTTAACCAGTAATGTTTTTGGGAATCTTGATAATTCAACTTCTTATAGTTTGAGAAATTAGCATATAAGTTTCTGTTGTAGGTCTCTATGAGCTGATTATGAATCTATTCATGAGAGATCTTTCAAATAGCAGACCTGTTGAGTTTTGGAGATCCAAGACTGGAATGTGATGCTCCTCGTATTCCCCACTGGTGATCAACTCTGGGTGATGAATCATCTATTTGCAGATGCGTTCATTTTAATTTAGTTTCTTTATATCTTTCTTAATAGTAGTTTTTCAAATGCACAGATAAATACAATGAAAAAAAATTAAGGTTCCAGACACCACTGTATACAAAATTTTGAAATATCTATTAAAGAGAAAAATGCTATTGATTCAAAGAGTGACCAGTGGCAGAGGAATTTCGCATGAGGAGCTAAGTAAATTTGGTTCCAAGTTGTCAAATGTGCATTCTAGAAAGATCTCATTCGCAAAACGTGGAGAAAAGATTGCAGCAGGGTGAGACTGGAAGCAGTTAAGAGAGATCATAGCAATTGCTAGGTGAGAGATGATGAGAAACTGAACTCTTGTGGCAATGGGAACAGGGAGAAAAATAGTGTAGGATGTATGTGGTCAAATGATTTCAGGAGAAATGGCACTGTGCAATGAAACAGAAGTAAGCTGACAAGTTTTCAAACTGTTGGTATCACTGTCTCCCAGAATCTAGTCCGAGCAACAGTGTTCTCACAAAATGATCCATAAAAATATAATTTTCTAGAGAAAATAAATTTGAAAATGTTGGATACTTTATACCTCTTTTGGAGATTATAGTAGTCCTTTGGGTCCATTAGCTCTTCCTATTATAGTTTTATATCCCTTACATCAAGTAAAAGTATAATTAAAGAGGGATTTGGGTATTTAGATTCTCTTTAAGGAAAAGGAGTTTACATGCATTTATGTTAGGGGTAAATTACTTGAGTCGCCTTTGTGATTTCAGTTTGCCTGAATTCTTTTTTAAAAAATAATAATTGTCAAAATGGCTTTTGAAGTGTGAAGTTTAAGATTTTCTTAAAATCTTAGTTTAAGTGAAAAAGGTTTTGCTGGGTGCTAAAATGGTTTGGCATGAACTTATTTCCTGGACATATGGATTGTAAAATAAGCTGGGGTGTTGAGAATTAAATGAGATAATTTATGCAAAGTCCCTAGCATTATGGGCACATAGTAGGCATTCCATAAATAGTAGCTATAGAATTTAGATTCTGAAATCATTAACTTAAAGGCTTTAGTTACAAATATGAATATGGATGAAATTGTTCAGGGAGAGTGCATGTGAAAAAGAAAAAGGCAAGGATGTAAATCTGGGAAAATCTGGCATGCTAGAGAGGACAGGAAGTTAGGATCTGATGACAAATAGAAAGTGACGGTCAGAGAGTTAGAAGGAGAGCAAGAATAGGACTACATTCTGGAAAATTTTAAGAAGGAAAGAGGGAAGGAATGGTCAGGTTGGGAAATGCCTCAGAGACCTCAAAAAGTGCCAAGACTGATTGACTTGTGAGCTAGAAGGTTACTGATGAGCATAGCAAGACAAGACCCATCTTGTATTGGTGGAAATAATGGAAGAAAAACTTGGAATATTAGAGTTGGGTTTTCATGGAATTGTTCTTTCAGAGAAATCACATGAAAAGACTATGAGTAGGAGGGACTAAAAGTTCCTTTGTAAGGCTATGTGATATCTGAGAGAAAGAATTCTTGTATACTCCTCAAAACTCTCTGGTAATAGGTAATAGATAATTGGCAACAGGCATTTAACAGCTCAGTTGCCACAATCAAGCTTTAGGAGACCTAAGACTTCTTAATAAAAAGATCTTCCTAGGCAAATCATTGCAAGCTAAAACAACAGCATAAACCTGCTGATTATGAGCTGCTCAAAGACAGAAGCACAATCTTAATCTTCCATGTATCAAGACACTAGCATAAGACCTGTCTCTTAGGTGATAATGTTAAGATTTAAAAAAGAAAAAAGTGATTTGGCCTGGTTTAATATTAGAACCAGAATTGTAATTTTGTGGCTTATTTAAAATAATGTATCAGAATTAAAGGGGAACAGTTTTAATTAGAAATAGATATCTTAATTCTTAGAATTAGATATAAAATGGTAGGTCTTTCTTGATCAAGGTCATTGTAAACTTTTGCTGTGCTTACGTAGGTTTGAACTTCTTTATTATAAGCCTCAGGTGTTAGTACATTTTATGAGTAGAGGCAATGAAGTAGTCATATGAGCTAAAGCACAGTACCAGACATAAATAAAAATTAAATTTTTAAAATATCTGTGCCTTGTCTAACTCAAAGTTTAACAATCAAGATCAGATCTTTAGGATACCCTTAACTCATAATAATATGATTTTGTTTAACATTTTGGTTTACAGAAATGTAGGTATCCTCCTCAAGAAAAGATTTAATGCCTGATTAGTTCAAATGTATTTTAAATTTAAAAATATTTACAGCTAAATATATGTTAGAAAATAATTTTAAGAAACTGCCATACTGTTTTCCAAAATGATTGGTGAATTTATATTCCTACCAGCAGTGCGAGAGTTCTAGTTGCTCCACATTCTTGCCGACTTTTGATATTGTTTGTTTTGTTTTTTTTTTAATTTTAGTCATCCTAATAGGGTCTAGTAGCTTTTAGTCATCCTAATAGGGTCTAGTGGTATCTCTCATTGGTGTTTTCATTTGCATTTCTCTAATGATGAATAATATTGAGCATCTTTTCATGTACTTATTTTCCAATCGTATCTCTTCTTTGGTGAGTTGTCTGCTCACAACTCTTGTGTATTTTTTTAAAAATTGGAGGTTGGCCAGGCATGGTGGTGCATACCTGTAATCCCAGCACTTTAGGAGGTGGAATGGGCAGATTGCTAGAGCTCAGGAGTTTGAGACCAGCCTGGGCAACATGGCAAAACCCTGTCTCTACAAAAAAATGCAAAACTTAGCCAGGCATGGTGGTGTGCGCCTGTAGTCCCAGCTACTCGGGAGGCTGAGGTGGGGGGAACACTTGAGCTCAGGAGCTCAGGGCTGCAGTGAGTCAAGATCACACCAGTGTACTCCAGCCTGGATGACAGTAAAACTGTGCCTCAAAAAAAAAAAAAAAAAAGAAAAAACAAAATGGAGGTTTTTAAAAATTCCATTTCGAGTTCTTCATATAGTTCCAATATACATCTGTTTATCAGATATATAGGATTTGAAAATATTTTCTCCAGTCTGTGGTTTCTCTTTTCATTCCCTTTTGAAGAGTAGACTTTTAAATTTTGATGAAGTTATATTTATGAATTTGTAATTTTTATTGTATGGATTATGTTTTTAGTGTCATGTCTAAGTTACATGTACACATACTATACGATCCAACCATCCCAGTACTAGGTATTTATTCAAAATAAATGAAAGTTTGTCCTTTGAGGGACTTATACATGAATGTTAATGAATGTTAATAGCATTTTATTTGTAATAACCTCAAACAGTACATAACTCATATATCCATCAATCAGTAAATGGATAAACCATGATATAGCCATACAATAGAATACTACTTAGTTATAAAAAAGCAAAGTAACTATTGATAAATGCTACAATATGTATGAACCCAAAATATGCTGAGTGAAAGAAGCCAGACCCCCCAAAAAGTTGCATACCATATGTTTCTATTTATATAAAATGATAGAAAACGCAAATTAATCTATAATGGAAGAAGGTAGATCAGTGGCTGCTTGGGGACAAGGAGGTGAGTAAGAAGGGGCATGAGGAACTTTGGGAGGTGCTGAATATGTATTTCGATTGTGGTGATAGCTTCACAGCTATATTTTTTATGTCATAGTTTATCAAATAGTACATTTTAAATATGTGCATTTTATTGTATGTCATTGTTTACCTTGCTAGAACTATAAATAAATAGCTTGCAAATAAATAGTTTAATTATCCCTTAGAATAATTTAGTAGAATGCAGCACTTTATAAAAGTAATAAACTTTCTAGCTATTTATTTAAGCTCTTCATATTAATCAGAGTGATTCATCATTGATGGTAAAGGAATAAATAATCACCCATAGTGAAAAAATATCTGTGTTCCTAGTAACAAACAGAGAAAGGGTGCAACCATGAATAAGAGAGTAAAGAAAGATGAATTGTAAGTTATGACTTAAAATAAAAAGAAACAAACAACTACATGGTTAATCAAAAAGGTAGTATATATGAATGCTTTGTAGCTAATTTAATATTAAATAGAAATTAGGGGCATAGGTACAGATGATTAGAAAATACAAGAGAAAATGCAGATATTTACTATATAGAATTAAGTTTTGTAAAGAGTTCATTTAGTACTCAATAAAGGAAGATATAGAGGCAGAGTGAAGTTAAATGAGAAATGGACCATTAACTATAATAAAGTGCTTGTAATGTACAGAGACAGATTAATGATGACAATGGCAATGTCACTGGTGATAAGTGCAAAAGCAATTATACTTTTTATATATTCATTTTTTTCCAAATCTAACTGCTTTTCTCTAGTCTAAACTCACAGGATTGTCTATCTTTTAAAAATTTTCTTGTGCATGTCCAGAACCACGTACTGCAATAATAATAATACTTACAAAAGGATCATTAAAAGCTAGAAAGAATATAGAAAAAACAATTTTTCAGTATTTATTTGTAAAAGTTTTCAAACATTTATTATTTACTACATATTGGGTTAATAACATGTCCTCATGAAATGACTCACTTTCAAGATATTGATTTAGCCATCTCAGCACTGTAGATATATTATGAATTATAAAGTTTTCTGAATTTCCCTGTACTGATTAATATAAATTACAGCATTATTCTTGACTAAATATAAATTGACAAAATACAATAGAATTGATAAAAAGTGAAATATAACAAATGTTAAATTGCAGTGGATTTTTAGATTAACATTTTTATCTTATTACAAAAGTATAAATAATTTAGAAATTTAAAAAAATACAAAAACACATAAATAAAATTTTTTACCTGCACTCCCACCATTTAGAGATAACTACTGTTAATGTGTTCATTAATTTCCTTCTGTTTTTTTTTAACTCATGGTGTATATGGATACTTATATGTAAATTACAAACATGTACTTATATTTGTTAAATTCTATGTATACAGTTTTGTAGTTTTAATGTTATGTCAAGTAATAATTTACTTGGGAGGCAGTTTTGTCAACCGCTACAATATATTCATATTTGTTTACCCATTTAGAGGAATTTACTCCTTTAAAATAATGATATAACTATTTATGTTTGAGGAGTTGATCATAGCATTATATAAAAACAAACACATGAAAAACAAAACAAATAACACTAATAAGTCATTAGCAAATCAATTATTTTATTCATCTAAGGTATTACGATGAAGTTGAAACGTTTTCAAACAATAGTATTCTGAGAAACATTAGTATTAAATATTAATATAATTTATTAATATAAATGTTATAACATTGAAACAAATATATACACTACCTCTGTGTGTGTATATGTGTGTTTATGCATAATCTTGTCTGGCTTTCAGAATGAAAGTTGCATACAGTGGAGAAACATAACAAAATGTGGTTTCCTGAAATCATGTGACTATCATATAAAACCTGCTCTGCATACCCTCAGAAACAGTATATGAGAGAGAGAGAAAGTTCTATCTGGTTATTTATCTCTCTCTGTCATAGCAATTCCTGATGGTTGGAATTGCAGGTGATATTCATTTTTCCTGTCTTTTTTTGTATTTTCTAAATGTTCCAAATTTAATTTTCATAATTATTATAATTATGAAATATGTTGTAAGCATTTCCTTGTGTCATGCAAGTCATTGAAAACATGACTTTTTGTGGTTATATTACATCCTAACAATATTGCTATATTTTATTATAGGGATTCTCTAGCATTGCCATTTAAATCGTTTATTTTGTTGTTGTTGCCATATTTCAAATAATGAGATCAAGATCATTAATATGGGTAAAATATTGTCTTTGATCATTTCATTACCCCTAAAATTTTTTTCTTATGGCACTCTGACTCCTAACCCACCAGCTGGGAAATATTTGTTGCTATAACATAGTTTTAATGAAGAAAATTGTAAAAATATTAAGCTCTATTTAAGGCCTAGACCACAACTCAAGTTAGCTGTGCTAAAAATGTAGATTATTGGTTATTTGGATGAGAGGTTGTTGAAGAAAGTGCAAATCTCTGCACCCCACTGACGAAGGGTCAACTCTACCATAGCTGTAAGATCCCATTCTTCATTGGCTTAGAAACTAGTTAAGCCTTTGGGGAAGAAAATATGTGGTACAATTTCTGTTTTTTTGGAAGCCTACAGCTAACAGAATTGCTAGCAAGGAAATTTGCATTTGTAAAGGTCACACAAATGAACAAACCTTACCGTTATTTCAAATAGCTAAATGATTTTTGTTCTTATAGATTTGAAGACGTTAGTGCCATTCTATTGTGGTACTCTCAAATGTTTCACAACTATATGATAAAGTTATAAAAGAAAGGTTACCACTAGATTACCATTCATCAAAATAAAGAGGAAATTGTCCTTGAAAATGTACCTTAATTTATTCATAGGATATTTTGGTGTTTAATAATTTCTAATGAGTTTGTTGACCCCAGTGCCCATATTTAGAATATAATGTAAAAAATGTGAATTAACAGATTTCAATTATAGAAAAAGTATGCAATAATTTCTTCTTTTATGGGCTCTCATTTTCATAATTGTAGCACACATACTTAGAAATGTGCTTAAATGCTTGATTCCTATCTCCCTGGAATTAACGGTAAGTAGATTGTGGTAGGGGTTGTAGTTGCTTTTCAACATTCATTCTCCTTACTAAAAACCTCAGCTGCAACTGGTCACTTTGCCACCTGCCTAAAAGGCAATGTTAACCATTCTCCTTCGTAACTACGTATAGCCATGGGGCTTAGAGTTGGCAAATAAGATGTTAAGTAGAAACGTGTGTGTATTCAAAGAAATTCCTTTAAAAGGCTGGAGACTACCTTCTTGAGTCTTTTTCACCATCCACCTGGTGAACATGAATTAGGTGGCTACAGCTCTAGCTTGACAATAACTTGAACTTGAGAATAAAACTGTGTGCAGTAGAGCAATTAAATATGAGCCTAGATCCATGCCATTGTGTCACGGCCACACAAGTCTTATTCTGTTTACCTATGGGATTTTTACTAGACACAAAAATAAACTTATTTGTGTTTAAGCTTCTAATTTTCCAGGTATTTGTTACCAGTACTAAGATAAGTACTCATATTATGAACATGTTTTCAGAGATATACTTGTATCACTAGGTGTCCATAAAATACCTTTATCTGTAAAATATTATACTGTATTCCATTATATATTATAAGCAGAAGAGTAAAAATGTTATGCTCCAACATAAGCCAGAGATCTTGAGATATTAAAAATATCACTTTGTGTCTGATGATATATTCTTAGACAATATGTGCTGGGAGAAGCACTGAGTCTATACTCTTGTCAGTAGCACTCAGATATAGTGCCATGATAAACACGCTTAATTTATTTAATAGCCATTAGGTTGTTCCTGTTTATTAAAGACTTGATTTCTCTTCTGGCCCTTGCTAGTCAGATGGGTGCTAAAAAGTAGGAGCAGGTGCCCATAAAGGTATGTCTCTGCTCTCATATGTAGGCTTTACATTATGTTTCCACGTAGCTTCTCTGACCTACCCATTTATGTAACAGACATCTAAACATGACCTAAAATATTACAATTTCAGTTTTTATATTATTAACAAATTATGCACAAAACAGAATACCTCCTTTATTCTGAGGTTCACTCATTCCAAAATAGAAGCTATATATTAGAAATAACTGTATCAAAATATCTACTTTAAATTTGTCTTGAGAAAATATACTTCTTTGGAACCACAGAGATAGTGTTCCTATGGTTGTGAGCTTATAAATACAGTGCAACCTGCCCTGCCTCTGTCCTGGATTGTGGTAGCCTATTATATTCTTCCTAGAAACAGAACACCTTTTTTCTGTGAGGAACGCATTCCATGTGGAATAAAGTGAGCCCAACCTGAAAATATCTAAACTTGTGCATGGCCTATATGATTGGTCTGGGATAGAATATGTGACTCAAGCTGGAAAAATAAGAAGTCTCACCAGGACTTTTCTGCTCTTCAGAGATACGCTATTTTCCTTAGGGATGGCAAGGAATAAGGCTACATAAACTTGGAGCATCCAATTTTGCCCACCATAGAAAAGAGCAAGCCTGAACATAAAGCCACAGCAGCGGCCAAAACATTAAGAGAGAACAAGAAGTTACAACATTTTCGTGCCGGGATCTATATATTCCTCGAAGTTTTAATAATATGAAAAAAGATATTTCTCTCTTATGCAGGCTGGTTTGAGTTGACTGTCTGCAACTAAGAGACCTGATTAATAAAGCTGCTTTTTGTCATAGAGAAATTATTAAAGAACACAAGAAGTGAAGTGAAAGAGTGTGGGTGCTCTTTTCTTGGTTGGTAAATCTCTTAGACACATTATAGTTGAATCTTCCAAGACCCAGGTCTCTTTGTCTCTTGGAATCCATTCAACCGTCAAATTAGTTGGCTCTTTATTAGGCACTGTGCAAATAAACAGATGGACAAGAATGTCGTGAGACTGAGATTTTAATTTTATAAAAGGTTAAGATTCTATCCCACCAAGCAATTTGAAGCTTATCCCACGATAGTTGAATGGATTAGCTGGTTTTCACCACTGCCAGTAGATGGTGAGGGCACCCTTGGTGAATATTAGTTTTTTATTGGACTAGAATCTCCTCACTCTTTTTTGATAATACATATTATTTCTTTCTCTCCCCCACTGGCTTAGGCAAGGGTGCCAATTCAGTATTCTATTTCCCTGGCCAGGAATGAAAATATTTTTTAGACTTGGCCCATCCTGGTATCTCATTGCCCTGGCCACAGCAATTGACTCAAGTTTGGACGTATTTAACCTAAACTGGGCCAATCGGAATCTTTTCTTGGTGTTTTCTATATAGATGCAGGATGAGAGACTATTTTGGAGTTACTATATGAGACCAGTTACTAGATGAGACCAGTATAATTTTGAAGTTCTTTGTAGCCACACTTCCACATCTCACATTTCCTGACCCTCTCCTTCTAACTTACTACCACCAAATAGAGAAAGCCCATCTACAAGAGAATGAGGTCAACATACATAAAATGAAAGAGCTGAGAGATGGGGGAAATGCTGACTGTGTCATCTGAGTCAACCGGGTCAGTATACACGTGTGCTTCATAATTACGAGAGCTAATGTGTATATATTTTCTAAAATACTAGACCATAACAAATGTCATAGCATCAGAAGGGGAGTGACTGTGGGTGTATATATATATATATATATATATATATATATATATATATATATGTACTTTATACTTGTGAGTTTAGTGAAAGCTGTGTATCTGTGACGAGTAGGATAGAAAGGGGAGACTAATATTTCTAAACTCTATATTCTAAACTGAGTTATGGGAGCTCTTTCATCTTAATTGCCTAAAAATATTACAGTTTCTGTAAGTTGTTACTGACGTGAACCCCTTGGGGAAAAGTTTGAAAATGCTGTAGGTTTCTTGACATGATAATATGAGCTAAACAAGCTAGAACATTTGCAAAGTGCTATAAATTTGCCAGTGTTTCTTTTGATGGTTAATTTTAAGGTCAAAGGCCTCAGTATATTTTAATGAACAGTCTAAATGATTTTGGAATAGCAATGAAAATAGTTCGTGAGGAAAATAAAATGCTAATAATGCTGATACCATTTTTAAAATGGCTTATAGTAGAATTTGCATGTTTAAAAAACCTGGATGCAGTTTTAAAAAGTCAAGTGATTAACCAAATCATAAGACAAAGAAAACTTGTAGAATTCTATCATAAAATGTTGTTGGAATTTACAGACACTCTGGACATCACATGATTAATTACCTTGCAACTTTGAAATGCTGAATCTTTGAGTGAAGCACGTGAGTTAGAAAACAAAAGCACTTACAGCCCTATCTTCCCTCTTTTGCTTTTTATTCAGTAACATTTTAGGAAATGAAGAGGGTTCCACTCTTTATCCACTGACTTTCAACTCTGACCTAAAATGTGAAAAATTTCCCTTTCCCTTCTACTGTTGTCTTCTTCCTCTGCCAGGATATATGGGCTTCCTTGAAGGTGATCTTAGAAGCTGTAACTGTAGACTTTATGTAAGTAACTAATTTATTGCCTCTCGGCTGAAAACACATACTTTCTTGCCTATTTTGTGATAATAAAGTTGGACCTTCAGTTTTTAATTCTTGTTTAGCCAGTATGAGTTAGGCTGTGCCGAAAGAAGACACCAGAAGGAGATAGCAAGACTACGAGAGGGTGGAGAGACTTCTCTGGTTTTTGTTTCTACTGAGTGGTAGCAAGCGTCAGCATGCTATGGATTCTGGAGGTGGCAGTGGTTTGCATGATTCTGTGGTGGTGAGTGGTCTTCAGCGAGTCTCTTCTTGATCAGAGCAGTGGGTATGGGTATCATTTCTTCAGTAGCTCATTATTTCCATAGAATTCTGTCTTAACATTAAATGGGGACATTCTCTTCTAAGTTTCTAAGATTTTCTTTGTTTACATTTTCATCACCCCTGGGAATATTATTAGTTTTCTACTGCCACATAACAAATTACTGAAAATGTAGCATCTTAACATATATTTATCATCTCACAGTGTCCAAGGGGTAGGAGCCTGGGTATGGTTTAGTTGGATTTTCTGCTGTGGGTCTCGGTAGGCCCCAACCAGGTATAAGCTGGGATGTGTTCTCATCTGGAGATTTCACTAAGGAAGAATTGTTTTCCAAGCTCATTCAAGTTTTTGTTAGAATTTGTTTCCTTATGGCTGCATGACTCAGGGCCCCAGTATCCTACTTAAAGCTGGTTGGAGGCCACCCTCAGTTCCTAGAGGCCACTAGCAGTCCTCTGACATGTGGCCCTTCCAATAGGCAGTTCATAAATGGCTATTTGCTGCTTCAAGGCCAGAAGAGACATCTCTTGCTATAGTCTGTTAAGATGAACTTTTATATAGCACAGCCTGATCAAATGTGTTACATCCCATCATGTTTTCCATGTAATATTGGTTAGAGGCAAGTCATTGGTTTTGCCCACACTCAAGAATAGGGGATGATAACAAGGGTATGACTCATTAGGGGTCAACTTAGAGTGTGTCTGCCACAGGGTGGTAGCTGCTTCCTGAAGATTCTGCCTCTAAAACACTGTAGTGTTTTTGTTTACCCCTTTTAGTAGTTGGCCAACTTTTATCAAGTTCTTTATATTAAGTTTTACTTGTTGAAATAACTGGCATGATTTCTGTCTCATGATGAGATCCTGAATGATATAAGCTCTATACTTGGCATGTCCCTAGTACCACCTACTATGTCAGTAGTCTCACTCATAGAACTAAGATATTTCTATTAATGAAGTCCCAGAACCCTGGCTTGCCCTCAGGAGAAGAGCCGAATACAATACTGATGGAGTCAGAACTGCAGAAAACAATCCGGATGGAATTACATGAATTCTTGACATTTATCTGGTGTGATATAATATTGAGCTAATTTCTGACAACTGAGACACCCTTGTGCCAGCTTCCATTCTCCTCTTTTCCCTGGAGGGCAAGCAGGACCAAGTTAGTCTGGGGTTCCAGAGGTCATATGCCCTTTCAGTGTGATAAATTAGTTGGCTATTAAACTAAATGTTTCTTGACTTTCAAAATGAGAACATTAAGATGGTCCTTTAACATATTTATTTGCCTTGCTGGGAAGGTAGTCAAGGTCTGCTGGATTTGTGATGTGCTAAATGAATGTTTAGCTGAGGTGCTCAGATGGTTTTATTGGTAAGGTTAGCTACAAAAATGAAGGCGTGAGGTTATTGGAGGACAACATGACATCCATTAAATTAAATGCCTATTAAATTTTCTGAACGGTGGAAAAGAATTTCTTAAAAGCCAAGAGGGAATGAAGCATTCCAAAAAGTGAAACAACCTGACACTTAGTTTAAGCAAGTTTTCCTTCTATTGAAAAGATTCCTTTTGACACTATTTCAGGATGTTTTTTGCAGCAGTTGCAAACAGCTTGTAGATGCTGATGAAAATAAAACAAAGATGAGGGAAAGGGAAATAACTAGGCTATTTCAGATACTAGGAGCTGATATCATCATTTCTTTTCTTTTTAAACTTGCTTTAGTTTTACCAAAGTGGTGTACATCAATCCTGCTTTTCATTTTTCCTTTATGCCTATTATACAGACTTTCAAAAGCAAAGTCTTATGAGGTTAATTAAAGAATAAATCAGTCAAAATGCATCAAAAGAGGCCTAAAACACTACTCAGATACACTTCCTTTTTGAAGAATATCTATGCGCTTACGATGGTAAAATGATTATAAGCCATATTCAACAACAGAGCCATATTAACTCTTTAGAGAAATTGTTTATCTTGGGCCATGGGCAAAACAATAAGGTGCTAGTATAAGGGCCTGATCTTGAATTATGAACTTTAAATAATGGATAAACAAGTAACTGACTTTGCACTTCATATTGGAGATTCTTTTCTATTGAAAATATTCCAAAGCACCAGTAAATTCAAGGGAACATCTTATATCAGTATAACTTATGTATATGATTGTTCCTCTGATTTGTTTTCCACTTATGATTATTTATAAATTGCAAATAAATGGTGAATCAACTATAAAAAACTTCTATTTAAAGGAAATGTGACTCAGCAGAATCCACATGGCACTATTTGATCCAATCAAAAAAGATGCATAGAAGTTCTTTGGGACAGTGAGACTTCTTCCATAGTCTGGACTTCCTATCCAGAGAGGAAATCTATTGACTTAAAAAAAAATCAGCCTTTTGTCCAGGACCATTTATGGAGCATAATACTGATAACCCTGCTGGTAATTTAAATAGGAATTTCTAGTGCTGGCAAATTAGCTCAAGGTGAACATTTTAAACCTAGGTCCTTTGCTACATGTATTATAGGATGTGGCAGGTAGGCCAGTATTAAGGTTCATTTCTCAGGCTGGGCTTCTCTATCCCTCATGTATCTCTTGTCCATCTATTGTTCTAAATTGGCCTTATGAGACCACTGAGAAGGAAAAAAATTTCTTTTAACATTGGAAATCAGATGTATGAAATGTATTTGTGGGGTTGGTTATAGAGTTGATAGAAGCCAAATTACTGAGACACTAGTGAGAAAAAGTTTTCCAAAGGAAGAGGAGAGAATCTGACCTAGGCTGCTGGGCTCAGCTGCATAGCTCAAGTACATAGCTGTTTGGTAGATAACATGGCAGCTGATATTGAAACCACTACTTACCTAGACATCCTGCTGACAAGTATGTGCTTTTGGAAGGAAAATAATAGCATGCGTGAAATTAAACAGCTATTTCTGTAGCTTCTGCTTCACTTTAGGTCCAAAGTTACCTTGTAGATTATCTCATTTTCCTCCCTCCGCCTCCCTTCTAATTTTGCATACACAGATGTAAGAAGATTCTTCATGTTCTGCAGGCATAAGGAGGACCTGCTGTTTTCTAGATAGTCGAGTTTTAAAGTAGTATTGGTGGCTTAGCTATTGGAAGTAGAGTTGTGGGTTAAAGAGCATTGAAGTGGCAAGGGAGGTAGACTGTAGGCTCAGAACCCACATTAGCAGTAAGTAGGAAGTATTCACTATGACAATTGTATTAGACTTTCTTCATGATATCCACAAATACTTGGAGGAGGGAGACTCCACAAATAAATGGACTTGCTATTTAAGCATGGGAGCTTAGAGCATTAGATTTAGGTTCCTGATAATTTATCTTTCTAACGCTAAAATTAGTTTTTTAGTAGAAAAATGTAAGTATAACTATCAGTGAGACTTCATTTACATCTGAAGCCTAGTGAAATCTGGAAGGTCTTGGGTAAAACTCCCAATAACAAATCAATTTAAAAGTCAAGAAAGGCCTAGCAAAATATTGTGAATGTCTTAATTTCTCAAAAAAAAATAGGATCATATGATATGTAAGATCTAATACAAAAATTATAGTAAACATCCAGTGAGAAAAATTAAGAGTATTTAACCAGTGATCCAGAAACAACAGGCTACCACCCCAAACAAAATAAAATGGATGCTATTTCCCAATATACACTAAAAAAAAAAAAAAAAAAAAAAGATGGAAGATGGAAAGATAAGAATTTTTTTAAAAAAAGAATCTTGCAAAATATAATTCTAGAACTCTGCAAGTGTAAGAAGGTAGGCAAAAACCAAATCCAGACTAGAAATCCAGATGCTATAAAATAAAATTAGACAGCTATGATTATCTAAAAAAGTAAAAATCTTTGATTGACAATTCATACCCTAAGAAATGTTAAGGAATAAGAGAGAGCTCTAAAAATAATTGTTTGTAATATTGATAACAGATGAAGGATTTTTATTTATTTACAGAAAGGTCTAACAAATTGACAAGAAAAGAAAAATAACCAAAAGAAGAAGTGGCAAAGTCTATGAATAAACAGTACAAAGAAATGCAGGTCCAAATGGCCAAGAAAACATGAATAGTCTCAAACTCTCTAACAGTAAAACACAGGTTAAAGTGACAATGAGCTATTATATCCATCAAACTGACCAAAATTACAAATAACTCTCATGGAAGGAATTGGGGGATAGACACCTGGCATCCTCTTACATTGCTGATAAAAATAGAAAGTGTTTCAACATTTTTGGAAGACAGTTTGGCAACATAAATTAAAATTTAATAATGCATACATCATTTAAGCCAGCAATTTCACAACTGGAAATCTAGTACATAGAAATAAATATACCAAATTTTAAAAACATATGCAAAAGGATGTTGTTCCAGCTTTGTTCCAGTGACTAAGAATTGGAAGCAAAGTGCGTGACATCAAGAGGAGAATGGCTGAGTAGTGAATAGCCATACTAGAGAGTATTATGCAACCTTTAGAAAGGTAAATTAGGCTGGCCACAGTGGCTCACGCCTGTTATCCCTGTACTTTGGGAGGCCAAGGTGGGCAGATCACCTGAGGTCAGGAGTTTGAGACCAGCCTGACCAACATGGAGAAACCCCGTCTCGACTAAAAATAAAAAAGTAGCTGGGCGGGGTGGGGGTGGCACATGCTTGTAATCCCAGCTACTCGGGGGGCTGAGGCAGGAGAATCGCTTGAACCCGGGAGGCGGAGTTTGCAGTGAGCCGAGATCATGCCATTGCACTCCAGCCTGGGCAACAAGAGCAAAACTCCACTCAAAAAAAAAAAAAAAGGAAATTAGAATTATACCAGCCATTCCATAATTGGCAGTTTATATAGGATTATAAGAGTACAAAGAAAAATAAGAAGGAATTAGATTTTTAATATGGTTCCCTTTAAGTGAGCCAGCACGTGGGGTTGGATACTCTTGTGGAGGTAGGTAAAGAAGATAGGGAAGGTAGGTATGATAAAAAGTGAATGCATGACATGCTTTAAGAATATTCAGTAGTGATATTAATATTCATGTAAATGCATGTGCATGTGTACACATATAAAGATGCATGACAGAATGACCAAAATGTAAGCAAATGAGGTGTTGCTCAGATTGGCAGGAGACCAAATGACTTGATTTCTTTATATTTGTATGTACTTTTGAATCATTTTCAGTGAGCATTATTACTGATATAAAAACTATTTTCAGTATGTGAAAAGGAAAAGATCTGTTTGGATTTTTGAGCTATATGTATCATATTCTTAAATATGATAGAATTGGTCAGAGAAAGTGAACACAAAATACTCATGTCAGAAGTGGCTTTTTATATTCTACTTTGTATTTTTACTACTTAAACTGTATTTTTCAATGATGGTGATTTGATCTGTACACTGCAGGGGGTTTCATGCTCATTGGAGAAATAATAGTTTAAAGTAGAATTACAAGGAAACTGCTTATTTTAAGTTGATGTTGTATTTACTATTTGTGAAATAATTGAAACTTTGTCTACATGATCCTATGAAAATCAGAAATTATGGGCTTTTAATTATTTCCCTAAAATTAGTCATAAAAACATAAATGACAATTTTATTTATTAGGAAGTCTTATAAAATAAAAATTCTGGGCTTTCTACTGCCTTTGTGAATAAAAATATGAAAGGAAAAATGGAAAAGCATTTACATGCTAGTGACCACAGAAGTTCAGTACTCAAAAAGCTGGTGTCCAAAAGGCCTTTTAGGATTAAACCATGCTTACTGCGGCCTTTGACTTTAGATAGACTCTGTTTAAACCTGGGTTCCACCAATTTACTGTGTGATTTATGTAAATTACTTGATCTCTTTATTTCTCAGTTTCCTCACCTGTGAAATGTGAGGACTAAAAGAGATCATTTGCTTGAAGTCTTTTGGACATTGCTTGTTTTTTTTTGTAGGCACATAATATATGCTGGCTGTTGTTATTACTATAATTACTATCATCATCATTTACATTATTTACAAGATCCTCACCTATGTTTACTGATATTTAAGCTGAAGAAACCGGGCTTGAAAATGTAGTTTAAGGTCTAATCTTGTAAGCTACATTTATTATGATGTTATGAAATATATTTTATTGAACTGAGTTTGCTTACTTATACTGTAAAATGAACTCATTGTATTTATATTGATTTAACCCATCATTACATATAGTGTAGATAATTTAGCTGATTAGAAAAACTCAAATCCACTGGGTTTAGTTTTCTTCTTGCAGAATGGCAAACTGCAAAATAAAGCATTCCTCAAAATGATTCAAGTCTTAACATGACAGGAAGCTTGGGTTTCCCACACTAAATCTTGAAGGAGTACGGGGCTATAGATGGAGTCAGAGAAATTCAATTGTTTGGCTGAATTACTGTCATAAAAATGATATTGAATAATGTGATACATTTTGAGGTTATAAATGTGCTTGTGATTTTAATTACAATATTAATATTGGCATCAGTAATAAAGGGAGGCTCGGGAATTAGATCATGTGGAATCAAATCCTGGTTTCTTTTGGCTGCCAACTAGTGACATTAGGCAAATTATTAACTTCTCTAATTCTTTATTTCCTAATTTGTTAAATGAGAATAATACCTTCATCATATTTTGTAAGATTTACATAAGATAAACTATATAAATACTTTAAAGAGTAGCTGTAATATGGTCATTCAAATGTCTTTGATTATCTCTATTAATATTTGTTATTGCTATTGTTTTTCTTCTAATCTATATTCTTTCAGATGGGTGTGTCTAACTGCTATATATATCTACTTCCATGCCCCATAGGTACTTCAAATTTATTATGTCTAAAAGTGGACATATTTCCTTCTCTCCTAATCTTTTTCTAATGTATTCCCTATCTCCACAAATGATCCACTCCTACTGTTGCTCAAACCAGAAACCTGGAAGTTATCTTATATTTTGTTTTTCAATCACCAGGCAGTTGCCAAACAAGAGTCTCTTGCCTTAAATTTTTTTTTTAATTTTTTTTTTTGAGATAGCGTCTCTCTCTGCTGCCCAGGCTAGAGTGCAGTGGTGCAATCTCAGCTCACTGCAACCTCAACTTCCCAGGTTCAAGAGATTCTCGTGCCTCAGCCTCCTGAGTAGCTGGGATTACAGGCATGTGCCACCACGCCTGGCTAATTTTTGTATTTTCAGTAGAGACAGGGTTTCGTCCTGTTGGCCAGGCTGGTCTCGAACTCCTGACCTCAGATGATCTACCAGTCTCGGCCTCCCAAAGTGCTGGGATTACAGGCATGAGCCACTGCACCCAGCTTATTGCTTTAAATTCTTTAAAAAATATATTTTGCCTGCTCTTTCCCAAAGCCATTTCTTTGGTCCCCTCTGCAGTTCTAATGTTCAGGCCTGACTCTAGCTTGAACCCCTGTGAATCCTTCACAATACCTCCAATGTATTGTCACATTAAATAATAAACTCTGGAATGTCTAGATGCTGAGTTCAGGATTAGACTAAAACTTTGGATTAACACCTAGTCTTATAACATGTCTCTTCTCCTGTGGGTGCAGCCCACAGGGAGGCCTGGAAGATCTTCAGACATGCAGGGTTATTCCTTGTTCTTCTCTGCCCAACCAACATCTACTTTCTGTCAAATCTCAGTTCAAGTAGTGATCCCTCTAAGATGCCTTTCAAAATATCCTGCATAATTTTCAATTCCCTTTCTCTGTGTGTTCATAGTGCCTTGTGAAAACCTTTATTGAAGAACTTGGGGTGCAGATTGTAATAGCCAGTTTGAGCATGGGAACGGTAACTTTTATGGATTATGTCCGAGCATAGTGCCTGAAACATGCTAAGTGCTAAAAAGTATTGTCTAGTCTGAAGAGAAATCAGAACGGTGACCTTGGGATTTTTCTCTGGAAGGGATAGAGAATCAATATCTTGTGTCCTATTTCCAATTTCCTACCTTACAGGGGCTAGCCGTGGACTATTGATGGGAAAGGAAAGAACAGACACTTTGACCTTAATTGAATCTTAAGCATACTTAAGAATTTGGGAACTTATGAAGCTTGAAGAAAAACTAATTTCAAAAAACTTTTTGTTTTCATAAATGTGGATATGCTAGATAGATGTCTTTTTCTTTATATAAAATCCATTTATGCGTTTTTGTTTGTGAATTATAATCTTTATAAAGGGGAGACTGTTCCATTAACACAGCTCAGAAATGATATTTACAGTATTTCCATAAAAAGACCTCTTTAGACCAGGCTTTAGTAATTTGAGCATTATAAGAAAGGAGGAGGTGGGGTCTTCTTTGGGAATATCACTTCACTACGGAAGCTAACAGTCTCTTTCTCTGAAGGTGATTTTCTCTACCCACTTTCTCATGCCACTAAATTTAAGATCTACCTGGGATTAGATTAAAACTGGGTTTCCCTTCAAGCACAGAGAACAAAATATGTTGGTAAATCCTGTCTTTCATTCCACAAAAGCAGAATTATATTCACTAATTTGCTGTGTATTCTGTATACGTAGGTCTTATTTGTTGCGTGCAAAACCTATCCGTGATAATCTTCATGGCAATGCTATATTGGAAGATGTTTTTTATCACTTCAATGCCTAGTCAAAATATAACAATAAAACTGTATTCAGAATTTAAAAGAGGCTCTTTTTAAGCAGACAGTATGAGTGTTTGGAGTTATTTGGCAGGAAAATCAAAAGAAAACTAAAGATTGCTAAAAATTAAAGTTAGCTGGAGCTTGAAAAGTACACTACAATTTATAGGTAAAATTCTGCAGTAAGAGAAAATGTTAAAAAAAAAAAAAAAAAAAGAAGAAAGAAAGAAGAAAAAAAAAGCCAAATATCTGCAGAGTGATTCTTCGCAGGAGTGGCTCTAAAGGACAAACCCAAGGACATCTACCACTTTAAGCTCTTGTTTCACAAGGAACAAAGTAATTGCTTTGCCGCTGCAATTAATCAACTCAAATATTTTATAGAGACTAATTATTGGCTATGAAAATATATACTGTAATTTATTATTTAAAGATACTTTTTTCTTCCTGAACAAATACTTACTTTTAAAATAAATTCATTTTTGTTTTGATATATTTTATCAGCCAATAATTTAGTAATCTAATAGTAACTTTTCTTCACCTTTTCAAAGCAAATATTATTTATTTCTTCCTGCTTAAGGTTTTGTGTATTAGAGAATGATGCTGATACTAACTTCTGATTTTTTCTTCTAGATGGAGGTAGCTCCACTCCATTCCTGGCCTCTCCACACCTACTCCTTTAATTTCTTCTATCCTGAGATGAGAGAGTGACTTACCTGCTCAGTAAATTTAGAAAGAGTAAACTGGGCATGCATAGCCCACCTCCCCCTCTTCTTTGTTTTACCAGCAAGGTCCCTATAGGAAGCAGATTTTATTCTTTTCCAAGGATGGGCACTGTTAGCATGACAGATGAGGGAGAAAGTGCACATCTTCCCATATCTGGGGCTAACAGACCTAAACTCATATCCTATGATGATAATAAAAAGGGTATCTTGGCCTCAGTCTGCACTTTTTTTTCTTCTTCTTCTTCAGTTTTTTCAGAACCTACATGGGAAGAGGGGCGCTCTTTATTAGGTCTTCTCATGGAATGTTAACATTTGGTGCATGGACCAGGCATATAGAGAATGAAAAGTGGAATTTCTTCAGCAAAATATACATTTGGAGACTCTTGGCTTAAGATCTAAAGCTTTGAGCTTTAGTTTAGGGACAAGGCATTTTGACATTGGTAGTTTATAGAATTTTCTATTAGGTCCTTGGAGGGAAACTGTCCATTGACTTTCATCTGCTGTGACCTGGACGAAAGTTTTAATTTAGCTGCATGACAGCTTGCCCTGCATGGGTAACTGCAACTTCCAGTAGCTTGATCTGTGGCTGAGGGTCTGTATTTTACATTGTTAGGCAGATTCTATATAGGCAATGAGGAAGATGAGTGAATGGCCTCATCAGAGAAAAATGGGAGGCTGTGAAAGTAACTCAGGGAACCACCAAGGCCTTAGTAAGAAATAGGAACACTTTTACACTGTTGGTGGGATTGTAAACTAGTTCAACCATTGTGAAAGTCGATGTGGCGATTCCTCAGGGATCTAGAACCAGAAATACCATTTGACCCAGCCATCCCATTACTGGGTATATACCCAAAGGATTATAAATCATGCTGCTATAAAGACACATGCACACGTATGTTTATTGCAGCACTATTCACAATAGCAAAGACTTGGAACCAACCCAAATGTCCAACAATGATAGACTGGATTAAGAAAATGTGGCACATATACACCATGGAATACTATACAGCCACAAAAAATGATGAGTTCATGTCCTTTGTAGGGACATGGATGAAGCTGGAAACCATCATTCTCAGCAAACTATTGCAAGGACAAAAAACCAAACACCACATGTTCTCACTCATAGGTGGGAACTGAACAATGAGAACCCATGGACACAGGAAGGGGAACATCACACACCAGGGACTGTTGTGGGGTGGGGGGCGGGGGGAGGGAGGAGGGATAGCCTTAGGAGATATACCTAATGCTAAATGACGAGTTAATGGGAGCAGCACACCAACATGGCACATGTAAGTGTATGTAACAAACCTGCACGTTGTGCACATGTACCCTAAAACTTATAGTATTAAAAAAAAAAAAAAAAGCTACAGCAAGGATTAAATTACAGGCAACACATAACCTCAGGGGAGGCACTGCTTTGACTGCACTGCTGCAGCTTTTCCAGGGCAATGATTCAATTATAAGAAAAGGTTCAACCCTAAAACTTAAAGTATAATAAAAAAATACAAATAAAAAATTAAAGAAATTTAAAAAAAGAAAAGAAAAAGTGATTTTATAGGTCTTTAAGGCATTTGTGAACTGAAAAATATTTCTGTGTTGTGTGTGTGTTTTTTTAACAGCAAAGCAACTGAGTTGAGTCTGGTAGGAGATATTAGAAAGATTATTGGTTAAATTATTAGTATCAGGCCTACAAGTAGCACTTGTTTCACTGTACTAAATTCTGTTCTGCATTCAGAGCCAAACGGGTATCTGTCCACTTGCTAAATTGAAGCGAAACTTGCATCCATGTGGCTTTTACCTGAGGGCTATTTCCTGGCCATATGGCCTCAAGTTAGCATTCGATTAATTATATGTGTGGGAAAAGTTTTCCCCAAGAGGTATAATTCGTACACCTAAGCCATTCTGTAGCAAGTGGTGGTAAAAATAGCTACCATGGCTCAGGACTGAAAAATCAGTTGATGAGAGAGTATGAATGCTACATCACTGTGTAGAGATACATTTACTTCCATAGTCAAAGGTAGGAAACACAGGGCTCAAAGAAATATACACTAAGAGGTTAGGCAGAAATTGTAAATGCATACTGCCAAAACTATCTTCTTCCCATGGAATTTAATCCAAGTGAGCTTATAAGTCTTCGATTATGGACTTTAAAACAAAGAAGATTTTCCTCTCCACAGACAACACTGAGTTTTTTCATGGTTTTTGGAAACGTTAAGAATTCATGAAACTGAGTGTGCCTTGTCTTTCCTGATCTTGGGAGGAAAACAGTCTTTCACCACTAAGAATTATATGATCTGTAGATGTGCAATTTATAGGGGATTGAGGAAGTTCCTTCTTTCCAAGTTTGCAAAAAAAAAAAAAAAAAAATTATTGCGAATGGATGTTGAATTTTGTCACACTTTTCACACATTTTTGTTCATGTGTTTTCTTTAGTTTGTCAATATGGTGATTGACATTGATGTTTGAATGTTGAAAAGTCTTGCGTTTTCCTTTTAATACTTTGATTTCAATTTACCATTATTTTGATGAAGAATATTTTGTGTGTTCCTGTTAATGGGTATGTTGGTGTATCATTTTCCTTCTTTTTGTCTGTCTGCTTTTGATATTAGAATAAAATGAGTGGGGGACTAGTCACTCTGCTTCAATTTTTTTAAAGTGCTTGTAGAATTAATACTACTTCCTTCATAAATGTTTGATAGACTTAATAATCAAAGGCATTTTTCCCTGGACTATTCTTTGTAGGAAGGTTTTGAACTGCAAATTTATTTCATAAGAATATGACTATTCAAGTTTTCTGTTTCCTCATGAATGTGCTTTTGTAGTTTTTGTCTTTCATGAAATTTATTTCATCTAGTTTGTCAAACTTATTGGCAAAAGTTGTTTATTCTTATTTTCTTTTTATATTTGTAGAGTTTCTAGTCCTATTTTCTACTTTATTAAGGTGGAAGCTTAGATGATTGATTTGAAATGTCTCTATATCTTGTTTTCTATCTTTCCAATATCAGTATTTAATGTTACAAATTTCCCACTAACAACTTCTTTAACTGCATCCTAAAACTGTTGATATATTTTCTTATAATTCAGGTCAAAGCTTTTAAATTTCCCTTGAAATTTCCTATTTTATTCATGGGCTATTTATAATTGAATTAATCTTAAAATATTTGGGTATTTTCCAGGCATTTTTCTGCTATGATTTTTTGTTTAAATTTATTAAGATCAGAGAACATATTTTGTATAGTTTAAATTCTTTTAAATAAAAAGTTAGAATATGGTCTAACCTGATGAAAGTACATTATGTATTCTGTTAGACTGAGTTTTCTGTAAATGTTAATTAGATCAAGTTGGTTGCTTGTGTTGTTTGAATCTTCTTTAATCTTACTGATTTTCTGTCTGCTTATTCTATCAATTACTGAGAGAGGAGTATTAATGTTTCCAAATATAATTGTGAATTTGTCCATTTCTCCTTTTGATTCTATACATTTTTGCTGAATGGATTTTGAAGTTCTATTGTTAGATGCATATACCATTAAGATGGTTATGTCTTCTTGGATAAATGGTCCCTTCACTGTTTGTAATGTCCGTTTAAATTCCTCATTCTATTGCTTGTTCAGAAGTCTACTTTTGCTGATATTAATACAGCTGCCTCAGCTTTCTTGATCTGTGTTTTCATGTTTTCTATATATTTGCTTAAGTATTTTCAAGTTTTTCATTCTTTTAGCCTATCTATATGTTTAAAAGTGGATTTATTTTCCTTTTGTTTTTGGTTTCCAGCAGTTCGAAAATGATATACCTAAGTGTGTGCCTTTTGATATATATCCTGTTCCTTGTTTTCTGAACTTCTTTGGTGTCTGATATTAATTTTGAAAATTCTTACCCATTATTTATTCAACTGTTTCTTTTGCCTTTTTCTTACTGCTTCTGGCGTTCTAATTATACATATATTGTACCATTTGATTTTGACCCCCAGCTCTCAGATGCTCTGTTCTTTTGTTTTGTTTGCTTGTTTTCCTCTTTTCTTCTGTTTTTCTGTTCTTTTTGTCTTGACTTAGATAATTTCATTTGAACTCTCTTCATGTTTATTAGTTCTTTCTTTGACTGTGTTGAGTCCACTGATAAGCCCATCACAGGCATTCTTTTTCTCTCTATTGTGCTTTTCATTTCAGACATTTCCATTTGATTTGTTCTTATCATTTCCATCTCTGCTAAAATTATCCTCTGATCTTACATGTTTTCCACCCTTTCCACTAAAATTTTTAATCAAATAATAAAAATAGTCTTAATTTTCCTTTCTAATAGTTCCTAAAAGTACATTATACCTGAGTCTGGTTCTGTTGATTGCTTGTCTGTTGAAAGTATATTGATTTTTCTTTTTTATTTCTTTTATTTTTGGCATACCTTTATTTTTGTAGAAAGCTGGACATTTTTTACAGAACTCAAATAGAGCCTTAGTTGTAAATACTTTTCATTCCTGGAAATGGGCACATCTTTCTGCTTGCTTTTTCTATGAGGTTTGAGTCAATCCAGTCAGAAATTGAACAGGGTTTCAGTTTAATTGCTGCTATGGTTATCTTCAGATCACTAGCGTCTTCAAGTTCCTTTAATGATCTTGCCCCTCCCTCAGGGCACTGTCTTTTTGTTTTTCCTGTTCATGTCCCCCAACTATAGTTGCTAAGATATTTTCCCCATTCCCCCAAGCTGTTTAGTGGAAGAATATAAGTGGAGTTTTGTCCCTCTCCCACATCGGTTGCTGTTTATTCCCCCAAGGCTTCTACACCACACACATAAGCTCTTTTAGAACTCTTACCAATCTTTTTTTGTGAGCCCCTGGTTAGTTTCAGGAAGAAGAACCTACGAGTGGGTGTGTATTCTGGTGCCTGAAGCCCTCATGATTTCTGTATTCTATTATACTCAACTTTAAGCAATTCATTAAGATTTTTAGTTGAATTTTCTTACTGACATCTAGAGGCATCTGTTCAAGTAAAATATTGCTTCCATATCATTTCTTCTTGGGGGCACCTGTCTTTCCTTAGATTTTTGGCTCGTTAGTTGCCTAACCAGAAATTTGTTAGTTGCTAGCTCTCTAATAGGAGCAAGAATATTGTGAATTTTAGATTGCCTGACAGATTTTTTGTATTGGTTGGTGTTATTATCATTGTAAATGTGGCAGTAATACTCCTTCCAGGTTTCCACATCCTGAATAGAATCCAGAAGTCCTATCTTTTTTTGTTTCTTGCTATAAAATCTTGAAATACCATTACCAAATGAGATTGTTTATTCATTAGCTCATCCATCCATCCATCCTTTCATCCATTCATATATTATATTTCCAGAATGTGTATTGTGTGTAAGGATGCCAAGGTCAACTAAACAAATATACTCTTCCTTGAATATTTTGAACCAGCTACTCTTTAATCTAGGTTGACTCCATATTAGTTCTGATGAGAAAGAACATTACTGTCTTAAGAAATATTTCTCAAGTTTTAATAGTTGCTAGACTCCTTTTAGAAGAAAATTTTTATGTACCTTCCAGTATAGTTGTTTGAAAAATACTTTAGAAATGGTTTTATTAAACTATATCTTGAATTGCAAATTAGATGTAAAGTTTAGCCACTATTGCTAGTAAAATAACTTTAAAAGATTATTATTAGATTAAAACCATAAAACAAAGTTCTCATGGACCTCACTGACCTTTAATAATATGCCTATATCACCAGTTTAAGTAACAGTAGACTAGGTTAATTTCTAGAACTTCTTGCTAGCTTTGTAATTATCTGATTATATAGCAAAAGAATGAATTGGTGAGTAGTGAAAGACGAATGTAATATTTTGAACTTCAAAGCTCTTTCTAATAATACAAATATTTTTCTTTTGTCAGGGAATGGCATTTTTAGTCTGACTTGGTTAATGTTTAAATGAGAATTTATTAGGACTCTGTAGTGCCTATCAACTGTTAGCACCAGGTCTAAAAACAAAGTCTGACAAGTAAGAAAATGATAGTGCTATTGTTATTAGCTGTGTTAGCAAAACAGCAGTGCCATCAGTGGTACTGGGAGATTGTGGTCAAGTAAGTAGTATCAACAGGACTGTCAAAGCACTTTCACACAGCAGTGGTCTCAGAAGTGTTATACATAGCATATTTGAGTAACAGTGTTTTTAGGAATGCTGTTAATCATGCTTTTGAATGACAGTAGTCTCTATAGTATTATAAATAGCAAGAGTGAATGATAAGACCATTAAGGATAGGCTTAACAGAAATAGATGAGCTTGAAATAGTTTGGAATTCAGGTTCAGTTTGATCATTCAGAAGTTTGTTTACACAAATTATTGAGTAGAAGTCTTGAGAGAACTGAGTCAAATTTTTTCAAATTCACCTTTAAAATGCAACGAACATGTTAACCATTGTGAAAGATCAAATAGCTCATAGTCATCCTTGTTACATAATATTCTCAGAGACACTTAAGCATGCTGTAAAAACATTGCATAAAATCTACCTCCTTTGCAACTAGGGAGTGAAGATTATTCTCATACCAGCATTATTGATGTGTTATTTTAGGACTAAATATAGAAGGTATGAATGGCCTTAGGAAATATCATGAAGCAATGTTAAATTTGTTGAAAAGTTTTATCCAAATAGGAAAAATATTTGCTGGTAAGAAAAGATGCTCCTTTTATCCGTGTCTTCAAAGAATCCATTGCTATGAGATCTGTTTCTGTCTCATAACGCTTTCAAGTAATCAGGAAGACTAGTGGAGGGATAGGACAGGACTAAAGGACCCCTAAGAGACAAAAATACATCAAATAAAAGCAAAATGGGAATGGAGATTAGAATTAGGATTGCCGAAACTCTTATAGAAAACATTAAACTTTAGGAATTGGGTAGAACATTAGTCAAAAGTAAAAGAACATTAGTTATAGTGGAGTAATACACAGAATCTAAGAGCGTGTGTTTATATTGTGTGTATGATTGTAAGTTAAATTGATTCTGGAAAAATGTTCAGTGAATATAAATAAGTGCTAGCAAATGATAAAACTAGATTATTTCCTTGTCCAAATATAATACTATTTAAATTAATTTATGTGATTTGTTTATCCAAGTGCTCAATGACAATATTTGGAATGAAGGGGAAAAAGGGAAACAATGCTTTTTTCTAGTCACAGTGACTAAGGAAGGGTTGCTATTTGTATTAAGTGCTTTGTGGGCCAGGGATGCTAAATTTCTTTCCATGTAAAGAACATATATGGACATAACAAAGAATTGTCTTGCTTCAAATGAGAGACACTGGGATGAGATTAATCAGTATACCCATTTAAAGTAATAGTGAACTATCACATATTTTCAACAGTAAGTGCATAATTTTGCTTAGTTCTTATAGCTTGCATCTCAGGCACATGGTCATCTACAGATAAAGGATGCCAATCTCTTTGCAACATGACATAATGGAAAGAAAAGCAGATTTTTTTATTTCTAGTAAGTTTAAGTTTGGACCTAAGGATAGTATAATCCACCATGCTCTAGAACACTTTCCATTCTATATTGTACCATTGGATGAGTATAAAACTTTGAGCTTACACTTGGAAATAACAGAAGTACACATAAATTGCAAGCATGATGAATGTTTAAAAATAAACTTTTCAACAACAAGAATTTGGTTCCAATATATAGGTGTTGAATAAATTTTAAGTTAGCTGGGGATAGTAAGAGGATAAGGGCACAATAAGAAAAAGAAATAACTGGAGATGAGTAATTGAAACTAGCACTTTGTAGATATCAGACACAAGATTTGTCAAAAAGCCTTGAGAAAGAAAAAAAGAATATGAGGGAAATTAAACTGTTGTCTTAGAACCACATTGATATTTCATCTGAAAGTAGGGACTGGGATTGGATACATACTGTATTGATGGAACAAGAATCTGCAGAGGAGAATTGTAATCTCTTCTATAAAACCAGGAAGGTTTGAACATTTAGGTAGAGCACAAATACCTGTTAAGTATCCTTATTGTCTATAGCAAAGTGGCTCAATTGTATAAGCTGATGAGCTGCTGATTCTTGGGGAAAAAGAGTATACTGATTCTGATAAGAAATTATGTTAAAAATCAGTATATATTAGACCTTATTGCTCATTTAATATGCTTGACAAGGCCCTTATATGGTCAGTAGTTAGAAAGTTGCTTTGTTCAGTTTTTTTCAATGAAGATAGAAATGTTTATGAGAGTCTGTACGGTGGCTCCACTCCTCAGTATCACTAACCTGACTTCTCTTAAGAGCTTACGTTCATTAATTTTTCTAGTATGAGGTTTTTATACAACCTCAATTGAGTATTTTAATGTTTTTTACATTCACTAATTATTCATATGCATGATAGGTATTTTAATAAACATTCCAACTTTTTACAAATGCTTTATCTGAATGGTATATATCTCTTTCTATTTCTTGTGGAATGCTGTTTTGGGTGAGGGCTTTAAAAATTGTATAAAATATTTATACTATTAATAATTATAAATAAGAATTTATACTATTAATAGCTATCGTTTATTTGGGGTCTGCTATGTGCAGGCACTTTGCATACATTCTTTTTAATACTCCTAATAACATTTCAAGATAGTGTTATTATTCTTAGTTTAGAGGTAATTCCTAGTTTATACAGGAAATGTTGGAAGGGCTGGGCCTCAAAGGCCCAAAGCCTTATTACATATTTTTTTTACTGTATTATTATGCATGTATCAAAAACAGTTGGGTTTGAACAGAGAAGCAAAGCCATTATGAATGACATAGAATGAAGAACATTGTATAGAAGTTTGACCTTACACAATTGCAGGAGCTGATTCAGCACTCCATTTGAGGCTCTCACTTCTCTATCTGGTGATGTATATGAAATCAGCAGTAAGGCAGTTGGGAATGGAAGATGGATGTGAAATGGAGCTGAGCCAGGGATGAAATGGAACCCATGAGGATGAACTGGAAAAGACTATGACAAACTGCAACTTCCTCCTGTCTTCACTGACTCCAATTTCAGTAATGCTAGTGACGTGCAGAAAACATTGGCATAGTTGGTTCTGATGCTGAATTAGCATCTAAACTAGGATTGCAAGAAACTGGAGGAGGAGGTCAGAAGGGAGCTAGAGGAGCTGCTAGCCCAAGCCAAGAAGATAAGCAAGTAGATCAGTGATGATTGTGTGATTTGCAACGGCATGAGATTCTGCACTGGACCTCTGAAGGAAAACATGGCTACTGTGCTTCACTTCTGCCTTCCAAGCTTCATGCAAATTACCCTGTGATCACTCCTGACGCAGAACCGCAGGGATGAGAAATCTGAGAGAAATTCCAGCTTCACTTAACTGACACAGTGCAAAGCCACTACACTTACTTATAGGCATGGCTGATTTTCTAGCAAGTAAGTTATACAGAAGGATATTAAATGAAACCTTGCATTTCCACACATTTATTTTTCTCTTCTTATCAAATATATTTATAGTTGTTATGTCTCAATCTACTGGGAAAATAGATGTATACAGTAATATTTTTCAGACGAAAAAGAGACAGATGCAAATTTTTACTATTCATAATATCATTTATTTATTTTACATCAAGAAAGCCAAAAATGATGAAATCTATTGACTAAAGTTTTGAAGCATTGAAAATGTTATCTGAAATATTTTGTAACTCAAACTAGGGGTGTCTACAGTTCTAATGAGTTCTGCATGAATAGAGAAGATGATAATGAATATCATTAGAGAAGATGGGATGGAGCAGTTGTTTTGTTCTACTCTGTTGTTGCAATCTTCAAATACAAGCAGGAAATTTCTCTAGGAGTCACAGTGTTCCAATAAAAACATTTTAGATATGACATTTTGGTACAAAGAAATGAATATATTCATAAGGAAGAAATCTAATGTGTCTATTAATAAACAGGTGCATTGTTTTGTGATATAGATTAGGGGGCTAAGACTAAGAGTAGAACTATGAATGCCAAAATACATATAGAAATGAGAAAAAATCAGCTAAGAGTTGATAGATATTCACAACTTCTCAGAGATGATAACTTCAGCATCCTAAGAGACCTTTGCTGCTCTATTCTCCTTCTTCCTGCCCTCTCCCTCCTATATCAACATGTGCACACACACACACACACACACACATTTATATGTAGTAATATGATTTGTAACCTGCTTTTCATATGTAACAGTATCATTAAGATATCACTGCTGGGCACGGTGGCAGATCGCCTGAGATCAGGAGTTTGAGACTAGCCTGGTCAACATGGTGAAACCCCGTCTCTACTAAAAATACAAAACTTAGCCAGGTGTGGTGGCACAGACCTGTAATCCCAGCCACTCAGGAGGCTGAGGCAGGAGAATTGCTTGAACCTGGGAGGTGGAGGTGGCAGTGAGCTGAGATCGTGCCACTGCACTCCAGCCTGGGCGACAGAACGAGACTCCATCTCAAGGGGGAAAAAACAAAGGGGATCACTGACATTTATCAGTGGCATAATATATACCTATATACATAATCTTAAGTGTTTATTCTTCTACGGATTTTGTAGTTTCTAATCATACTTCTGTCCTTAGACATTTAGGCTGTTTCAATTTTTTCATTGTGTAAATATCCCTATTGCATTATTTACTTCAGTTTAATTACTGGAAGATAAATTGTTGAGTTAATGACTGAATATTTTTAAACTTTTGGTGAGAAATAACAAAAAGCTTATATCAATTGACATGCCTATCAACATTATAGTAGCATATCTGTTTACACCAACAGTAGGATTTATTACCTTACTTGCTAAATTTGTATGGAAAAGCACTTAATATTTTCTTAATTGTTTTAACTAAGTAATGATTTATTGCAGTGGGTGAAGCTAGTTATATTTCTTCTTTTGTACTTGCCAATTTATGTACTCTGCCACATATCTATTGAAACAATCATGTCTTGTGATTTCCAGGAGTGTTTCCTATATCAACAATAATGCATTATTTCATACATATATTTTTTAAATAATTTATAACATCCTGATTCTAACAAGCTGTATTTGGTCTCTATAAAGATGCTTGTAGGAATATTACTTGTTTTGAAACTTGTGGATCCTCCTAGAGTAACATACATTTTTGTGCCATAATTTAGTGATTCAGATGAAGTCAACTAATTATACTATCATAGATTCTAGTGCTCTTATGTCCATCGTTTGGACAATTAACCCATTGAAAGTATTATTTAGTAGAACTTACCTCCTACTTCAATCTAGAATTGATGCACAATGTCAATAAAAGACTCTAATACCCTGAATTCATGTTTTCTTCATTTAAAAATGTCTTATTTTGCAAAAACATGATTTATAGAAGAATTACAAAGATAATACAGATATTTTCTGTATACCTATCACCCAGCTTCCTCTAATTTTAATATTTTATATAACGACAGTTCTGTTATCAAAATGCTAAGATAGTAACATTGGCACAGTGCTATTAACTACAGACTATTCAATTTCCCTAGTTTTCCACTAGTGTCCTTTTTCTGTTCTAGGATTCAAACCAGAATACCACATTACACTTAGTTGTCATATCTCTTTTGTGTCCTCTAATCTGTGACAATTATTTAGCATTCTCTTTTCTTTCAGTGCTTTAACACTGTTAAAAAGTAGTGGTCAAGTACTTTTGCACTGCCCCTCAATAAAGGTTTGGCTTATGTTTTCTCATTATTCATCTTAGGTTATGAATTTTGGGGAAGAATACCACAGAGATGGTGTGCCCTTCTAATTACATAGTATTGGGCTGTATGGTATTGATATGATTTATTATTGGTGATGTTAACATTTATCACTTAGCGCTATGGGTTATTATGTCCCCACTGAAATTCCTATGTTGAGGTCATAACCTCAACAGTACCTCAGAATGTAATCTTACTAGAAAAGGGTTCTTTACAGATGTAATTAGTTGTAAGATGAGGTCTTAACCCTATTGGAATAGGGTGGGTCCCTAAGCCACTGTACTAGTCCATTCTCACATTGCTATAAAGAAATACCTGAGACTGGGTAATTTATAAAGAAAAGAGGTGTAATTGGCTCATGATTCCACAGGCTGTACAGGAGGCATGACAGCATCTGCTCAACTTCTGGGAAGGCTAAGGAAACTTACAATCATGGCAGAAGATGAAGGGGAAGCAGGCATGTCTTACATGGCTGGGAGCTACACACTTTTAAACAACCAGATATCATGAGAAGTCACTCACTGTCACAACAACAGCAAGGGGGAAGTCTGCCCCCATGATCCAATCACCTCCCACCAGTCCCCTCCTCTAGCACTGGGAATTACAATTCAACATGAGATTTGGGCAGTGTATTAGTCTGTTCTCACACTGCTAATAAAGACATAGCTGAGACTGAGTATAAAGGAAAGAGGTTTAATTGACTCACAGTTCTGCAGGGCTGGGGAGGCCTCAGGAGAGCTACAATCATAGCGAAAGGGGAAGCAAACACGTCTTTCACATGGTGGCAACAAGGAGAAGTGCAGAGCAAAGTGGGGGAAAAAACCTCTTATAAAACCATTATATCTCGTGAGAACTCACTCTATAATGAGAACAGCATGGAGGTAACAACCCCCATGATTCAATTACCTCCCTCTGGGTTCCTCTCATGACAGGCAGGGATTATGAGAACTACAGTTCAAGATGAGATTTGGGTGAGGACACAACGAAACCATATCAGGAGGGGACACGGAACCAGTCTTTTTATGACTGCTGTCTTCATAAAAAGAGGTAATTTGGACATAGACACTAACATGAGAATGCCATGTGAAGATGTAGGCAGAGATTGGGGTGATGCTTCTGTAAGCCCAAGAATGCCAAAAGTTGCCAACAAACCACTAGAAGTTCAGAGAGAGCCACAGAAGGGATCTTTCTTCACAGCCCTCAGAGGGAACCAACTCTGTCAATAACCTGATTTTCAACTTCAAGCTTCCAGAACTATAAGACCAAATACATTTCTGTTGTTTGAGCCACTCCATTTGTAGAACTTGGTTATGGCAGTCCTAGCAAACTAATACACTTGGTTAATCTTTCTCTACTGTGAAGTTACTATTTTCTCCCTTTCCATACTCTATTAGAAATGATTCACTAGTTGAGCTAATTCTCAAAGGAAGAAAAATTGATTCACCTCCTGTGGGGAGAAGTATCAAAGTATTTGTGGACATATGTTAAAGCAATCACAGTAATTAATACATTTTTGGGCTAGATACTTTGGGGCTATATAAATGTTCTGTTTCTTTGTAAGCTTTTGTTCAATACTTTTAGCATTCCTTAGTGGATTTTGCCTGCAGTGATTATTATTGTGGTATTCTAGTGGTAATTATCTGTTTTTTCTCATGGAGTCTACGTTCATTACTTAGAGGTTTTATCTGAGGAAGAGTTGTCCCTTCTCCCTCACTTACTCATTTATTTGTCATTTATTTATATAAGAGTAAAATCAGATACTTTTCCCTTTGGATTATAATCTACTATTGTGATTATTTATTTTCTTGCTCAAATTGTTGCAGCTTTTGCCATTAGTCATTCTTTCAGGTTGTTTCTGTATCCTTTGGAAATTGCTCTGTCAAAAATTCTTTCAACACATTCTTATTTTCAGGTACCACAGAATGCTTTAGATTCATCTTATATTTTCTCTACCTCAGACCTGGAACCAACTATTTCTCCAGATAATCCTTGTGTTAGATAATGGTAGTTAGAGATCATGGTCTGGATGCTACTTGGGTTTATTGCTACTATTATTTCACTTCTTCTAAGTCTCCTCGGCAAAGAGAGGCAGGATATGTATATATGTATGTGTGTTAACCCAAGTATATACACAAAGTATTTATATGTATTTCTTTATCTGTGTTTGTGCATGTGTATGTATATAATGTCAGATAAAATATTTATATTTATGTATCATAGTTTAGGGATCTGAACCAAAGGCTTATTAGGTAACTTCTCTAACATCATGAATTTACTTTATTTACTCATCTTAGTTCATCTTAAGTACATGTCTTCTGGTTCCTTGTCTCAAGTTTCTTAATAGTAGAAATGATATTTTATTCATTTCTATACTCCTAATAGTCCTAGTGTGGTACCTTGTAGAGGTCAGAGGCAATAAGTATCTGATAATTTTAAATAGCCAGAGAGGTAGATTAATAAGTGAGAATAACTTTTCTCTCTTGAGGTTTCAATGTTTTCCTATATCAGCAAATTTCACCTTCAACTAAGATAAACTATTAAATGTCACCATGACTCAATTAACATATACAATCCTAAAATCTTAGTAAGGACATGGCAGTTAAAAAAAAACTATGGAGTTACTAAATTATAAGATTATTAGAAACCTTGGAGATATGGTCAAATTTCTCATTCCAGAAATGAAGAAATGAGCTTCAGAAGTGCTGAATAAATTATCCAGAGTCACACTTGGCTCCAAGGCAATGGATTTTGGGGACCACAAATGCCTCTCTCTGAGCATTTGTTGGAAGCTCTGACTGTGGCCCCTACTCTTGATTTTCCAGTCTTCATATAAGACTACAGTTGTATGTGTGACAGCACTAACTTAAACATCTCAAGCACTGCTGATTTTCTTACTTTGAATGCTGTTTTTAAGCCCTTGCCTTGTTAGTGTAAGTGTTCTAAATACAAGAGCTTTTCTTCCTAGAGCATAACACTTTCCAAATAAACTGTATTTACAGTCAAGAAGGTACCAGGTATCCATCTACTTGACAGTATTTTATCCATCCCCACAAAAGATATGTTTAATGGTTAACCCCACTCGCTGTAACCATATCCCAATTTCTATTGTCATGTTTTCTTGGTGCTGTTTTGTTTTCTCTCACTCTATTTCTAACACTCCCTCTTACCTTTAGATTTCTGCTTATAGAATTGCTGCTTCTGCCTACTCCCAACTATTCTCCCTAACTGCTACTTCCACTGTTAAAGACATTAGTCAGATTCCAACAGGTAACTGTTAATAGATGCTATAGAATAACTATTCTATAGTTATAGAATAATGTAGGAGAAAACCAAGAGAATTCAGAAACAAGACAGAGTTTGGTAAGACCAGGATTCAAAGCCTGAGGAGGTCACAAAAATGTATGTCTTTGGGGATTCATAGAAATCTTAGGGAGGTCCTTGGTCTTCCAGGAGGTTTTGGAAGAAACGTTGCCAATTTTATTTGAATCTGAAAGCTTAGAAAAACCTTACACAGGGGGATTCCCAGGAAAGATGGCCGAATGGGAACAGCTCCAGTCTGTAGTTCCCAAGGAGACCAACGCAAAAGATGAGTGATTCCTGCATTTCCAACTGAGCTACCTGGCTCATCTCACTGGGACTGGTTAGACAGTGGGTATGGCCCATGGAGGATAAGCCAAAGCAGGGTGGGGTGTCACCTCAGCTGGCAAGCACAAGGGATCGGGGAACTCCCTCCCTAGCCAAGGGAAGCCATGAAGGACTGTGACATGAGGGACAGAGCTATCTGGCCCAGATACTACACTTTTCCCACTGTTTTTGCAACCCGCATACCAGGAGATTCCCTTGGATGCCTACACCACCAGGGCCCTGGGTTTCAAGCAGAAAGCTGGGTGGCCATTTGTGCAGACACCAAGCTACCTTCAGGAATTTTTTGTACCCCAGTGGTCCCTGGAATGCCAGCAAGACAGAACAGTTCACTCCTCTGGAAAGGGCACTGAAGCTAGGGAGCCAAGTGATCTTGGTCAGCAGATCCCACCCCCATGGAGCTCAACAAGCTAAGATCCACTGGCTTGAAATTCTTGCTGCCAGCATAGCAGTCTGAAGTCGACCTGGGACACTTGAGTTTGGTGGGGGGAGGGGCATCCATCATTACTGAGACTTGAGTAGGTGGTTTTCCCCTCACAGTGCAAACAAAGCCACAGGGAAGTTTGGACTGGGCAAAGCCCACCACAGTGCCGCAAAACCCCTGTAGCCAGACTGCCTCTCTAGATTCCTCCTCTTTGGGCAGGGCATCTCTGAAAGAAAGGCAGCAGCCCCAGTCAGTCGCTTATAGATAAAACTCCCATCTGCCTGGGACAGAGCACCTCAGGGAAGGGACTGATGTGGGCACAGCTTCAGCAGACTTAAACGTTCCTGCCTGCCAGCTCTGAAGAGAGAAGCAGGCCTCCCAGCACACCGCTCGAACTCTGATAAAGGACACACTGCCTCCTCAAGTGGGTCCCTGATACCCATGACTCCTGATAGGGAGATACCTCCCAGCAGGGGTCAACAGACACCTCATAAAGGAGAGCTCCAGCTGGCATCTGGCAGGTACCCCTTTGGGACAAATCTTCCAGAGGAAGGAGCAGGCAGCAATATTTGCTGTTCTGCGGCCTCCACTGGTGATACCAAGGCAAACAACGTCTGGAGTGGACCTGCAGCAAATGCCAGCAGACCTGCAGAAGAGAGGCCTGACTGTTAGAAGGAAAACTAACAAACAGGAAGCAATAGCATCAACATCAACAAAAAAGATGACTACTCAAAAACCCCATCTGAAAGTCACCAACATCAAAGACCAAAGGTAGACAATTCCATTAAAGTGAGGAAAAACGAGCACAAAAAGGCTGAAAATTCCAAAAACCAGAAAGCCTCTTATCCTCAAAAGGATCAGAACTCCTCATCAGCAAGGGAAGAAAACTGGACAGAGAATGTGTTTGATTAACTGACAGAAGTAGGCTTCAGAAGGTGGGTAATAAAAAACTCCTCTGAGCTAAAGGAGCATGTTCTAACCCAATGAAAAGAAGCCAAGAACCTTGGTAAAAGGTTACAGGAACTGCTAACTAGAATAACCAGTTTAGAGAAGAACATAAATAACCTGATGGAGATGAAAAACACACAAGAACTTCGTGACACATACACAAGTATCAACAGCTGAATTGATCAAGCAGAAGAAAGGATATCAGAGATTGAAGATCAACTTAATGAAATAAAGTGTGAAGACAAGATTAGAGAAAAAAGAATGAAAAGGAACCAACAAAGCCTCCAAGAAATATGGGACTATGTGAAGAGACCAAACCTACATTTGATTGGTGTACTGACAGTGACAGGGAGAATGGAACCAAGTTGGCAAACACACTTCAGGGTATTATCCAGGAGAACTTCCCCAACCTAGCAAGACACGACAACATTCAAATTCAGGAAATACGGAGAACACCATATGATACTCCTCGAGAAGAGCAACCCCAAGGCACATAATTTTCAGATTCATCAAGGTTGAAATGAAAAAAAAAAAAGTTAAGGGCAGCCAGAGAGAAAGGTTGGGCTTCCCACAAAGGGAAGCCCATCAGACTAACAGTGGATCTCTCTGCAGAAACCCTACAAGCCAGAAGAGAGTGGGGGCCAACATTCAACATTCTTAAGGAAAAGAATTTTCAACCCAGAATTTCATATCCAGCCAAACTAAGCCTCAGACATGAAGGAGAAATAAAATCCTTTACAGAAAAGCAGATGCTGAGAGATTCTGTCACCACCAGGCCTGCTTTACAAGAGCTTCTGAAGGAAGCACTAAATATGGAAAGGAAAAACCAGTACCAGTCACTGCAAAAACATACAAAAATGTAAAGACCATTGACACTAGAAGAAACTGCATCAACTAATGGGCAAAATAACCAGCTAGCATCAAAATGACAGAACCAGATTCACACATAACAATGTTAACCTTAAATATAAATGGGCTAAATGCCCCAATTAAAGACACAGATGGGCAAATTGGATAAAGAGTCAAGACCCATCAGTGTGCTGTATTCAGGAGACTCATTACACATGCAAAGACACACATAGGCTCAAGAGCTGGAGGAAGATTTACCAAGACAATGGAAAGCTAAAAAGGCAAGGGTTGCAATCCTAGTCTCTGATAAAATAGACTTTAAACCAACAAAGATCAAAAAAGACAAAGAAGGCCCTTACATAATGGCATATAAGGGATCAATACAACAAGAAGAGCTAACTATCCTAAGTATATATGCACACAATACAGGAGCACCCAGATTTATAAAGCAAGTTCTTAGAGACCTACACAGAGACTTAGACTCCCATACAATAATAGTGGAAGGCTTTATCACCCCACTGTCAATATTAGATCAAGGAGACAAAAAATTACAAGGATATTCAGGACTTAGCACTGGACCAAGCAGACCTAATAGACATCTACAGAACTCACCACAAAAAATCAACAGAATACATTTTTCTCAACACCAGATAGCACTTATTCACATAATTGGAAGTAAAACACTCCCCAGCAAATGCAAAAGAACACAAATCATAACAAACAGTTTCTCAGACCACAGTACAATCAAATTAGAACTCAGGATTAAGAAACTCACTCAAAATCGCCAACTACATGGAAACTGAACAACCTGCTCCTGAATGACTACTAGGTAAATAACTAAATTAAGGCAGAAATAAGTAAATTCTTTAAAACCAATGAGAACAAAGGGACAACATACCACAATCTCTGGGACACAGCTAACGCAGTGTTTAGAGGAAAATTTATAGCACTGAATGTCCATAGGAGAAAGCAGGAAATATCTACCATTGACACCCTAACGTCACAATTAAAAGAACTAGAGAAGCAAAAGGAAAAAATTCAAAAGCTAGTAGAGACAAGAAATAACAAAGATCAGAGCAGAGATCAAGGAGATAGAGACATGAAAAACTGAAAAACCCTTCAAAAAATCAATGAACCCAGGGGCTGGTTTTTTGAAAAGATTAACAAAATAGACCACTATCCAGACTTATAAGGAAGACAGAAGAATCAAATAGACACAATAAAAAATGATAAAGCAGATATCACCAATGATCCCACAGAAATAAAAACTACCATCAGAGAATACTATGAATACCTCTATGGAAATAAACTAGAAAATCTAGAAGAAATGGATAAATTCCTGGACACATACACCCTCCCAAGACTAAACCAGGAAGAAGTCGAATCCCTTAATAGACCAATAATGAGTTCTGAAATTGAGGCAGTAATTAATAGCCTACCAACCACAAAAAGCCCAGGACCAGACGGATTCACAGCAGAATTCTATGAGAGGTAGAAAGAGGAGCTGGTACCATTCCTTCTGAAACTATTCCAAACAATGGAAAAAGGACTCCTCTTTAACTCTTTTTATGAGGCTAGCATCATCCTGATACCAAAACCAGGCAGAGACATGACAAAAAAACAGAAAATTTCAGGCCAATATCCCTGATGAATGTCATGCGAAAATCCTCAATAAAACACTGGCAAACTAAATCCAGCAGCACATTAAAAAGTATATCCACTACAATCAAGTCAGCTTCATCCCTGGGATGCAAGGCTGGTTCAACATACACAAATGAATAAACATAATCCATCACATAAACAGAACCAACAAAAACCACATGATTATCTCAATAGATGCAGAAAAGGCCTTCAATAAGTTCAATACCCCTTCATGCTAAAAACGCTCAATAAACTAGGTATAGATGAAATGTATCTCAAATTAATAGCTATTTATGACAAACCCACAGCCAATATCATACTGAATGGGCAAAAGCTGGAAGCATTTCCTTTGAAAACTGGCACAAAACAAGGATGCCCTCTCTCACCACTCCTATTCAACATAGTATTGGTAATTCTGACCAGGGCAATCAGGCGAGACAAAGCAATAAAGGGTATTCAAATAGGAAGAGAGAAAGTCAAATTGTCTCTGTTTGCAGATGACATGATTGTATATTTAGAAAACCCCATCGTCTCAGCCCCAAATCTCCTTAAGCTGATAAGCAACTTCAGCAAAGTCTCAGGATACAAAATCATTGTGCAAAAATCACAAGCATTCCTATGCAGCAATAACAGACAGAGAGCCAAATAGTGAGTGAACTCCCATTCACAATTGCTACTAACAGAATAAAATACCTAGGAATACAACTTACAAGGGATGTAAAGGACCTCTTCAAGGAGAACTGCAAACCACTGCCCAAGGTAATAAGAGGACACAAACAAATGGAAAAACATTCCATGCACAAGGATAGGAAGAATCAATATTGTGAAAATGGCCACACTGCCCAAAGTAATTTATAGATTCAATGCTATTCCCATCAAGCTACCATTGACTTTCTTCACCAAATTAGAAAAATCTACTTTAAATTTCATGTGAAACCAAAAAAAGAGCCTGCAGAGCCAAGACAATCATAAGCAAAAAGAACAAAGCTGGAGGCACTAAGCTACCTGACTTCAAACTATATTACAAAGCTACAGTAACCAAAACACCTTGGTACTGATACCAAAACAGATATATAGACCAACAGAACAGAACAGATGCCTCAGAAATAACACCATACATCTACAAGGATCTGATCTTTGACAAACCTGACAAAAACAAGAAACGGGGAAAGGATTCCCTATTTAATAAATGGTGTTGCAAAAACTGGCTAGCCACATGCAGAAAACTGACACTGGACCCCTTCCTTACACCTTACACAAAAATTAACTCAAGATGGATTAAAGATTTAAACATAAGATCTAAAACCATAAAAACCCTAGAAGAAAACCTAGGCAATACCATTCAGGACATAGGCATGGCAAATTCTTCATGACTAAAACACCAAAAGCAATGGCAACAAAAGCCAAAACTGACAAATGGTGTCTAGCTAAACTAAAAAGCTTCTGCACAGCAAAAGAAACTATCATCAGAGTGAACAGGCAACCTTCAGAATAGGAGAAAAATTTTGCAGTCTACCCATCTGACAAAGGGCTAATATCCAGAATCTACAAGAAACTTAAACAAATTTACAAGAAAACAACCCCATCAAAAAGTGGGTGAAGGATATGAACCGACATTTTTCAAAAGAAGACATTTATGTGGCCAACAAGCATATGAAAAAAGCCCATCACTGGTTATTAGAGACATGCAAATCAAAACCACAATGAAATACCATCTCATACCAGTTAGAATAGTGATCACTAAAAAGTTGGGAAACAACAGATGCTGGAGAGGATGTGGAGAAATAGGAACGCTTTTATACTGTTGGTTGGAATGTAAATTAGTTCAACCATTGTGGAGGACCGTGTGGTGATGCCTCAAGGATCTAGAACTAGAAATACCATTTGATCCAGCAATCCCATTACTGAGTATATACCCAAAGGATTATAAATCATTCTTTTATAAAGACACATGCACATGTATGTTTATTGCAGCACTATTCACAATATCAACGACTTGGAGCCAACCCAAATGCCCATCAGTGAAAGACTGGATGAAGAAAATATGGCACATATACACCATGGAATACTATGCAGCCATAAAAAAGGATGAGTTCATGTCCTTTGCAGGGAAATGGATGAAGCTGGAAACCATCATTCTCAGCAAACTAACACAGGAACAAAAAACCAAACACCATCTCTTCTCACTCATAAGTGGGAGTTGAACAATGAGAACATTTGGGCACTGGGAGGGGAAATCACACACTGGGGCCTGTCCAGGGTTGTGGGGCAAGGGGATGGATGGTGTTAGGAGAAATACCTAATGTAGATGACGGGTTGATGGGTGCAGCAAACCATCATGGCACATATATACCTTTTTAACAAACCTGCATGTTCTGCCCATGTATCCCAGAACTTAAGTATAATAAAAAATAATATAGGAGCAAACCACAAACATTTTTTCTTCCTATCCTGAAATATAAGCTAACAATTGTGATTATGGCAGAGAAGTTATTTTTCTTATTTATACGTGCAATTTTGTAACATGGTGTTTAAACTACACATTTGCGGGTTAAAAATATATAGTATGATCTGCGCCTCTAAGGAAAAGATTGTTCTCTTGTGGAAACCTCATTAGCTCATGATTATGTTATCCTATTGAGAGTCTAGTTTTTATAGTACTCCAGGTATAAATATTAAATGGAAATATTTATACTAAATTGTATCAAAGAAATGTAATTTAACTAGACCTTTTTCATCAACATGAGTTGTGCTTTAGAACTCATGTTTCTAATTTTAGATTCTCCATCTAGGATTATGAAATAATGTAGATGAGAAATTTCTGAGATGGGTTATCCTAAACATCAGTTCATTTTTTTCTGAAACTTATTGACATGATCTTTTATTCTATGTGCTAGAAACTCTCTAAGCATTTGAATAGCATATGAAAATATATAATGTTTACATATTCAAAGGCAAATATAGCTCACTTAAAAGAAATACTGTATGAATAATTAAAATAAATGCAGGACCTGGCCATGACATTGCAAATTACTGCCTTAAAGTCTTTATGGACAGGCAGTTCTTTAAAAATAGAAAGCTGTTTTAATCAAAGCCAAATGTTTCTATTTTTAAATTCTTGGCACACTTCTTCAGTACAAGATGATCTTCAAAAAGAAAAAGGCAGATGTAGCTGCCAGCCTGCAGTGCTTGAGCCCCAGGGAGGCAGCACGGTTTCATATAGGCAGGCTTGCTTATTGCTTATGTTTTCTTCGGACAATCGGTATGAAAGAACCAGACTGTGGAAAAAGCTTGGCCTTTGGGTTGTGAGTTGTTTGAGTTGTGGATATCTAGTTGGTGTTCTGCAGCACAGAGTAAAGATAAATCGCACAAGGCATATGTGGGTATTACAAATAAAAAGGTTCACTACCTTACAGAACTCAGATTGATTCACCTTTAAGTCTTATAACGTCTGATAAAAACAGAGTAGGAAATAAAGCTTAGCAACCTTAGAAGGGTGGTGCTGATCAGTGTGACAGTGCTTTAAGAATTGTTGAGGCATTCTAGGTAAACCACTGCTTATAAATGTTACAGATCACAGTAAGCCAATTTAATTTTCTTTGTTGTTCAGATTCCTGGTGAGGATATTTAATGATGTGGATAGATTTCTGACTGGGCTAATACTATCACAATAATTCCCTTGACTTGTAATATTTGTAAGCACCTTATAAAGAGAAAATAATAGGCTTTCTCTAGGATTTTCTGTTATAAACAGCTATTTTTCAGTCTTTAAAATTGAGAACTTCGTAAGATAATACAAATAATACTTTGTGTAGTAATCTCTGTGAGGAATCAACACAGTCAAGGATTTTCTTCATCAACTGTTATGCAAAAAATCGTGAGTTTTTTTCTTCTTCAATAAACTCAACATAGACTCTTTTTCAGTTAGGTTAATGACAATGCCACTTGAGTAAATAAAGAATTCAATTTAAAATAACTTCACAATCTGTTATTTATGTTTTATATTTTAAAGCTTGTTTTAAGATTTTTCTTCTTGGATTCACAATTCATCAAATGAAAGACAGCATGAGTGAGCTTCCTGTTGCAGAATAAAGAAACTACTCTAGCTAGTTTAAGCAAAAAGTATTTAAGGAATTAAGTGCTGACAAAAATCATTGGAAGGGCTGGAGAGCAGGCTTTAGATTGACTCTTCAAGAAGGATTCTAGTATCAATAACTCAGCTAACTTAACGAAACCTCAGCTTCCCCAACCAGGAAGTTCCTGTCATAGCCACTGAACCCAGGCTCTCAATGTCCTAGCTGGAATCTGGGAATCAAAAAGCCACAGACAGAATAAGTCTTGAGCAAACTAGCTTCCTGAACGTAGCAGAAGACATAATCTGAATGTTGTCTAGGCTTTGAAAGCCTGTGAATGTATTTTACATTAAAATCAATAATCCAAATATCCATGTTTCACCACTATTCATAGGATTTCCAGTGTTCTTCATCTTTCCCTGACTTGTATTTATGATAATATTCCAAATATCTCACAAAGAATTGAGAGTAACTCCCCTCCCATAGCACCCATGCTTTTTTGCCCCATGTCATGCAGAGCAGGCACTGTCCCTGATCTTTTGCTATTCTACAGTCTCTGACATGCATAGCTGTTCTGATAGTGGGTACCACTACTCTACCATGCCCAGCAGCACAGCTGCCATACTCTCCTGCTCTAAACTGAACCTTAGTCTCTTTCTTAGCTTTACCAGGCATAACAGTTCTTTGCCTTGTCCTTATCTTGAGTCATGAGGATCTAGCTAAATGTGTACATCCAGAAATGTGTTGGATATACATAGTACTACTTCATAAAAACTAAGTTTATTTTTTTGAAATTTAGTTAGCCATTTTGTAACACGGCCATCACTAAAAATTAAGTTATATAACCTGAAAAACTGTCAACCTGATGTTATAGAGCAGAACTAGGAAAAGATACAGCGTAGTACCTCATTATATAGTATATCTGCTATAAAGATACAGTAGATGTACATAGCATTAAAAGCATAGATAATACTAAATTGCAAAAATAAAAATGTAAATTTAATTTGGAGTACTTATTGCTTTTGTGTCTGTTTCCAATAAGCTGACATGAGTGAGGTGATTGTGTGTTTCTGTGCCCTAACCAACGACCTTGCCCTCGTCTTCAAAGTCAGTCATCTCCATATCCACATGAAGAAGAATGAAGACAGACCCCTCTCTCTCACCATATACAAAACCCAAAATGGATTAAAGACTTAGATGGAAGACCTGAAACCACAAAATTGCTAGAAAAATAGAAAGGGGAAAAGCTCTATGACATTGGTCTAGGTAATAATTTTTTAGACATGACCCAAAAAACAGGTAACAAAAGCAAAAATAGACAAATGGAATTGTATGAAATGAAAAAGGCTCTGCACAGCAGAGGTAAAAATAAACAGAGTGAAGAGAAAACCAACAGAGTGAAGGGACAACCTACAGAATGGGAGAAAAAATATTTTTAAACTATACATCTGTTAAGTGGTAAATATTCAAAATATATAAGGAACTCAGACAACTCAATTGCAAGAAAAATAACCCAATTAAAAATGGACAAAGGGCTTGAATAGCTATTTCTCAAAAGATAATGTACAAATGGGCAACAGGTGTATGGAAAAAATGTTCAACATTGCTAATCATTGGAGAAATGCAAATCAAAATCAATGAGGTATCACTTCACTCCTGTTGGAATGGCTATTAACAAAAAGGCAAAAGATAACAAGTGTTGGTGAGGATGTGGAGGAAAGAGAACCCTTGCACAATGTTGGAAGAAATGTAAATTAGTACACCTATCTTAAAAAACACTATGGACATTCCTCAAAAAATTAAAAATAGTACTACTGGCAATCCCATTATTTGGGCATATATTCAGAGGAAATGGAATCAGTATGTTAGAGATATCTGCACACTCATGTTTATTGCAGCACTATTTACAACAGCTAGGTTATGGACTCAACCTAACTGTATATCAATGAATGAATGAATGAATGAATGAATGAATAAGGAAAATGTATATATACACAATGAAATACTCTTCAGTCATTAAAAAAAAAAAAAAGAAATCCTGTCATTTACAACAGCATGGTTGAACCTGAAAGACATTACATTAAGTGAAAAAAGCCAGGCACAGAAGGACAAATACTGCATGAGCTCACTCATATGTAGAATCTAAAAAAGTTAATCTCATAGAAATAGAGAGTAAAATGGTGGTTACCAGAAGTTGGGGAGGGTGGGTGAGTGGCCTTGGGGGAGATGTTGGTCAAAGAATAAAAAATTTCAGTTAGATAGGAGGAATAAGTTCAAGAAATCTATTGTATAACATGTTGACTATTGTTAACAATAATATATTCTTGAAAAATGCTGAGTGTAAAGTGTTCTCATCACAAAAATGTTAAGTGTGTGAAATGAATTGGTCATTCCATCATGTGTATATGTTTCAAAATGATATGTTGTACAGGATAAATAAATAAAATTTTATCTGTCTGTTTACAAAAAGTAAAATTAAAACAAAGTCCAGTATGTCTTCTAGGCTTCCAAGCAGACAGTCTTCTCTCATTAAGGCTGGTCTCTGGCACAGTGTGAGCACACAGCACAATTTATTTGACTTCTCCATTTCAGTCTATTTCTTATCCTCTTCTTTTCCCCTTTGGCCCAAATAACACCATTTTCTGGCTCATTACTTTCTACCAACTTACCAAATTTACCAAAACAATTACTCACCTATCGGTTCTTAGCCACTTGCCTTTTAAGGAGAGAGTTTGTGGAAAGTAATTTTGAAATAGCTTTTTCCTAAATAACCATATACAAGACTGGCCTTATAGATAGGAGTTTGTGAATAACATTTGTCTTATGTGTATATGTGTTTTGAGGATTTGATTCTTTGATTATTGACTTTGTTACTTTTCTTGCACCATGATACGAAGGTGAGGTCATTTGCTCATTTCTCCCCAGTGAAGAATGGAAACTCTAATTTCAAGGCCATTACCCCCTAGATGCACTTTCTCACCCTTATACCACCCATGTAAATGACCCCAGGACACTGAAGCAGGTTTCTCCCTTTCCCTAGGGCTCTCCCTTCCCTGGATGGTGATCAGCTCAGTCTCATTCCTGAGCACCAAAGTTTCTGAGTTATGTATACATGGCAGTAAATGAGCCTCTTGGAGCAAGATAATGCATGATAATGAAAGGGTCTCCACATTCTTGTCTTTTCAGGGCAGCCTACTTTTTAATATTCAAATAAAGTGACTATAAGCTCCCTCTTGTGTGGACCAGGGAAGTGCAGGGTTGTTCCTGGTGTTTCAGAAGATTCTCACAGGAATTTTCTCAGGGAATGTTTTACATCTTGCTCTGAATCACTGCTCCTGGCTTCAACTCATTAAGCACTTGACTTCTTGTTCCTTCTCTGAAGTTAGAAATTCTCCTCCTACCCCCTTTCACCCCATGGGTGGACAAAGACCCTTTCTCTATAATTCCCTACGGCACCAACAGGGTAGTGACAAATCTGCTGCAGTTTGGAGAGCAGTCACAGCACAGAAAAGGACAGTTTAACCCTAGGTTTTATATACCTCTAAAGCCATTCTTTCAGCATTCCCCCCGTTGGGAATTATTGACCACCTCTCTCCTTTGGCTTCTATCTGTTCTTTTATTCCATCTTCTCTTTCTCAGCTCAAATTGAGGACCCCAGTCTCTAGTCTCTTCTACTTGCCTTCCCTTGAAAGGGAAACTAACATCTGAGAAACTGAACAAATCAAGCCATTCATTAAAGACACTCTTTTATAATATTATTCAGAGGAATTTGGCAGTGTTTTGTTTTAACCTACCTTTTTAAAAACTAAGCATATGGATATATGCACTACTGTGTGAACCAGTGTGCCTATTTGTTTCTTATATTACCAGAGATACTTTGTTTTTCTAATCAAAATAGCAATCCTCTCTCTGCCACTCCTAACCCCAAAGGTGGCAATGACTGCAGTTAAAAAAAAAACAACAACAACAATTTTTCTTTGTGATTAGGTGATTCCAGGGCTGGTTCTGATTTGTTTTATAGCCAGCAAAAAACTTCTGCCTATAAATGAGAAATATTTTAAGCATTCAGACATAACCTTGCTTTTTTTGTTGTTCACTCTGCATTTGTAAAAATCTGAATGTATCTTCGTTAGTGGAGGCTTTTGCTATCTTAGTGAACAATGCCGTACAGTAGGAGACACTGAGAAATTCTGAAATAGCTCAGGACTATTAACTGCCAAACTATTTAAGAACACTTGGGTAGTTTGATGGCAAATTTTTCAATCACTATTAAATTACTTCTGTGCCTTGGAGGGTCACGAGATGCTGTAAATGTCAAATGTTTTTGTCATTCTACTGGATTTCTGTGAGGGACACATGCACCTCAACCATGGCTGGAAAGACTGAACATAAGGAAATACAATTCTAAAAAGTTAGGCGGGGCAAAAGGGTCACCTTTAGAGAAGGATTACATAATTACATTATAATAGGCCTTCAGGAAGTACAATCTCTTCTTAATTTTCTTTCACTCTGCCACAGAGTTCTTCCTGAGTACTGACTTAAGAAAGTCCTGCACGCAGGAACAGAAATATAGTAAGTATCATTTCAACCATATTTTTCATATTCTTTGGCACACTTATTTATTTGTATGAAGTCATGGTCCTTTAGATTTCCTAACCAGTATCCAGGAATATTAAATAAATCTAATTTGAGGTTAATGAATTTATTTCATGAGATAGTTTTTTTTTTATTTAATGAACAATTATTCAGTGATTTCTCTACTTGCACATTATAAGTGAAAGATTAGCTTATAAAAGTTTAAAAATTCAAGCAAATTTTTCACATAAAAACAATGTGATGAAAATATGTCCACAAAAGACAATTTGATGATGTTGCTGGCATGCTGTATACTTACAATAATAAATAAGATAATGCTGCTCTAGTACTTTTAATTAAATATAAAGATGATAAAACAGAATCAACTAATGATATATTGGTCTTGAATACTGGTATATGAAATTTGCTTTAAGGAAAACAAGATGGTTGTTAGACTCTGAAGGTATCTGGGTACTTTTAAACACAAGCGGGGGCTGATGAAATAAACATCTAATTTTGATCAAATGCTCCCTCATCTTGGGATAGGTGTATATACCAAGTACTACTCTTGGTTTTCTTGGTTGTAATTTCTTTTTTTTTTAATGAGGTAGCTAGCATTCCCCATGGTAAAATTAGCTAAATGTTTCCGACGCAGCTAAGAAAGAACTGGGATGAATAGAAAAGCAGTGAAAGATATATGGATAGTCCATATAAATGAGAAAGTTGATTTACACAACTGAATTAATTGAATTTTAACAAATAGGAGACAAAAATACCTGTGTACTGACTTTGAGAGCCCCAGAGAGGAGGTGATTGTGTCCTGGTGGTTTGGATTTTGGTCAGTAGGTGACACCATCAATCCAGTGCCCTTTGGTAGCTTCCTGGCAGAGAAAGGAATGTGTATGAGGTCAAACAGATACTTCTGCTAAGAACAAGCTAGATAACTTTTACTCCACCATATTCTTAATTCCCCAATATACCTCCTTACAAAACAATCAGACTATCAGTTTTGCCTCCAGAGGAATTTTTAAATCTGTTCCTTCCTTGAACCAGCCTTCCTAACATCTGTGCCATATTTCAGATTTTTATTAAGCTCTACTATTTTAATATCTTCCCAATTAGTTGTCAGGACTCCAGTTTCTTTCCACTCTAATATATTCTTTATATGACTGAATTGATAGTTCTCTTGACAGTAATCAGCATAGTTGATTACTTCACATTTTAGATTTCGTTAATTCCACGTATGTTCCACAGGCCATATAAGGCCTAATTATGGGAGATGGTCTAGTTAAGATGTTTAGCAAGTAGTCTCTAATTTACCCAGCATATATGAGTTGACAGAATAATAGACTATTTTTGCCTGTTTGCTGCTGCCTAGATAAAATTGGTTTCTGGTAATCATCATTCTAGTGGACTTGGCTTTATTAGTAATTATAGTGGAAGCTAAATGTAATTAATATATATTGACCTTCAAGAATCATTTAAATTATATTTTGAAATGTGGGCATTATAAATTACTAATTAAAGAAAAATTAGGGCCGCGATCTCGCGCAGGGTCGGCGTGCGCGCAGGCTGCGGCGCCGCGACTCGTGCGGGTAGGCGTCTGCGCTCGGTTTGAGGGCCTGGCGCGGCGTTTCCTGTTCCTTCCACTGCACGGCTGCAGCTCGGGCCTTCGGCCTGACCCAGCCCCCAGGCTTCAGAAGAGCTACAGAAAGATCTAGAAGAGGTAAAGGTGTTGCTGGAAAAGGCTACTAGGAAGAGTACGTGATGCCCTTACAGCTGAAAAATCCAAGATTGAGACCGAAATCAAGAACAAGATGCAACAGAAATCGCAGAAGAAAGCAGAACTTCTTGATAATGAAAAACCAGCTGCTGTGGTTGCTCCCATTACAACGGGCTATACGGTGAAAATCAGTAATTATGGATGGGATCACTAAGATAAGTTTGTGAAAATCTACATTACCTTAACTGGAGTTCATCAAGTTCCCACTGAGAATGTGCAGGTGCATTTCACAGAGAGGTCATTTGATCTTTTGGTAAAGAATTTAAATGGGAAGAGTTACTCCATGATTGTGAACAATCTCTTGAAACCCATCTCTGTGGAAGGCAGTTCAAAAAAGTCAAGATTGATACAGTTCTTATATTGTGTAGAAAGAAAGTGGAAAACACAAGGTGGGATTACCTGACCCAGGTTGAAAAAGAGTGCAAAGAAAAAGAGAAGCCCTCCTATGACACTGAAACAGATCCTAGTGAGGGATTGATGAATGTTCTAAAGAAAATTTATGAAGATGGAGATGATGATATGAAGCAAACCATTAATAAAGCCTGGGTGAAATCAAGAGAGAAGCAAGCCAAAGGAGACACGGAATTTTGAGACTTTAAAGTCCTTTTGGGAACTGTGATGTGATGTGGAAATACTGATGTTTCCAGTAAGGGAATATTGGTGAGCTGCATATATAAATTTGACAGATAGCTATTTACATAGCCTTCTAAGAAAAGGGAGTGAATTCTCCATTTCCTACTGGAGGATTTATTTAAATATAATATGCTTATTAAACACTCCTGCAAAAAAAAAAATTAGTTGAGAGTATAATATTATATATTTAGAGAGCTACTGATTTAGTGTTCCTTACTAAAAATGGATTCTCCTGACACACTATTAATAAAAATGTATGGGGGCAGGCTGATATGGATTTCTATTATATGAATCAATACTAGATAACAACAAAGTTGGATGCTTCTTTCTTAAGTTATTTTCTGTTATCCAGGGGAAAACAGTGACATCTTTAGTATGGTATTTTAAATCCTTTGTATTCCGACCGCTATTGGCATTTCTATTGTTTCTGCTATACTCTATGCTAGAGCCACAGCCATGATAGGCAGACAAAATCCAATTCTTCAAGAGCCACCTGAACTTTGTTCCTTGTGAGGTATTTTTTTCCATAGTTCCTCTGTTTACCATCCATTACTCGGTGCTCCTGAAGCAGTGCACTCATTTCTCCTTTCTAGCACTTACCACCATTAGCTGATTGAATTCCTCCCAACAGCCACACTCTGTGCTACCTGTGAGTAGGAGTAATACTATGTTCTGTGCAATCCAGTCCCCCAAGCAGAGCACTTGGCCCACTGGAAGCAATGAAACATGTTTAATTGATTGGTGCAGGAGACACATTATGTGTTAGAGGCTTTTCACTCCTTTCTGTATACCAGAATTGCCAGCAGAGATTTGTGAACCTGTGGGTACCTGGACTCCATACCAGACCCACTAAATCAGTACTGTTCAGGGATGACTCAAGGTTTGTGCATTTGGAGCAGAAGCTCCACAGTTTTTTTTTTACAAACTGAATTTGTAAAAGAATAGATCAATGTAGACTAGAATCACTAGAGAAAGTTTGTAAAGAAGGGGCCACGCACCAAACTTTGAAGTTCCAGGAGAAGATATAACAGGTCAAGAAAAAAAAAAAAAAGCAAAAGTACAAAGATGGGAATAAAGGAAACAATAAAGAGAGCAGTTTTTTGAATAGAAGGTTTATATCATGAGTAATGCTTGATAATTATTGCTAAGCACTATAGGACCAGAGCATGGGGAACTTTGAAAATCTACACAGACTCAGTGCAGTCCACAGAGGCTGATAATCTTAGAAGTGGGTGCATCAGTGAATTTTGTAGTCATGCAGCATATGTCTAGGAAAAGGGTGGCTTGATTATTAAAAAGAGGAAGGCCTTATTCATAAATATTTTTTTGAAATCTGCCTTCTGAAATTTGCCAATTTTTTAAAGAATCATAGAATTTTGGAGATAAAAATACTATTTATCTTTTATCCCTATGTTGAATTCCACAGAAAGCTTATTTCTCATTTAAAAAAAAAGAGAAAGAAATGCTTCAATGGTTAAATAATTTGAGATATTGGATCAAGTGGTCCATTTCCTTTCTAAAACCGACGAGTGAATAGGTTATTTTTTAAAACACTGTATGACTTCCCAAAGCCTACAGTATAGTAATTTATATTAGAAATCTCCAAGAGGGAAGTATAGTGAGCAAGTTTTCCCAAACCCTTTGTTAGGAATAGCTTATTAACATGTAACTGGACACTTAATCCTTTACAGACAAGTTCGGGAAGCATATTATGGCATAGGAGTATAAGGAAATGACCTTTGGAATTAAGCAACTTGAGTAAAAAACCTGACTTCATGCTGTGAACTGATTTAAGTCGGCTTCATCATTCCCAATTATGAGATTTTTTTAGGCGAGAGCTATAGGTTTTACCTCAACCCATGTGCCCTTTCTCCAACTTGTAAGAGGTGGGAAATTATGAGAGCAAGCTTCAGACTAGATCCTTCCACAGAAACAAACAATTTATTAGCACACAATCAAACAACAGTCATAAAATCTATTACTCTGCTCTTTTGTGAGCGTTTGATATAAAGACCTCCATCCTTTAGACACCTGAACCAGACCTTGCATGAATAGGCTTATTCAAAGCAGATGTTTCAGTCTTCTAGGCAGGCAGAATACAGCTAAATGAATCAGAATCAGACAACAGAATCCTCTCTTAACGGATAAACATAGTTCCAATTGTGTCCTAAGCCCAGAGCACCTGTGCTGATTTGCATTTTCTGTGGAAGCAGGTATCAAGATAGGATTAGGAGTGCAAAAGGTTTATTGAAGAATAACACACATGAAAGGAAACAGTGATTTCGTAGTGTGGGAGTCTTCAGAGTGAGGGGCAGACCTGACGCAGCAGGAGACTGTCAGCCAATCATGCACCTTGATATCCAGGTGGATCACAGCACCACTCTGAAGTGTGCTGACTTCTGGGATCATAGATTCCTAAATCCTCTTCATGCAAGGGCAAAAGTACTTGTAAATATTTCTAGCCAGTCCACTTATCTGTGTTAACATTAATTTTACCGGTAAAAATCTCTTCTACCATCACTTAGCTAATTAGCAAAGTTTCTACTGCTGATCAGAGATGGAAATAGTCCAAGCTGTAGAAGTGAGCTCTAAGTGTCGAATCCTGATTGGAGTCCATCAACTGCTAAGCAACCACCTGTGTATGAATTCTTAATTAAGGCTCCTGACAAACAGTTGATCTTTAAACAACACGAGTCTGAACTGTATGGGTCCACCTATATGCAGACATTTTTCAATAAACATATTGGATTTATTTTTTGGAGATTTGCAACAATATGAAAAAACTTGCAGACAAATCATGTAGCCTAGAGATACTGAAAAAATTAGGTATGTCATGAATGCATAAAATATGTAAATACTAGCCTAGTTTATCATTTATCACAGAATATATACAAATGCATAAAAAATGTTTATGAAAACTTATGCACACACACAGACCATACATGGTGACATTGGCAGTCAAGAGAAATACAAACAAAATAAATGTTTGTTTACAAAGTAGGTGTAATATTAAATTATAACTGCATACAATTAACTATAGTACATACTGTACTATTGTAATAATTTCATAGCCACCCCCGTCGCTATTGCAGTGAGCCCAAGTGTTGCCAGAACCTCTTTAAATGAACACCGTGTGACTCTCATCGTCTCTATCTGAGTGGTTTTATTCTACAGTAAGTTGCACATGGCAGGAAAAAAATGGTATCTTGCAGTTCTCACACATTTTTCATGTTTAATGCAATTAAACATGAAAAACCGAGACTCATAAGAAGTGCCACTGGTGATCCTGCAAGTACTCCCAAGAAGCAGAGAAAAGTCATGGCATTACCCAAAAAAGTTGAATTGCTTTATATGTACCGTAGGGTCTGCAGCCGCAGTTGCTCTCTGTTTCAGACAATTCATCTTGTAAAATAGACGGCATAAACTTATGGTATCCAGGTACAGACTGCAAATAAATTTTCCTTATGATTTTCTTAACATTTTCTTTTCCCTAGTTTACTTTATTATAGTACAGTATGTAATACATATAACATATAAAATACGTGTTAATTGATTATGTTATTGGTAAGGCTCCCAGTCAACAATAGGCTATTAGTAATTCTGTTTTTGGGTAGTCAAAAGCTAGATGTGGATTTTCACATGCTCAAGGGTTGGTGTCCCTGACTCCTGTGTTGTTCAAAGATGAACTGTATTAACTACTTCAAAGGTATAGATTAAAATGCTGTTAATATTCACAATGCAGTCTATGGCAAAATGGTTTTAATGTAAATTAGAAAATGTAATATTACTTCACTTACTGTGTGCTTGGGTTATACACTTAACCTCTTTAAGCATCAACTTTCTTGTTTGAAAAATAAGAATAATAATAGTTTTTACCCTGTTAGCTTGTGGGATGAGTGCTTAACAAAAGAGCTTGATGGATCACAACCCTTATAAAAGTCACTTGTTATTATATTTTGAAGGTGTGGAACATGTACCTGGGGATAAAATAAATCATCAAAGTTATCTGGCTTGTTAGTAAAAGAGCAGACAAGAGTCCAAGCTATGGATTCTTAATCTAATAATCCTGCCAGTACATTGTCACCATTTTTTTTAAATAAAGGACTTTATTTTTAATCATATGAGACAACTACATTGGTGGTCTGAACAAAGTTTATTAATAATTTCTTCTCTTGAAATGTATGTATTACTGGAGTGATTAGGTTTCTTAATCATGCCTACCATAAAGTCAACCAATTAATTTCCATCTGGATAAGATCTGTATTATTGTGAGAGTGAAAATTTTGATTGGGCATTAGAAAAAGTATATTTTTGGACTATTAGGTTCTAACTCAAAGATTTTGAAAGCCCAGTGGCAACAAATGCCTGGAGGATAAGAGGCAAGATACATGGAGGTGGAAAATGAGTCAAAAATGGAAGGAAAAGATAATAAAGCATGGCTTACAAATTTGGCTCAGAATATCATGCTGCTCCATGTGTTACTGATAATCACCTGCATTAGTCAGGGTTCTTTAGAGAAACAATCAATATAGGATATATAGATATATAAAATAAGATTTATTATGGAAATTGGCTCACATAATTACGGATCTGAGAAGTTCCACAATATGCCTCCTACAAACCAGAAAATCAGGAAAGCCTGTAATATACATCAACCTAAGCCCAAAGGCATGAGAACTAAGGAAGCCTATGGAATAACTCTCACCCCAAGTCTGAAGGCCTGAGAAAGGATTTGGTGGGAGTTGGGAGTAGAGGGATTCGGGGGGCTGCTGGTGTAAGTCCCAGAGTCTTCAAAGGCCTGAGAACCAGGAGTTTTGATGTCCAAGGGCAGGAAATTATGGATATCCCAGCTCAAGAAGAGAAAATTTGTCCTCCTCCTGTGCTTTCGCTTCATTCAGTTCAGCCCTCTGTAGACTGCATGACACTGGCCCGTGTTGGTGGGAGTAGATTTCTTTACTCAGTCTACTGATTCAAATACTAATATTTTCTGGAAACACCCTCATAGACACACCCAGAAATGAAGTTGTATCAAGTATCCAAGCGCCCCTTAACTCAGTCAAATTGACACATTAACTTATCTTTCAGCTAACTTCTCTAAAACTACACTTTTTATAGTTTCTCTGAAATATGTACTATTATAAGAAGGTCTATTTAGTCTGGCCCTTTTGAGGATGAATTACTCTTTTGAATCCAGATTGATACATTTTTCAAACTTATAAACTCAGTGATTCATTTATTAATAAATATTAAAATGCATTGAATTAATGCACTTTTTTGGGATGGCGATGGGTTATTGATTTCTGCAAATACTATGTATATCATCTTACCTAGGATCAATATATTTCATTACCATACTGGAATATCTTGTGTCTGAAGTTGCACTTTGAAAGTGATTTTATTCTAGAGCTGACAAAGTCTGTTCATGGCTTTCTAATTTTAGGAAAACTTTATCTGCATTTTTGTAGTCTTTTCATACTTAATAAAAGCTATACTGATGTTGTGACATATCTGTCTTCATGGACTTATTCTCTAGTCTTACAATCAACTGTTTGTATGTTGTATGAATTGTTCAAATATCTCAACTGTAGTGACCTCAATATCCCTGTATCTAACCCTACATGGAGGATTATCATCATCATTATGATTATTTGATTACTTGTTCCACATCTTCTTTAAATAGTTTCTGATTGTGTCATATCTCTTTAATTTTAGATTTCCATTATTATAATTATATTTTGACAACCTTTGTTATATCCATTCTAAAATATTTCATTTCACTGATTGTATAAGTTTTATTTCAATTATACCTGATTGATCTTTAATCATAAGAATAATATTTAATGTCAGTATTGCTACTTTTTCAAGTAGAGAATTATTATTTTGATATTTGATCATTTGAGTGCAAATTTTTCTGTTGGAAAACATTGCTTCCATTCACTTAGAAGTGAAAAAAATATGATAAGGAGTTGAGCGGGCGTGGTGGCTCATGCCTGTAATCGCAAGCACTTTGGGGGGGCCAAAGTGGGCTGTTCACTTGAGGCCTGGAGTTTGAGACCAGCCTGGCCAATATGGTGAGACCCCATGTCTACTAAAAATACAAAAATTAGCATGGCGTGATGGTGTGCGCCTGTATTCCCAGCTACTTGGGAGGCTGAGCTGGGAGGAAGTCTTGAGCCCAGGGGGCAGAGGTTGCAGTAAGCTGAGATAGTGCCATTGCTCTTTAGCCTGGCTGACACAGCAGGACTCTGCCTCAAAAAATAAATGAATAAATAAAGGAGTTGATGGTACTGCTGTGTATATATATTATATATAGAATATATATTTACAGATATACACATAGTATATATGTATGGCATACATGTTAATAGTTATGCATCTTTCACTTAAAATTTTTAATTCATTTCCAAATATCCTGCTACTAAAGTAAATAGCTATTAAATGGACACAAATATTTTGATTAATTTTAATGGAAAAATTATGCATTTCATCCCAATCCAAGATAGAAATAAAATGTTTTTATGAGAAAAATAAGTATCAGTTTGGAAGTAAATAGTTCATTCAGAAAATTTAATGTAATGAAAGTTTATAGCATTCCCATTATCTTTTATTTTTCAATAGTTTCGTTAGCAAATTTTTAACATTTTAGGGGTCATAGTTCTCTTGTACTCAAATGACACAAACGAAGACACAGCATAGAAAAATCAAAGCAAAATAAGGATCTAACAGGAGACTACATTGAAAAACATGAAAATAATGTATAATGAATGTATAATACAATTGCAAAGTCATAGAAGACTCGCCAAACATTCTCAAAACATTTGTTTTAATCCAAATATGAGGCACAATTCAAAAATGTTTTATTTGATATTACTTAACCAGGCACCTATGGTGAGAATATTAGCATTTTTCTTTACCTGTAACTATAAGTTGAAATATTACTACTTAAAGAGTATTTATTTAATGTGTTTTTTTAGTGAGAGTATTATACTTCCCCCAGACAGAAATTATTATGAAAACAGTCTGTAAACATGTAATTCTGTATATTTAGTATAGTTTAGTTTGTGCTCCAACATGAAACATTTTTATTCTTTTAAACCTGTCATTCATTTAAAACAAGCACTCTGTGCTTTACAAAATTTAGATATGTGCAGAGGGTAAATTATGAGTTTATAAAAAGTAAAGTCACATAATTTTAACAAAAATTCAGGGCATTCAGCAGAGTGAAACCACTTCATTCTCTGTTTTTAATAATTGTGGAATCTTCCTACCTGGTGCTGATTACTCTCATTTGTAGGATTGAGAGTAAATTTCAATCTACAATACCTCATTGCCATCTAGCACCCATGAAATAACATTCAAGGAAATAAACCAGAACAGAAGACTTTATAAGTTATTTACCACCTCAGTTTCAGCTCCAAAGTAGCTAAAATATTTAACAGTCCTTATCTGTTACACAAAATTCTTGTTATAACCGATAACTTCTGGTCTAACAGATACCTTCCTTACTGTTGTCGAACTTCCTTACTGTTGTGGAACTTTCCATACTTCCTTTTTTCTCCATCAAGACACACTTAGGGATTTTTCTAGGGGGAAGCTTGGGGTTGAGGAGCTTTCTAAAAATTAAATTTTTATTCTTATTTATGCTGGAGATGTTGGGTTTTGTTGATGAGTATGAAAGTTGTTTTGCTGCCCAACTATGGCCTGACTATCAGCAAAATCAGCATCACTTGTGAGCTGGTAAAAAATGTAGAATCCTAGGCCTCATTCCAGACCTACTGAAACAGAACCACGTTTGTTGGAACAGAAAATTCATATTTGAAATGAATCAATTAGAGTAGTTGAATCCAAAAAGAAAGGTATAAGAGTTTAAGGGATAGTTGTGTGACCAAGGTGAGACAACCTGATGTTAAATTATGTGATTTAGTGAAAAAGGAAAGCTATATGCAACAAAATAAAACATAGCACACTCCTCTGTGCCATATCATACCCTAATCACAAGTATGAACTGAGGGAAAAAGAGTAAAGCAATATGCTGAAGAAATAGCATAATTTCTTTTTTGAATTGCATATTAGCCAAAAGGAGATGCCGGTAATATATATCCTTCTTATTCCTGTGGCATTTATTTTAGGGATCCACACAAAGAGGATAACACATGCATCAAATCCAATGAATTTATAATTTATTACTCAAGTAAAATAGGATTTTTTCCAGCTTTTCTTATCTTCAAACCACTTTTAGTTTCTTTGATTGCATCAAGAAATAGCTACAAATTAAGTGCCAGTGAGTAAATACCTGATCGTAATAGATTATTGCTTCTGATAATTTCCAAATAAGAAAGGCTTATTATACTCTTTTGACCAGGAGTGTGTATCCAATCTCACAGTAAGCTTGGAGGAGGCAGGAGGGAGGAGCAAGATACAATTCATGATAACTTAGCTGGGCACACAGCCAATATTCAAAACCAAGAATCCAAAATCCACAAGTTGAAGGTCTTTCTATAACATTCCGACCAATATATGTGCTGCTTTTACTTTTAGAAATTTCAGATATTTATGTAGCTGTAATATGTAGTTTTATTTACCTCTTGTTTATAATTGCATGGTGATGTATGCATATAAACCTTTACTGTAATTATTTCATATTCAATTACAATTACAAAATATTTGATTTATCCTAGTGATAATTCAGTTTCACAATTAAATGAGTTGCAATTGATTTTGCTTACATCTAGAATCAACTTTAGTGACAGGAATTTCTTGTTTTGGCAATATTTTAAAAAGTGTCTAAATTGACCTTTCATTGTTGACTTTGGAATATTTATTGTATTTTTTCCTCATTTTTAGCAATATATTTTAAAATTTATTGTTCCTACTCACTTAAAAGCTATAAGCCTGCATTAAAACTATAAGTCTGCATTATTCAGGTGAAAGAAAAGCATATTCATTATTGATTTACTACTATATCTCTCACTTCTTCAAATTAGTACAGCAAATACTGCAACAAAGGCAAACAAAAGTGAATTTGAGACATATTTGCAAAGCTGCAGACAAAGTGTAACATACTTAGTTTGACTCTTGACCCTATGTTTTAAGATTATTATATAGTCTGAATTTTGATCAGCTATCCACCTACCTATGCAGAAATTTATTTTGCTGTGGCACCACTAGTTAATAAATACAAATTTGATAGTCTCACTGCTACAATGTAGGAGAATAAAACAAAGAGGAGATTTGAGTGAGTAAAGTTACCCCATTGTGGCAAGGTCTGCTAGCTGAGCCCAAATCTTTCACCTTTCTTGTTGGTGTGGTCCTATGACTAAATTCTTAACTATGGTATGTGAGTGGAGTGATGTGTATAACTTCTGGTTTAACTGATTAAGATGCCTACCCTGAATTTTCTCTCTTTCGTTTCTTGGTGGTTGAAAACAGCAACAACTGAAAAATCTTGGAAGTGACATGTTAAGAATAGAACTATCCTAACTATCTGGTTAGTCTGGGTTCTGGGATGACTTTTTTTGAACTGAGACCAACTATCTGCCCTGAACTATTATGGGAAAAAGAAAAATGAATTCCTGTGTTTTCTGACCCGTGTAGTTTTCTTGATGACAGTAGCATAGCCTTCGGTCTAACTAATGCAACTACTCACACATTTTTCTGGTGATCATAGTTAGGATGGCCATATAATTGTCCAAACTGAGAACTTCTGGGGATAAAAGGGTTTTCAATTAATAATGAGTCTAGGAGAGCTGGTGTAAGTTGGCAGTGTTAGAATGAGGAGGCGGATGGACTGGAGCAGAGCAGCTCTGGTTGTAAAGCCATTTTTCTTTCCCTACAATGGCAGTCTCATTATGTCATTCATCTAAGCATGTTATAAGGCTGGCTCACAGACTGAGATCTTTCACCATTTGGATTTATAATAGGTACTATTATTTTGTGAGCACAACATTTCAGATAATGGACACTTTTGGTCCCCCTAAAATCTTTAGTAAAATAAATGAGAAAAATTGGGTTGTCCCAGGGCTATCCTCTTACTGAATACCCACATTTCTTTGACCCTACTCCCAGTGGCCGTGGGGTTTTTGTACAGTCTTAAGACAGAGTTATTCCAGGTTCTTGTTCCCAGGAGCCTTGCCTTCTCTAATTAACCTCTGAGTTTGGATTCCTCACTTATAAAATAAGACTAAGAATACTTGTTTTCCATTGCAATTGTGAAGGTTAAAAAAGAGAAACCACATAAGTTTAACATGGTGCCTGGCCAGTGAAAACCAGTCAAAGTCAGTGGTAATAACCAAATAAAAGGGAGTCCCAAAGTACCTAAAACTAGACACCCCCAGAGCAGAACTCATCATCATTTAAAAATATGTACATCTTTGTTATATCATCTTTTTTTGCTAATAATTCCATGAGACATTCTTGTGTCCACACTTGAGTATTGGCTTCATGTTTACCTCCATCTTCTCTTTCATCCCCAATTCCAGTTGGTCACATCATCCTGTTATGCCCATCTCTTGGATCCTGCCCTCCTCTTCCTTTCCACTGCTACTATAGTTCACCTTCAGGTCCTCTCAGGACTAAGCAATGACAGTAGTCTTTTAACCATTCTTTTGCATCGCAAATTTTTTTTTCTATAGCCAACGCCCCACATAGCTACAAAATTTTTTATATGAAAATAACATTTATTGCTTTTTTTGATGGAAAAAATCCATGAACAAGGTATCAAATTTGGGAGGTTGGGGGAGTAGAGTACAAATAATAATTTAAAATTTCTTGTTAATACCTACAGATATTTTTTCTTCTACTCATATATTTAGTCTTATAAGAATATTTTTTCATAAGTAGAATCATACTATATATATTTTGCCAACTTGGATTCAAGTCCTGGATTAAAAGGATTATAGATTTTATCAATTACTAGAATTTCTAGTGTCATTTCTAATGTGATTGATAAAATTGAGAACTCTTGACTTCCTGCCTCTTTTTAAAAAGCTTATTTTAGTAGGATACCTGTCAAAATAAGAAATATTTTAGAGCTTTTTCTTTTTTCCTTCCCTTCAACCTATCATTTCTAGGAATAGAGAGTTTCTATGTACAGGCCTCCATGATATACCAGATTCCTTATTTTCACCTGAATTTAGCAACTAGGCCATACTTGATATCCTTGGTTATTTCTCTTAGGGATTCATTATATAGCAGTGTACATTTGGGAAAATCAGAAGATTCTCATAGCAATAGTGCTACCACCTGGCTTACCCATTATAGCTTTATGCTTTTTCACCTGATTTAAGAGATGAGGGAATTTCCAGATCTTTCAGGGTATAAATTATCTTATCTTCTTAATTAGAAAATATATGCAATTATCCTTGGGGCATTTCTGCCCTAATGCATCACTCATTTGTTCTTTAAAACACTCATATTCCCTTTCCATGGGTTCCCATAGCCCAAAGTATGAGTAAACAATTGCTGATAAACAGTGACCACTTTGTGTTTACATATATGTTCCAAGACTTCAATTAATATTTTTAAGCCCCCAAACTAAAGTATTAATAATAGAGAAATGAGCATTTATTATGATAATTATATGATGAAATGGGTTGCATAGCAGCCTCCCCAAAAGATAGGTATGCCTCCTAATTCCCAGCACTTGTGAATATTACTTTATTTAGAAAGAGGGACATTGCAGATATTTTGTTACGGATCTTCAGATGACGAGATAATCCTGGATTATCCTGGTAGACCCTAGACCCAATGACAAGTATCCTTATGAGAAAAAGACAGGGGAGATTTAACACAGAAAGATGAGAAGAAACACACAGAGGAGAAGGTGATGTGAAGACAGAGGCAGAGATTGGAGTGAAGTGGTTACAGGCCAAGGACACTAGTGGTGACATTCACCAGAAGCTCCCTGCAGACACCTTGATTTCAGATGTCTAGTCTTTAAAACTATTATAGAATAAATTTCTGTTGTTTTCAGCTACCCGGTTTGTGGCAATTTGTTTCAGTAGTCACAGAAAACCAATACACATGAAAAATCCTTTTAAAGGTCGTTTTTCCCAAGTCAGATAAAGAGCTTTGGTTTTTTTGTTTGTTTGTTTGTTTGTTTTTTAAGACAAGTCCTCACTCTGTCACCTAGATTGGGTGCAGTGGTGCGGTATCAAGGCTCACTGCACACTGCAACCCTGAACTCCTAGAGTCAAGCAATCTTCCCATCTCAGCCTCTCAATTAGCTGTGACTACAGGCACACACCACCAAGCTTGGCTAATATTTTTAATTTCTGTAGAGACAGCGTCTTGCTGTATTATCAGGGCTGGTCTCAAACTCCTGGGCTTAAGTGATTCTGCTACCTCAAGCCTCCCAAAGTGCTGGGATTACAGATATGAGCCACCATGCCCAGCCAAAACCCTCTCATAAGCCAAAAATATTCTTACCAATATTTGTAACAGATAGCAAAATGTGTTTTTTTAAAAATGAGGAAATTCTACTTTTGATAAAGATGGAATAACAGGAATGGGACTTACTCTTGTATTAGTTTTCTATACCTGCATAAAAATTGCCATAAATTAGTGGCGGAAAACAACACAAATTTATTATCTCACAGTTATATAAGTCAAATATGAACACAGCATGACTGCATTCTCCATTTAGTGTCTCACTGGGTGGAAATGAAAGTATTTCTAGGTCTGCAGTTCTCCTTGGGGGATAAGGGCCCTCTTCTCCAAGCTCACCTACTCTTAGCAGAATTCATTATGTTGCCGCTGTAAGACTGAGGTTTCTATTTTATTGATAGCTGTGGGTTGGGAACTTCTCTCAGCCCATCAAGCCCACCAACATTCCTTGCCATGTGACCTCCTCCACCTCTAAAGTAAGCAACAGTATACTGAACTTCTCTGAATTCCTCTTCCGCAATCAGCAAAGAAAAAGCTTTGCTTTCAAAAGATTTATGTGATTAGGTCAGTTCCATCCAGACAATCTTCCTATTAAGGTCAATTGATTTGGGGCTTTTATTATATCTGCAAAATCCCATCACAGTAGTGCTTAGATTAGTGTTTAATTGCATAAGTGGGAAAAGACATGTGTGCCCCAGATGTGGGAATCCCACAGAGGCCACCATCTTAGAATTTTGCCTATCACAACACTCCTCTCTGAAACAACTAAAACACTAGGTAAGATACATGAAACAGTGGTTCTTATGTCGCTGGCCATCAGGCAATGGTGGAAAATGGCTACTAAGAGATGGAAACAGATGAATCCTACAATTACTGCAGTTTACTGCATGGAGATAGTTTCTAGGCTAGAGTACAAGGAGAAGAAACCAGTAACAGTTCAGCAGTCCCTCCAATAGAACTGAGAGCCTGTGAGACCAAAGGCAGAGTTCTGGAGAAGAGAGAGTGACACATTGAACTCCAGAGATCTGCAAAGGGTCCCTTTCATGTCTTCCACATAGCACTAATCAGCATATGCAAGTATAGGACTTAGGCTCAGTCAGGAGAATATCACTCAAAATGATTGAATGTATTGAGGGGATCATCTCCAGGATGTATACAAACTGGGAAGCAGTTCCTGTTTCTACCAGATACATTAGGATATATCATAATTCATGGGCTATTGGGTAGACTATCTGAAGTATGTTGCTTTAGTTGTGGGTTAGTATTACCTAGACTAAATTCAATGCTAGCGTTTATATAACAAATCTTAAAAGCATAAAAGAGTCAGACTGTTCCAAGTAAATTAACTGCAGCCCAGGACAAAACTTGAATATTTATAAAAGTACAAAAATATCTAGCACTCAACAAGGTAAAAATTCATATGTCCGGTACCCAAGAAAAATTTTCAGACATGGAAGGTATCAGAAAAATGTGACATATAATTATGACAAAGTCAGTCAATAGAAACATGACTCAGAAGTGGTACAGATAATAGAATTATAGATGAAGATGTAAAAAAAATTGTAGCTATATTCCATATGTTCAAGAATGTAGAGAAAAGGTTATTGTGGAGAGACATGTAAAATATAAAGAAGGCCAAAATTGAATTCCCGGAGATTAAAAAAAAAAAATCTAAGATGAAAAATACGTTGAATAGGACTAATAGCAGATTCAACTGCAGAAGAAAAGATTAATGAACTTGTACACGTGGCAATAGAAACTATCAATGAAAACCAGCAAAAAGACTGAAAAAAAATGAATAATGTATCAACAAGCATGGGACAAATGATATATATATATATATATATATATATATTTTTTTTTTTTTTTTTTTTTTTTTTTTTTTGAGACAGAGTCTTGCTCTGTCACCCAGGCTGGAATGCACTGGCACAATCTCAGTTCACTTCAACCTCCACCTGCCAGGTTCAAGCAATTCTCCTGCGTCGGCCTTTCAAGTAGCTGAAATTACAGGCATGTGCCACTATGCATGGCTAATTTTTTGTATTTTTAGTACAGACAGGGTTTCACCGTGTTAGCCAGGATGGTCTCGATCTCCTGACCTCGTGATCCACCCACCTCGGCCTCCCAAAGGGACAAAATTTAATGGCATATCTATATATTAATGGTCAGGATTTTTGCTCCTTAGTTCAGCTAAAATCGGGTTTCTTGTCTAACGACCAGGAAAAATTAGGCACACAGACACAATCAAAGGTGAGGAAAGTGGAATTTATTAAAAGAAAGTTCTCAGCAAAAGAAGGGGGGTCAAGCTGTGTGTTCCTAGCTCACAGATTGAACACCAGGCCACCATATAGGCTGAAGAGGCCAGTGTATCCCTCCTACCCCGCCCCACCCCCATGAGGCAAGAATTCCTGGTGGCTCTATCCCATTCTCCCAGTGCACAGGCAAGCCCTTAGTCTGAGCCACTCCACATTGATTTATTTCCCTTACCGTGCATGTGTTAAGGGACAGAATTTTTGACCTTGGGCATGTTTAAGCAAGCCCTCTGTGCGCAATGAGCAGGGCGGTATTTGGCTGCCTTTTGACTCTATCAGTAACAATGAAGAAATAGAACTTGAAATTTTAAAATTTGTGTGTGTGTGTGTGTGTGTGTGTTAAATTTCTTTTATTATTATTATTATTATACTTTAAGATTTAGGGTACATGTGCACAATGTGCAGGTTAGTTACATATGAATACATGTGACATGCTGGTATGCTGTACCCACTAACTCATCATCTAGCATTAGGTATATCTCTCAATGCTATCCCTCCCCCCACCCCACAACAGTCCCCAGAGTGTGATGTTCCCCTTCCTGTGTCCATGTGTTCTCATTGTTCAGTTCCGACCTGTGAGTGAGAATATGCAGTGTTTGGTTTTTTGTTCTTGCGATAGTTTACTAAGAATGATTATTTCCAATTTCATCCATGTCCCTACAAAGGACATGAACTCATCATTTTTTATGGTTGCATAGTATTCCATAGTGTATATGTGCCACATTTTCTTAATCCAGTCTATCATTGTTGGACATTTGGGCTGGTTCCAAGTCTTTGCTACTGTGAATAGTGCTGCAATAAACATACGTGTGCATGTGACTTTATAGCAGCATGATTTATAGTCCTTTGGGTATATACCCAGTAATGGGATGTCTGGGTCAAATGGTATTTCTAGTTCTAGATCCCTGAGGAATGGCCACACTGACTTCCACAATGGTTGAACTAGTTTACAGTCCCACCAACAGTGTAAAAGTGTTCCTATTTCTCCACATCCTCTCCAGCACCTGTTGTTTCCTGACTTTTTAATGATTGCCATTCTAACTGGTGTGAGATGATATCTCATTGTGGTTTTGATTTTCATTTCTCTGATGGCAAGTGATGGTGAGCATTTTTTCATGTGTTTTTTGGCTGCATAAATGTTTTCTCTTGAGAAGTTTCTGTTCATGTCCTTCGCCCACTTTTTAATTGGGGTTGTTTGTTTTTTTCTTGTAAATGTGTTTGAGTTCATTGTAGATTCTGGATATTATCCCTTTGTCAGATGAGTAGGTTGCAAAAATTTTCTCCCATTTTGTGGGTCGCCTGTTCACTCTGATGGTAGTTTCTTTTGCTGTGCAGAAGCTCTTTAGTTTAATTAGATCCCATTTGTCAATTTTGGCTTTTGTTGCCGTTGCTTTTGGTGTTTTAGACATGAAGTCCTTGCCCTTGCCTATGTCCTGAATGGTAATGCCTAGGTTTTCTTCTAGGGTTTTTATGGTTTCAGGTCTAACGTGTAAGTCTTTAATCCATCTTGAATTGATTTTTGTATAAGGTGTAAGGAAGGGATCCAGTTTCAGCTTTCTACATATGGCTAGCCAGTCTTCCCAGCACCATTTATTAAACAGGGAATCCTTTCCCCATTGCTTGTTTCTCTCAGGTTTGTCAAAGATCAGATAGTTGTAGATATGCGGCATTATTTCTGAGGGCTCTGTTCTGTTCCATTGATCTATATCTCTGTTTTGGTACCAGTACCATGCTGTTTTGGTTACTGTAACCTTGTAGTATAGTTTAAAGTCAGGTAGCGTGATGCCTCCAGCTTTGTTCTTTTGGCTTAGGACTGACTTGGCAATGCAGGCTCTTTTTTGGTTCCATATGAACTTTAAAGTAGTTTTTTCCAATTGTGTGAAGAAAGTCATTGGTAGCTTGATGGGGATGGCATTGAATCTATAAATTACCTTGGGCAGTATGGCCATTTTCATGATATTGATTCTTCCTACCCATGAGCATGGAATGTTCTTCCATTTGTTTGTATCCTCTTTTATTTCCTTGAGCAGTGGTTTGTAGTTCTCCTTGAAGAGGTCCTTCACATCCCTTGTAAGTTGGATTCCTAGGCATTTTATTCTCTTTGAAGCAATTGTGAATGGGAGTTCACTCATGATTTGGCTCTCTGTTTGTCTGTTATTGGTGTATAAGAATGCTTGTGATTTTTGTACATTGATTTTGTATCCTGAGACTTTGCTGAAGTTGCTTATCAGCTTAAGGAGATTTTGGGCTGAGACAATGGGGTTTTCTAGATATACAATCATGTCATCTGCAAACAAGGACAATTTGACTTCCTCTTTTCCTAACTGAATACCCTTTATTTCCTTCTCCTGCCTAATTGCCCTGGCCAGAACTTCCAACACTATGTTGAATAGGAGTGTTGAGAGAGGGCATCCCTGTCTTGTGCCAGTTTTCAAAGGGAATGCTTCCAGTTTTTGCCCATTCAGTATGGTATTGGCTGTGGGTTTGTCATAGATAGCTCTTATTATTTTGAGATACGTCCCATCAATACCTAATTTATTGAGAGTTTTTATCATGAAGAGTTGTTGAATTTTGTCAAAGGCCTTTTCTGCATCTATTGAGATAATCATGTGGTTTTTGTCTTTGGTTCTGTTTATATGCTGGGTTACATTTACTGATTTGCGTATATTGAACCACCCTTGCATCCCAGGGATGAAGCCCACTTGATCATGGTGGATAAGCTTTTTGATGTGCTGCTGGATTCGGTTTGCCAGTATTTTATTGAGGATATTTGCATCAATGTTCATCAAGGATATTGGTCTAAAATTCTCTTTTTTGGTTGTGTCTCTGCCAGGCTTTGGTATCAGGATGATGCTGGCCTCATAAAATGAGTTAGGGAGGATTCCCTCTTTTTCTATTGATTGGAATAGTTTCAGAAGGAATGGTACCAGTTCCTCCTTGTACCTCTGGTAGAATTCGGCTGTGAATCCATCTGGTTCTGGACACTTTTTGGTTGGTAAGCTATTGATTATTGCCACAATTTCAGCTCCTGTTATTGGTCTATTTAGAGATTCAACTACTTCCTGGTTTAGTCTTGGGAGAGTGTATGTGTCAAGGAATTTATCCATTTCTTCTAGATTTTCTAGTTTATTTGCATAGAGGTGTTTGTAGTATTCTCTGATGGTAGTTTGTATTTCTGTGGGATCAGTGGTGATATCCCCTTTATCATTTTTATTGCGTCTATTTGATTCTTCTCTCTTTTTTTCTTTATTAGTCTTGCTAGCAGTCTATCAATTTTGTTGATCCTTTCAAAAAACCAGCTCCTGGATTCATTAATTTTTTGAAGGGTTTTTTGTGTCTCTATTTCCTTCAGTTCTGCTCTGATTTTAGTTATTTCTTGCCTTCTGCTAGCTTTGGAATGTGTTTGCTCTTGCTTTTCTAGTTCTTTTAATTGTGATGTTAGGCTGTCAACTTTGGATCTTTCCTGCTTTCTCTTGTGGGCATTTAGTGCTATAAATTACCCTCTACACACTGCTTTGAATGTGTCCCAGAGATTCTGGTATGTTGTGTCTTTGTTCTCATTGGTTTCAAAGAACATCTTTATTTCTGCCTTCATTTCGTTATGTACCCAGTAGTCATTCAGGAGCAGGTTGTTCAGTTTCCATGTAGTTGAGCAGTTTTGAGTGAGTTTCTTAATCCTGAGTTGTAGTTTGATTTTGCTGTGGTCTGAGAGATAGTTTGTTATAATTTCTGTTCTTTTACATTTGCTGAGGAGAGCTTTACTTCCAAGTATGTGGTCAATTTTGGAATAGGTGTGGTGCGGTGCTGAAAAAAATGTATATTCTGTTGATTTGGGGTGGAGAGTTCTGTAGATGTCTATTAGGTCCACTTGGTGCAGAGCTGAGTTCAATTCCTGGGTATCCTTGTTGACTTTCTGTCTCGTTGATCTGTCTAATGTTGACAGTGGGGTGTTAAAGTCTCCCATTATTAATGTGTGGGAGTCTAAGTCTCTTTGTAGGTCACTCAGGACTTGCTTTATGAATCTGAGTGCTCCTGTATTGGGTGCATATATATTTAGGATAGTTATCTCTTCTTGTTGAATTGATCCCTTTACCATTATGTAATAGCCTTGTTTGTCTCTTTTGATCTTTGTTGGTTTAAAGTCTGTTTTATCAGAGACTAGGATTGCAACCCCTGCCTTTTTTTGTTTTCCATTTGCTTGGTAGATCTTCCTCCATCCTTTTATTTTGAGCCTATGTGTGTCTCTGCATGTGAGATGAGTTTCCTGAATACAACACACTGATGGGTCTTCACTCTTTATCCAATTTGCCAGTCTGTGTCTTTTAATTGGAGCATTTAGTCCATTTACATTTAAAGTTAATATTGTTATGTGTGAATTTGATCTGTCATTATGATGTTAGCTGGTTATTTTGCTTGTTAGTTGATGCAGTTTCTTCCTAGTCTCGATGGTCTTTACATTTTGGCATGATTTTGCAGTGGCTGGTACCGGTTGTTCCTTTCCAAGTTTAGGGCTTCCTTCAGGAGCTCTTTTAGGGCAGGCCTGGTGGTGACAAAATCTCTCAGCATTTGCTTGTCTGTAAAGTATTTTATTTCTCCTTCACTTATGAAGCTTAGTTTGGCTGGATATGAAATTCTGGGTTGAAAATTCTTTTCTTTAAGAATGTTGAATATTGGACCCCACTCTCTTCTGGCTTGTAGAGTTTCTGCCAAGAGATCTGCTGTTAGTCTGATGGGCTTCCCTTTGTGGGTAACCCGACCTTTCTCTCTGGCTGCCCTTAACATTTTTTTCTTCATTTCAACTTTGGTGAATCTGACAATTATGTGTCTTGGAGTTGCTCTTCTCAAGGAGTGTCTTTGTGGCGTTCTCTGTATTTCCTGAATCTGAACGTTGGCCTGCCTTTCTAGATTGGGGAAGTTCTCCTGGATAATATCCTTCAGAGTGTTTTCCAACTTGGTTCCATTCTCCCCGTCACTTTCAGGTACACCAATCAGACATAGATTTGGTCTTTTCACATAGTCCCATATTTCTTGGAGGCTTTGTTCGTTTCTTTTTATTCTTTTTTCTCTAAACTTCCCTTCTAGCTTCATTTCATTCACTTCATCTTCCATCGCTGATACCCTTTCTTCCAGTTGATCGCATTGGCTCCTGAGGCTTCTGCATTCTTCATGTAGTTCTCGAGCCTTGGCTTTCAGCTCCATCAACTCCTTTAAGCGCTTCTCTGTATTGGTTATTCTAGTTATACATTCGTCTAAATTTTTTCAAAGTTGTTAACTTCTTTGCCTTTGGTTTGTATTTCCTCCTGTAGCTCGTAGTTTGATCGACTGAAGCCTTCTTCTCTCAACCCATCAAAGTCATTCTCCGTCCAGCTTTGTTCCATTGCTGGTGAGGAACTGCGATTCTTTGGAGGAGGACAGGTGCTCTGCTTTTTAGAGTTTCCAATTTTTCTGCTCTGTTTTTTCCCCATCTTTGTGGTTTTATCTACTTTTGGTCTTTGATGATGGTGATGTACAGATGGGTTTTTGGTGTGGATGTCCTTTCTGTTTGTTAGTCTTCCTTCTAACAGACAGGACCCTCAGCTGCAGGTCTGTTGGGGTTTGCTAGAGGTCCACTCCAGACCCTGTTTGCCTGGGTATCAGCAGCAGTGTCTGCAAAACAGTGGTTTTTCATGAACCGCGAATGCTGCTGTCTGATCGTTTCTCTGGAAGTTTTGTCTCAGAGGAGTACCGGGCCATGTGAGGTGTCAGTCTGCCCCTACTAGGGGGTGCCTCCCAGTTAGGCCGCTCAGGGGTCAGGCACTTGAGGAGGCATTCTGCCCATTCTCAGATCTCCAGCTGCATGCTGGGAGAACCACTGCTCTCTTCAAAGCTGTCAGACAGGGACATTTAAGTCTGCAGAGGTTACTGCTGTCTTTTTGTTTGTCTGTGCCCTACCCCCCAGAGGTGGAGCCTACAGAGGCAGGCAGGCCTCTTTGAGCTGTGGTGGGCTCCACCCAGTTCGAGCTTCCTGGCTGCTTTGTTTACCTAAGCAAGCCTGGGCAATGGCGGGCACCCCTCCCCCAGCCTCACTGCCACCTTGCAGTTTGATCTCAGACTGCTGTGCTAGCAATCAGTGAGACTCTGTGGGTGTGGGACTCTCCAAGCCAAGTGCAGGATATAATCTCCTGGTGTGCCATTTTTTAAGCCTGTCAGAAAAGCACAGTATTCGGGTGGGAGTCACCCGATTTTCCAGGTGCCATCTGTCACCCCTTTCTTTGACTAGGAAAGGGAACTCCCTGACCCCTTGCGCTTCCCGAGTGAGGCAATGCCTCACCCTGCTTTGGCTCGCACAAGGTGCGCTGCACCCACTGACCTGCACCCACTGTCTGGCACTCCCTAGTGAGATGAACCCAGTATCTCAGATGGAAATGCAGAAATCACCCGTCTTCTGCATCGCTCACACTGGGAGCTGTAGACCGGAGCTCTTCCTATTCGGCCATCTTGCCTCCTCCAAAATTTTAAAATATTATCTTAGAATGGCATAAACACAAAATACCTGTGTACTGAAAAGCTTAAAGCACTGCTGAGATAAATTAAAGTAGATCTAAATAATGGATCTAAATACTTAAATTCAAACACCTAATATTAAAACGTCGATTCACCCCAAATTGGCATATATTTGTTCAATGTAATCTCAATGGAAATCCTATCAAATTTTTCGGTAGAAATTGGCAAAGTGCCTATAAAATTCATGTAGAAATTCAAAGTGTCTAGGGTAGCAAAACATTAAAAAAGAAATAAATTTGAAGGGTTTTTGCTATTCAATTTTAAGACTTAATAAAAAGCCATCCTAATCAATATAGTCTGGTATTTACCTAAGAATAGACAAGTAGCTCAGTCTAACAGAACTGAGAGCACAGAATTAGAACCATACATTAAAATTTGACTAAGGAGCAAAGCAATTTAGGAAATAAATGATTGCCTTTTCAACAATTTGTATGTCAGAACAACTGGATATTTACATGCAAAAACATCAATTCATGCTTCTCACTATATAAAAAAATTAACTCAAATGATTTATACAACTAAACATAAATCCCAAAACTATAAATATTTTATGGGAAAACCTAAGATAAAATCTTTATAATCTTGAGTTAAGCAAATATTTCTTAGCTATAACAACAAAATCATGACCCATTAAAGAGTAAATAGGTAAATGGAGCTTCATCAAAAGTTAAAACTTTAGGGAACTGGTACCATTCCTTCTGAAACTATTCCAAACAATAGAAAAAAGGGCTCCTCCCTAACTCCTTTGATGAGGCCAGCATCATCCTGATACCAAAACCTGGTAAAGACACAACAAAAAAAGAAAAGTTCAGGCCAGTATCCCTGATGAACATCAATGCAAAAATCCTCAATGAAATACTGGCAAACCGAATCCAGCAGCACATCAAAAAGCTTATCCACCATGATCAAGTTGGCTTCATCCCTGGGATGCAAGGCTGGTTCAACATATGCAAATCAATAAGCATAATCCATTGCATAAAGAGAACCAATGACAAAAACCACATGATTATCTCAATAGATGCAGAAAAGGCCTTCAATAAAATTCACCCCTTCATGCTAAAGACTTTCAATAAACTAGGTATTCATGGAACATATCCCAAAATAATAAGAGCTATTTATGACAAACCCATAGCCATTATCATACTGAAAGGGCAAAAGCTGGAAGCATTCCCTTTGAGAACTGGCACAAGACAAGGATACCCTCTCTCACCCCTCCTATTCAACACAGTATTGGAAGTTCTGGCCAGGGAAATCAATCAAGAGAAAGAAATAAAGCATATTCAAATAGAGAGGAAGGCAAATTGTCTCTGTTTTCAGATGACATGATTGTATACTTAGAAAACCCCATCATCTCAGCCCAAAAACTCCTTAAGCTGATAAACAAAGTCTCAGGATCCAAAATCAATGTGCAAAAATCACAAGCATTCCTATACAGCAATAATAGACAAACAGCCAAATCATGAGTGAACTCCCATTCACAATTGCTACAAAGAAAATAAAACACCTAGAAATACAACTTACAAAGGATGTGAAGGACCTCTTCAAGGAAAACTACAAACCACTGCTCAAGGAAATAAGAAAGGATACAAATAAAAATAACAAATCCATGCTCATGGATAGGAAGAATCAATATTGTGCAAATGGCCATACTGCCCAAAGTAATTTATAGATTCAGTGCTATTCCCATCAAGCTACCATGGACTTTCTCCACATAATTAGAAAAAACTACTTTAAACTTCATATGGAACAAAAAAAGAGCCCACATAGCCAAGACAATCCTAAGCAAAAAGAACAATCCTAAGCAAAAAGCTGGAGGCATCATGCTACGTGACCTCAAACTATACTATAGGGCTATAGTAACCAAACAGCTATTTGTCCTAACGTTTGGTGCTGGTACCAAAACAGATATATAGACCAATAGGACAGAACAGAGGCCTCAGAAGTACATCTACAACCATCTCATCTTTGACAAACCTGACAAAAACAAGCAGATGGATTAAAGACTTAAATGTAACACCTAAACCATGAAAACCCTAGAAGAAAACCTAGGCAATACCATTCAGGACATAGGCATGGGCACAGACTTCATGAGTAAAACACCTAAAGCAATGGCAACAAAAGCCAAAATTGACAAATGGGATCTAATTCAACTAAAGAGCTTCTGCACAGCAAAAGAAACAATCATCAGAGTGAACAGGCAACCTACAGAATGGGAGAAAATTTTTGCAATCTATCCATCTGACAAAGGGCTAATATCCATAATCTACAAGGAACTTAAACAAGTTTACAAGAAAAAAAACAACTCCATCAAAAAGTGGGCGAAGGATATAATCAAACAGTTCTCAAAAGAAGACATTTTTGCAGCTAACAAACATGAAAACTCATCATCACTGGTCATCAGAGAAATTCAAATCAAAACCACAACGTGATACCATCTCATGCCAGTTAGAGCGGCGATCATTAAGAAGTCAGGAAGCAACAGTTGTTGGAGGGGATGTGGAGAAATAGGAAAGCTTTTACATTGTTTGTGGGAGTGTAAATTAGTGCAACCATCGTGGAACACAGTGTGGCGATTCCTCAAGGATCTAGAACCAGAAATACCATTTGACCCAGCAATCCAATTACTGGGTATATACCCAAAGGATTATAAATCATTCTACTATAAAGACACATGCACATGTACGTTTATGGCAGAACTATTCACAATAGCAAAGACTTGGAACTAGCCCAAATTCCTATCAATGGTAGACTGGATAAAGAAAATGTGGCACATATACACCATGGAATACTATGCAGCCATAAAAGAAGAATGAGTTCATGTCCTTTGCAGGGACATGGATGAAGCTGGAAACCATCATTCTCGACTAACTAACTCAGGAACAGAAAACCAACAACTGCATGTTCTCACTCATAAGTGGGAGTTGAACAATGAGAACACATGGACACAGGGAGGGGAGCATCACACACCAGGGCCTGTCGGGGGTTGAGGGGCAAGTGGAGCGAGAACATTAGGACAAATAACTAATGCATTTGGGGCTTAAAACCTAGATGACGGGTTGATGGGTGCAGCAAACCACCATGGCACATGTATACCTGTGTAACAAACCTGCACGTTCTGCACATGTATCCCGAAATTAAAATATTTAAAAAGAAAATGTAAATTTAAAAAAAACTTCTCTTCTTTAAAAGCCACTTATAAGAGAATGAAAAGACAACCCATAGACTGCACATCACATATTGGATGCTAGATTTGTATCCAGAATATGTAAACAATGCTTAAAACTCAATAAGAAAAAAGTGACTCAATAAAAAGAATGGGCAAAATATTTGACACTTTACTAGGTATGTATGAATGGTGTGGTAGACAGAACAATGGCTTCCCAAAAATATACACATCCTACTCCCCAGAAAATATTAATATGCTACCTTACATGGCAAAGTGGAATTAAGATAGCAAATGTAATTAAGGTTGTTAGCAGAAGTTAAAAATGGAGAGATTAGCATGAGTTACCCAAGTGAGCCCCATATAATAATCACAGGGTTCTTTGTTTTTTTTGTTGTTGTTGTTTTGTTTTTTTTTTTTTTGAGACGGAGTCTCACTTTGTTACCCACACTGGAGTGCAATGGCGTGATCTCGGCTCATTGCAACCTCTGTCTCCCAGGTTCACATGATTCTCCTGTCTCAGACTCCCAAGTAGGTAGGACTACAGGCACACACCACCACGCCTGGCTAATTTTTTGTATTTTTAGTAGAGACGGGGTTTCACCATATTGGTCAGGCTGGTCTCAAACCCCTGATCTCAGGTGATCTACCTGCCTCGGCCTCCGGAAGTGCTGGGATTGCAAGCATGAGCCACCCTGCCTGGCCCTCACAGCGTTCTTAAATATGTAAATGGGAGGCAAAAGAATCAATGTTAGAGAGATACAACATGAGAATGGCTTGTCTGGAAATTATTGACTTTGAAACTGGAGAAAGGGGCCATAAGCCGAGGAATACAGGCAGTCTCTAAAGGCTGAAGAGGCAAAACAGAGTGATATGGTTTGGCTCTGTGTCCCCACCCAAATCTCATGCTGAATTATAATCCCCAGTGTTAGGGCCTGGTGGTAAGTGATTTGATCATGGGGGTGGACTTCCCACTTCCTGTTGTTGTGATAGTGAGTTCTCACAAGATCTGCTTGTTTAAAAGCCCCCTTTGCTCTGTCTGTTCTTTCTGATGCAGCCATTTAGGATGTGCCTGCTTTCCCATCACCTTCCACCATGATTGTAAGTTTCCTGAGGCCTCCCCAGCCATGCTTCCTGTACAGCCTGTTAACTGTGAGCTAGTTAAGCCTCTTTCATTTATAAATTACCCAATCTGAGGTCTGTCTTTTTTTTTTTTTTTTTTTTTGGATAGAGTTTTGCTCTTGTCACCCAGGCTGGAGTACAGTGGTGTGATCTCAGCTTACTGTAACCTCCACCTCCCGGGTTCAAGAAATTCTCCTGCCTCAGCCTCCCTAGTAGCTGGGATTACAGGCATCCACCACCATGCCTGACTAATTTTTTTGTTTTGTTTTTGTTTTTTGTTTTTAGTAGACACAGGTTTTCACCATATTGGCCAGGCTGCTCTCGAACTCCTGACCTCAGGTGATCTGCCTGCCTCAGCCTCCCAAAGTGCTGGGATTGCAGGCATGAGCCACCATGCCCAGCCCAATCTGAGGTATTTCTTTACAGCAATGCGAGAATGGACTAATACACAGAGTGACTCCTAGGGCCTCCAGAAAGAAATGCATCCCTGCAGAGCTCTTTCTCTTTCTAGAGAAATTTCTCTCATCATTCTCTCCTGTTCAGTATTCAAGCCTCCCCTTGTGTACTGTCAAAGTGGCTAATGGAAAGTGTTTCAAGCCAATAGCTTCATGGTAGTTTGGTATAGCAGCAATAGGACACTAATACAGATGGCAAACAAGTGCATGGATAGTTGTTCAACATCATTGGTCATTAGGCAAACACAAACTAAAGCTACAGTGAAATACCATTAAACTAAATTTTAGAATGATTAAAATTAAAAATACTGATCATTCCAAGTTTGTGTGATGATATAGAGGAACTGAAACTCAACACTTCTGGTGGAAGTACACAATTTTGCAACCATATTCAAAAACTGGTAGTTTCTTGACAATATGATAATGCATCTACTATATGACCTATCTATCTAACTTGTAGGTATTTACCTAAGTCAGACAGAATCCTGTCTATACAAGGATCTGTACACAAATTTTTATACTACCTTTATTCATATTAGTCCCAAACAAGAAACATTCCAATTGTCCATTGGTGAATGTACAAACACCATGTGGTGTGTTTATAACAATGAACTATTTAGCAATAAAAATAAATGAAATATTAATATTTGGTACACATAGATAAGCCACAGAAACATTATGGTAAATGAAAGAAGCCAGACTAAAATTAGTAGACTCTGTATTATTTCAATTATATGAAATTCTAGAAAACAAATGAATCAACAGTGACAGAAAAACAATCAGTAGTTGCCTGAAGACAAGAGTGGAGATTGACAAGACAAAGGAGGATTACAAAGAGGCTCAAGGATCTCTTAGGGTATCATGGACACATTTGTGAGAAAACTTGATTGTGGTAATTGTTCTATGTTATATACATGTCAACACCTATCCCATCACACACATTCATTCACATTCATTATGTGTAGCTTGTTTGACTTCAAAAAGCTTTAAAAAAATATAAAAGTGAGAATTTTTCCGTTACTTTTTTGAGACTCTAAGGATCGAAGCTAAAAAGGTTAACTTATCCCACATTTCAAAGACAGGTATTAGACCATGTATAGTCAACTGCTTTGTGTCCTAAACTTGACTGGCCACTTTCCATTAGTAACTTTGACAATACAAAAGGGGAGGCTAGAAGGGCTAGAATACTAAGCAGGAGAGACTGATGAACAAAATTTCTCTAGAAAGAGAGAGAGCTCTGCTGCTACTTTGTTTCCCCATCCTATATGGTAGGAGGATGCTTTAAGTTTATCTTAAACCAGTGAGCAGCAAGTAAGAGACCTTTAGAAAAAAGCACCTTGAATATCTGCCGTATGATCTCTGGAAGCTGGGGAAGGCGGAGACTAGGACATGATCTGTGAATTAAAGAAGGCCAAAGCTGAAAGACTGGCCATTTGCCTGACAACAGAGCACGGAAAGAAGGCCATGATGTAGGAACTACATTCCAGAAATGCCAGGAAATGAGCCTATTTCTCTTATCTAGACATAAGGCACAGAGACAGGAGCTGACTGTGAGTTGTCCTGAAAGGGCTACTGATTACATGGATCACCTGCCGGATGCTGTGATACCAAAAGAGATAATCTGCTGTGGGGTGAATTTCCACAAGTCTAGAAATGAAGCAAGCTTTTTCACAGACAGCCAGAGGAGGCAACTTCATTCCAGCTAACTGAAATCAAAGAATCTTTAAATGGGGGATCACTCCCCATTGTTAAATGGAACCCACAAAAGCACTCTGAAGAGGAAAAGTCAACATTGGGCACCTTCCTGATAAAGGCACCAACATCAGATTAACAACAGTGCCAGTCAACTATACATTTCTGCCTCGTCCTCTTTTTCTTTGCCTACATAACGTTGAAGAAAGAGTGGCAGAGGGGCAAGTGGGGAAGGAGGAGTAGAAAGTATGGTGGAAAAATGATGATGAAGCCAACTTTGTGCTGTGTCCAAGAATGCTAGCTGTTTCCCCAAATTGATTCTCTCCTTAAGAGATGATAAATTACATAATTTTCAGTGGACAAATGGCTATCCCCCCACTATTTCTTGGGCTCCCTGTACTTCTGAGGGGCCATGTGATCCAATTTTGGCTTGATGTAAGCAGTAATGTCATCTGTGACTTCCAAAATGTGTGCTTAAACAAAAGGGACAGAGCATTCTTCATCTCTTTCCTGCTGCTAGGGAGAATATGGATGTGATGCCCTGAGTGCTTTCAGTCATACTGAAGTGGAAGTGGATGTCATGTGACAAGAATAATGGACAAGCTAGTATAAGGAGCCTGAGTCCCTGATGACAGTGTGGTACCAGCCTCCCAGACCTGGACTTTACGTAAAGAAGAAAGAAACTTCTATCTCTTTTAAGGCACTGGAAGTTTGATTATGCACATCTTAATCTAATATTGATATATGTGCCTTCATCAAGAGAATTTTCACAATTTGAGACAGTACTGAGCTGGAGAAGGAGAGAAGTTCTGATTTGGGTAATAGTGAAACTGTATTTTCTACATAAATGGACTTAACACCTCTAAAATGAGACTTGAGCCACTAATGGACTTAATACCTCAATGAGACTCTAGCTCACTAATATCTGAGAGTGACTGGAAGAATAGCCTTGTGATCTATCTCTGAGGGGTGCAGATGGGAGATTCATTGATAGACAAAAGCAGTAAAGTAAAAACAAAGTTATATGTATGTTCCCTTTCTTCTGGGTCTAACTCATTCAATGAATTGGTTACACATTTTTTTCCTAATTGACTGATCAACACTTTATTATGTGTATGAACTCAGTTTAATATACTCATGATACATACTACCTCAAATTGCTCAGAGGAATCTTTAACCATTGTTAAAATATTGCTTATTAGATATAACAAAGATATTAATGTTGGAGCCTTAGTAATTAAATATAATTGTAATAACTAATACAGAGCTATAATTATTTTCAACTTTGTCACAAAGAATCTTTATACAATATTTGTTCTTCCTCTATTTAGGGTGCTATAATTGATTCTAATGAGATCTTACATTGTATTGGATATACTTATAGTTCACCTTTCCATTGAACCTAAATTAGATTTTTTTTAACATAACCTTATTTGAACACATATTGGAAGACAAATGTGTTCCCCCCCAATACCTCCTTCTGTGTTTGGCATCTTGCACAATTATGAGACAGATATCCCTTGAGAGACGCTATGGTTTTCAATTGCCCTTGAAAGAGAACATTTCTTCTCATAAGCAATTGTAGAAAGAAGGCTTTCATTACACCTCCGTTTCAGCTGTTTTGAAGGATGATTACCTCTTTCTTCTGGTGCTTAGATATTAACCTTGGTTGCCCTTGAAAGAACTTGTTCCTTCTGCCAATGGTTTTACCATCCTGATTTGCTTTTCAAAGGGAATGTTACGCATCCTATATCGACTATATTTTGTCAGGCCATTCCAAATATACTTTCCAAATTTGGCAGCCATTTTTTTGCATGTGTTTTAGTAATAACTGGACCAAAACATGATTTTTTAAAATTAATTTCTCTGTCATTTTCCTTCGTCCTCTTTTTTTCTTGCAATTATAAATGGTGCTGCCATGAGCTTTCTTTACTCACAAAAGAATTATGCATAAAAAGTTTCCAGCTATTTACTTGAAGTAAATATTGAAAAATAGAATAACAAGCATATTGCCACTAACATTTATTGATTCTTACTATCGATAAGGCTGTATGCTAAGTCTTAATTAAAACACATTTTCTGTTTTAATCTTCACAATGAGGTAGTGCTGTTAATGTTTTGAACACATGAAAGAACTGAGGCACAGAGATATTAAATATATTGTCCATCGTCATGCAGAAAGTGATATAGTCAGAATTTGAACATAGACTTTCTTCTTTTAGTGCCCTGGAGACAAACCACTGTGAGGAGTTATTATTCTAAAATGTAAGTCTAACCATGTTACTCACCACTGATGTTTTCCAGGTAAATGATGCCAGTAAAAACCTGACTTAAATAAATGTTCTCAATGTGACTATAACCTATATTTTCAATCCTCACCCAGTCTGTTTCTGTCACACACAAATCATCATCTTACACCAGAAGTGTGGAACCACTTTTCTGTCCAGGTTATATTCTCTTATGACTGTACTTTGGTGTGTGGGGATCCATTCATGCTTAATCCCTTTGTGTATGTTAATCACCTGCAACCATTTCACTCATTCTTCAATATGTCATTTATGAAGACTTTCTCAATCTTCACACTAGAAAGAATTAATTATATCCTCTAGAGTGGGGCGAGACTGCTACTACAGAACAATGTTTTGAAAAAATTGTCATAAAGGAAAAAAGAATGTTAGGATGGTATCTGGAGTAAAAGGTAGGGATAAGGAAAATATATTTTTTAAGATGGGGGATATTTCAACATATTTAAATGTTTATGGGACAGTTCCTGTAAAGAGAGAGGCTAAAATGGGAATTATTCTTAGTGAGTGGCATGTAAAAAGATGTGAGGAGATGGGATCCAGAGTAATGAGAAGAATTTGCCTTAGAGAGTTTCCCTGGGAAGAAAGATGCTATTTTAAGATCAGGAAAAGAAGAACATCCAGGTAGGTAGGTCTTTTTGGAACCTGAGAGTCAAAAGAGTACCTAATTTTCTGTGAAGGAAGAATTGATGCCACTGAAAGTTGGTGAAGTCTTGTGGAGTCAGAGGGAGAAAAAAGAGAATGAATAAGTTGCCCAAATCATAATTCCAATTTTGCAGTTTAAAAGTCGTCGTGTTTGCAAAGGAGCATATCACATGTAAAATATAGAGAAGTGGAAACAGAGCTAAACATTTAAAGGGGCTGCAGGGATAATGTTCCATCATCACTTGATTAGTAACATCTCCACAACACAAATAATGAAATGAATTGAATGTGTAGAACAAAGGGGAATAAGGATGCAGGCCAGCTTTCCCCTATGGACTTTTGTCTAGCTATGTCTGGTTATGTTGTTTGTCTCATAGAATATATATTTTTTTCTCTTTAACATGCAGATCTTAATAAGATCAGTCACCTGGAGCTTTCACAACAATAGAAGGTCTAAGTGCTGAAACAATAGGAAGTCTAAGATATTTATAATTTTTGCTTTATCAAATGTGGGATCAGCTTTTCTCTAAAAATAAACTCTAACAAGAGATAATCAAATGACAGGGACTGTTTCTTTAGTCCTTGCAATCACATTTTAGTTCTCTGCATATGATCAACAAATTCTGGTTGAAATGCTTTTCATGAAATCTGTGGTTCTGATCATTTTCTAACTTCCTCTTCTCTCTGTGTAGAGACATTAACACCTAAATTTCAGTGACTCTTATGAGCAATACTTTGATTTTCATTTTTTTCTGCTAGGACCACTAGGATGGCAGTTCAAAGCATTGTTTTCCCCATGCTAGAGGGTCTGTTCTCTTACTTAGGTAATTTAGGGAATTGTTTAGTTGTTTAAGTTCATTCAAACAATGGCCAGTTCTGATATCAAAGCATTTCTTTTTGTTACTCTTTGCTTGAAATAAGAAATTCAAAGCTCTGAAAATGTTACATACAGAGCAACACTTTCCCAGGGAGAGATTAACATAGCAATAGATTCCTCAGAACTGTAATCTACTACTTTTCAAATGAATGTCAACTTATGCTGGCCAGTGCCTTCAAATGCTCTAATCACTTCATCTATTCTGTTCTCTGCTTTCAAAAACTAAAATACAATTCTTAATGTTTGTTTCATTGTCATACTGTCACCAAGGATACCTGACACAAAGATTTGCAGCACTGTAGGATTACAACAAAAGGTTATAGATCTTCATTACTGACTTCAGTACAGACAATCATTACAGAACTCTAGAGCACCGAATATTTTGGTGCCTAAGATTCTTTAAAGTGGTTATCTTAGATGATGTTTACCTTCTCTGTGTAGTATATATAATAAACTGTGAAGATTTCCACAAGTCATTACAAATCAACCCTTAAATTGTCAGTTTCTGTGGTATTATATCTAGCCAGTGGATTTTCACTGGTTCATATCAGTACTTGGAACATATAAGAATGTTATTTTTAAAACATAATATTTCTTTTTTGAACTTTTAAGTTCAGCGGTACAAGTGCAGGTTTGTTACACAGGTAAACTTGTGTCATGGGGGTTTGTTGTAGAGATGATTTCATCACCCAGGTAATAAGCCTAGTACCCATTAGTTATTTTTCCTGATCCTCTCCCTTCTTCCACCTGCCAATCTCCAAAAGGCCCCAGTGTGTATTGTTCCCCTCCATGTGTCCATGTGTTCTCATCATTTAGCTTTTACTTATAAGTGAGAACATGCGGTATTTGATCTTCTGTTCCTGTGTTAGTTTGCTAAGGATAATGGCCTCTAGTTCCATTCATGTCCCCACAGAGGGCATGATCTCATTCTTTTTTATTACTGCATAGTATTCCATTGTGTATATGTACCACATTTTCTTTATCCAGTCTATCATTCATGGGCATTTAAGTTGCTTCCACGTCTTTGCTATTGTAAATAGTGCTGCAATGAACATACATGTGCATGTGTTTGTATAACAGAATGATTTATATTCCTTTGGGTATATGCCCAGTAATGAGATTACTGTGTTGAATGGTATTTCTGTCTTTAGGTCTTTGAGGAAATACTGTCTTCCACAATGGTTGAACTAATTTACACTCCTACTAACAGTGTATAAGCATTCATTTTTCTCTAAGCATAATATTTCTATTTACCTTCTTAATTATTTTTTCCCTACTTCAATTTTCTAGCTATAATTGAATGCAAAGAATTCAAAATTCCAACATCTATTCATATACCATATGTTAGTTTGACCAGTAAAAAGATAAACCAAGACCCTGATTTAAGAAATGAATGAATTATTCATTAACCTGAACAGGAAATTGGAACTTTTTGATCTTCAGCATGTGTCTGATTATGGCATAGAGAGGTATCCAGGATGATCAAACTCTGCAATTACACAGAATTTCATTGAAACCACATAAAAAGTTCAGAAAGGCCATATGATGAAAATGTGAATTTAATTTAAAGCCAGAGAGTTTGATATTACTTACTCTTCATTTTTACATCTTACTGGTTTTTCTATTATAAACAATAATTTATGCAGTCCTCTGTTGTTATTTTTAATTGTTGTAGCTGATGTTTCTTTTATTCATGGCCAATAATTAATAGTATAATATTTAGTAAGTATAATTTATAGACTTGCTTCCAGGTCATCTTGAACATTTTGAAGAAAAAATACTACCAATGTATTCCCAAACTAAAAATTATGTAAAATTTAATTCCATATCTAATAGTTAAGGATTTTTTTAGATTAATTCTATAAACCATATAACATTTCATTGTTTTTATATGGCCTGTTGATTTTTATATTCTCTGAATTACTATGTCACATTTTAAAAAAATACTTGCATAGAATAACTCATTTATTCATCTAATGCAAATTGAGTACATATTAAACAATTTTGTGCAAAAAGGTACCTTACTTGCAAGAAGCTCACAGTCCAATAGGGGAGAGAGACAGAAAATCTGATAAATTGCAATGTACAAAAGTATTGTACATTTTAAAATAACTAAAAGAGTGGAATTGAAGTGTTCCTAAAACAAAGGAATGATAAAAACTTGAGGTGATGGATATCCCAGTTATCCTGATTTGATCATCACGCATTTTATGCCCATATTAAAACATCTCATGTACCCCATAAATGTATACAAATGTTATGTATCCATAATATTTAAATTTTTTAAAAAAGAGAAAAATAAGTGATAGGTCAAAAATATGATAAAAATGAAGCAAGAACACAGAATGAAGCAATGAATTCTACCCCAGAAGACTGGGAAGATAGTGTTGGAGAGGTGAACGTTGAAGAAATGGAAAGCTTTCATTTCTTCACAACCAAAGCTTCCATTTCTTCACACAGCAATCCCATTACTGGGTATATACCCAAAGTAATATAACACATTCTATTATAAATACACATGCATGTCTGTTTGCATTGCAGCACTATTCACAATAGCAAAGACATGGAATCAACCTAAATACCTATCAGTGGTAGACTGGATGAGAAAATGTGGTTTTACAGTGAGCCAAGATCATGCCACTGCACTCCAGCCTAGTGACAGAGTGAGACTCCATCTCAAAAAGTGATTTTAAAAAAAAAGATAGTGTAATAGTCTGTTTTCCCACTGTTGATAAAGACATACCCAAGACTTGGCAATTTGCAAAAGAAAGAGAGGTTTAATGGACTACAGTTCTACAGGGCTGGGGAGGCCTCACAATCATGGCAGAAGGCAAGGAGGAGCAAGTCACATCTTCCATGGATGGCCACAAGCAAAGAGAGAGAGCTTCAGCAGGGAACATCCACCTTATAAAACCATCAAATCTCATGAGACTTATTCACTATCATTAGAACAGCATGGGAAAGGCCTGCCCCCATGATTCAATTACCTCCCACTGACTCCCTCCCACAACACATGGAAATTCAACATGAGATTTGGGTGGGGACACAGCCAAACCACATCATTCTGCCCCTGGCCCCTCCCAAATTGCATGTCTTCACATTTCAAGACCAACCATGCCTTCCCAACAGTCCCTCAAAGTTTTAACTCATTTCGGCATTAACTCTAAAGTCTCTAGTCCAACATCTCATCTGAGACAAGGCAAGTCCCTTCCATTTATGAGCCTGTAAAATCAAAAGCAAGTTAGTTACTTCCTGGATACAATAAGGGTACAGGCATTGGATAAATGCTATTCCAAATGGGAGAAAGTGGCCAAAACAAGGGGACTATAGGCCCAATGCAGGTCTGAAATCCAGCAGGGCAGTCAAATCTTTAAGTTCCAAAATGAGTCTCCCTAGGCTCTGTCTCTCACATCCAGGCCACGTGGATGCAAGAGAGGGGTTCCATGGTCTTGGGCAGCTCTACCCTTGTGGCTTTGCAGAGTACAGCCTCCCTCCTGGTTGCTTTCATGGGTTGGCATTGAGTGTCTGCAGCTTTTCTAAGGGCATGGTGCAAGCTATCCAGAAGACGGTGGTCCTCTTCTCACAGTTCTACTAGGTGGTGCCCCAGTAGGGACTCTGTGCAGGGGCTCCAGTCCCACATTTCCCACCCACACTGCCCTAGCAGTGGTTCTCCATGAGGGCCCCAACCCTGCATCAAACTTCTGCCTGGGCATCCAGGGGGTTCCATACATCCTCTGAAATCTAGGCAGAGGTTTCCAAACCCCAATTCTTGATTTCTGTGCACTCACAGGCTCAACACCACATGGAAGCTTTCAAAGCTTGAGGTTGCACCCAATGAAGCCACGGCCTGAGCTCCACATTGACCTGTTTCAGCCATGGCTGGAGGGGCCGGGATGCAAGGCACCGAGTCCCTAGGCTGCACACAGCACAGAGACTCTGGGCCAGCCCACAAAACCACTTTTTCTTCCTAGGCTTCAGGGCCTGTGATGGAGAGGCTGCTGTGAAGACCTCTGAAATACCCTGGAGAAATTTTCCTCATTGTCTTGGGGATTAACATTCAGCTCCCTGTTACTTATGCAAATTTCTGCAGCTAGCTTGAATTTCTCCTCAGAAAATGGGATTTTCTTTTCTATCACACTGTCAGGCTGCAAATTTTTTGAACTTTTAGGCTCTGTTTCCCTTTTAAAACTGAATGCCTTTAACAGCACCTAAGTTGCCTCTTGAATGCTTTGCTGCTTAGAAATTTCTTCCACCAGATACCCTAAATCATCTCTCTCAAGTTCAAATTTCCACAAATCTCTAGAGCAGGGACAAAATGCTGCCACTCTCTTTGCTTAAACACAACAAGAGTCACCTTTGCTCCAGTTCCCAACAAGTTCCTCATTTCCATCTGAGACCACCTCAACCTGGACTTTATTGTCTATATCGCTATCAGCATTTTGGGCAAAGCCATTCAATAAGTCTCTAGGAAGTTTCAAACTTTCCCACATTTTCCTGTCTTCTTCCGAGCCCTCCAAACTTTTCAAACCTTTGCCTGTTACCCAGTTCCAACATCACTTCTACATTTTCAGGTATCTTTTCAGCAGTGCCCCACTCTACTGGTACCAATTTACTGTATTAGCCTGTTTTCATGTGGCTGATAAAGACATATCCGAGACTGGGCAATTTACAAAAGAAAGAGGGATTTAATGCACTTACAGTTCCATGTGGCTAGTGAGGCGTCACAATCATGGCAGAAGGAAAGGAGGAGCAAATCATGTCTTACATGGAAGGCAGCAGGCAGAAAGAGAGAGCTTGTACAGGGAAATTCCCCCTTATAAAACTATCAGATCTCATGAGACTTATTCACTATCACAAGAAAAGCACAGGAGATACCTGCCGCATGATTCAATTACCTCCCACCAGGTCCCTCCAACAACACATGGGAATTCAAGATGAGATTTGGGTGGGGACACAGCCAAACGATATCAGATACTGTAAAACTTAAGATAATCCTAGAAAGACAGTTGTATGTGCAAACATATAAAGGTAGATGAAATTTTCTACCTGGTCAGGAAGGTAACTTTAACCCTGGTGTCAGAGGATATTATCAGCTCACAGGCTATTGCAGGGATGAAGAGTTTATTCCACGTCCAGTAGGTGACAAAAATACCTACAAAAACTGCAACCACTAGCCTTATGCTGATTGTTTTTTTGGTTGAAATTTCTTCTACTTTGTAATCAAATTTTTATTTTCCTGTCTACATAGGACTGTGTTTGAGGCTTGACAAAGGTAAGCATGCTAATATATACATCTTAGAGAAATTACATTTCACTATGATAAGCTCAAATGATTTATTTTTCAAAAATATTACCAAAAGTCATCTGGATGGGGTATGGTAAATGGGACTAGCTTCTGAAGTCTCTTCAGTGTTTTTAGCCCAAGGTACACTCAGGATGATTACGATATTCTACCTGGGCAGGTGAAGATCTTGCTAGATTGTAGGAAACCCCTAATGGTAGCTTAACAAACCTCTTATACCCCTAACTATGGCATCCTAAAATTCCAAAGTATGTGTCCTATATACGGGCAAAACTGCCTTTCATAAGCCATATATCTATATCTAACAACTGTGCTCTTGGTATCATGTTTTAGTTTGTTACCAGGAAATCAAACATGTTCTTTTATTTTTGTTTGGTGATAAGAAGACCAACAGTAGTTCACGTATACATTTTACCAGGCTAGAAATTCCTGTAGAAGGACTATACCTTTCCACATAGTTCAGGTAGAAAAGTCCTGGAGACGTCTCTAGTTAGGTTGGCTGGGGTCAATGTAATTAATAGCCCTTGCTGGCTCTCACTCTTCTGGTCCAGGTGAGAAGAGTAAGGTGAGCCCTGTGTAAATCTCATCACATGGAATGGAATTCCTATAGAAAGAGGAATTTGAATAATAGGAAAAAAAAAGTGTGTGTGTGTATTTAAACTGGTGGTGGCAGGCTGGAAACAAGAAATGGCAAATACCCACAATAGTCATCAATACTGTTGGCTTTTGTTAATATTATTTTATTGTTTCATTGTTGATGTATTTTATTTTCACTATTGTAAATGCACCTAAGTTCGTTCTCAGAGCAAAAAAAAAAAAAAAAAAAAAAAAAAAATATTTAGTGCAATAAAGATACTTCTGTCTTCCCATTGTATATTTTCCCCATTATAAAAATGGAATAATACCTGCCTGTTCTACTAAGATTTTTTTTAAATATAGCACTAATTGTGTGTAGCAAAATAAATTTGTTCCTTTAATCTGGCAGACATTAAGCCACTCCACAACTCTATGAGTAAGATTGACTAATTACCTAATGCATTTAAAATTGTCTCTGAGTTATAAAGACCTTTGCTTTTTTTTCTTTACCTGTCCACTGATGTCTGCTAATATTAATTAGATTGTAACCACTAAATTAATATAAAGAAAAATAAAGTGCATAAATAAGAGATAGAAATGACGTTGCCTTTCTACATATTTTATGTTTTTTCACCTCAGGCAATGATCTAAAATATTCTTCACAGGAAAGTGGCTGTATAGTGATAGAAGCTTTTACTCAAATATTGTAAAGGTTTAATGATTTCAGTAAATCATCATTAATCTTGCTAATGAAATTTCTGCACTTTAAGTGGTAATTGACAATTTTTTTAGCTCCATAATATTTTCATAATTTACCTGTTTTTAACCTGCCCTTCATATTTTTATGCTGCAATGGAATATCTTATTTATATAAACCACTTTCTGTTTTTAAAGAGCGTATTAAGGTCATCTGTACTCTCTGGGTGGAATACATGTATCTACTATGTTCAGTTTAAATCTTAGCCTTTAACATTTTAATAATGCTAGTTATTACAGTTTTTCCATTCTAATCAGGAAATATTTGTCAGGGAAAATTTTGAATCTGATTTCTATATGTGAATTCATAGCCAATGAATGATTGATTAATTACATTGTTACTATGTTTACTTAATTGATTTTTCTCTTAGTTTATGGTGTTTCTCATTAGAGTTTTAAGTGGAAACAATCGTGTCAATGGATTTTAAGAAAAAAATTTAAGCCATCAAACTAATCTTATTCCTTTCATCATGCAGTTATAGGAAATTCTTTAAGGAATAGTTATGGTTATCTTTTCTTTTTGTCAATGTACTTAGCACATACTATAAATGTTGCAAAAATTATAATCAAAATTTGTCTTTTTTGTTTTATTGTTAAATATTATGAGTATTGTTTGTAATTAATGCATTAGATAGTTAGAGATTTCTTTTCCTTCAACATGGCCCATAAAAAAATTACCAAATATTTCAACAGAAGCATTTCTAAAATAGCTTGATGGCAGTTAACTACTTGTTTATTAAAAATATAATTGGATACTAAAAGTTGAACTGCACAGATTTTCATAACACTGCTTAGGCCTACTTGTTATTAAGTTTTTTCTGCTTCACCAGAACATAATCATTCTGCAAATTTAGTCAAGTCTGGCAGGCTTTTCATCTTAAGTAAAAAGGTAGAAAAGATAAAAGAAAAATAAAAGGTATCTCGTCTTAATAACCAGCTTCCCTTAAGAGAAAATGTTCCTTTTGGGGGCCTCAGTTGCAACATGGCATGAAGGGCTCTCAAATCTCTTATGCGTAGAACTTAACAGAGGGATGTTGCCACTATTTAGAACAGCATAAACAAGGTTTAGGATTTTTTCTGGTTGGTGTCTAACAAAATGAACACTATGGGCACTGACAAATGCTATGACCTAGGAAGGCTGATATCCCCTTTCAGCTGGCCTGGAGATGGTTTGCAAGTGAAGACGTAAACTATATGATTCTTTTGGTAGAAAGGAATCGTTGGTTACTCATGTATTCATTAAAGTAGACAGAGAACTAAGTGGTTCCTGGGGTTGCTGCATAAGTAAAGGGATTTAGAAAACAGTTCATTGGACTCCTCTGTGCATGAAGGCAGAATAAAGCATCACACATGCACACAAAACCAAGAAACAATAACAAAAATCCGAAAAGTTTGACTTCTTATGATTAGATAAATAATTAGGTGTAAAGTCTAGCCTCCTTACCTGCCTGCAAGGTTTAAAGATCTTGCATCTCACAATCATTCATTCACATTTCAAGATATTTGCATAAGATTGGTTAATCATTTCCACTTGGTCTGCTATAGAGGCTAGTTCTTATTGTATTTGCTCCACGTGATGTTAATTAGTAGATTGGTAAGCTCTATCTTTTATTTTAAAAAAGATAGTTATGATTTTTAATTTGCTAATCTTTTTCTTCCATGTAGTAGATTTTCTTTTGTCCCAAACAAAAATAATATGTATTAATGCATCTAATTTTATGATTTTTTATTTCTACTGTCTACCAAGGAGTTTGTCATTTTTAGGCACAAAAGTCATAGTTACTGAATATTATCATTAATACTCTTATAATATTGTCAAATACTCTGAAGAATCCCAAATGAAGTCACTTGAGACCTTAAAGGGTTTCTCAAGAGTCTGATGTTTTTAGCTAATCAAATATGGTAAATTAATCTTATTGCATCACTTTTTGAACAGTCCCAAAATTTCTGATATTCAGCCAGTTGGCCAGTTAATTTGTTACTCCAAGTTCACAATCTCTTAGCTGGGTGGTCTACTGGAAAATACTTGCTTTATTAGGGCATTTGTTTTAATAGAGACCATTAACTTGAATGTGTCAGTACAAAATCAGATTGAAAAGTGCTAATATGGCATTTTAAAATATCTATTTCACAAATACTAGTTGAAGCCATGATCAGATCTCATGTTGCCTTTTGCCATTGTCCCTCACCTGGCCTCCCATCTTACACATTTGTTCCTGTCTAATCCATTTGTGAAATAAATACGGCGCTCTTTAAAAACAGAAAACAGATCATGGCACATCACAATTTGAAAGTCCTTTAAGGGCTTCCTATAATGTTTCTAATACAAGTCAGACTCCTTACTTCAGTTCTGCATGGTCTGACTGGCCACCAAGCAACTCTCAAGTGCTGTCTTCTGGTGCTAACTCTCACACACATGAGACTACAGCCTCACCAGACTTTTTTCAGTCCCTCTAGCCTGCTGGTTCTCTCCTATCCTGGGATCTGAACACTTAACATTGTCTGTCATTGTGATTTTCGTTAGCGTTCACAGGATTGGGCTATTCTCATCCTTATATTTTGGTTTAATTGTTACCTTCTATGAGGTACCTTGGGTTTGATTGGTGCCTGACCATCCAATCAATAATAGGTTACTTGTTTCCTTCAGTTATCTTCCATCATGATACTCTGAGATTTTCCATCATAGCATCTGTCATAAATTATAATTAGGATTATAGTTTTTAGTATGTTTCATGCCTGTTTCCCTCACTTTCAGCAGTTTAGGGTCAGGGACTATGCCCGTTTTTTGTTGTTTCTGTTGTTCACTATGGTGTTACTAAAACATGAACCACAGATATGATTTGAGTACATATTTTATTACACAATAATAAGTTTTGCGGCTGGGTGCAGTAGCTCACGCCTGTAATCCCAGCACTTTGGGAGGCCAAGGCGGGCGGATCACGAGGTCAGGAGATCGAGACCATCCTGGCTAACACGGTGAAACCCCGTCTCTACTAAAAATACAAAAAATTAGCCGGGCGTGTTGGCGGGCGTCTGTAGTCCCAGCTACTCGGGAGGCTGAGGCAGGAGAATGGCGTGAGCCCAGGAGGTGGAGCTTGCAGTGAGCCGAGATCGCGCCACTGCACTCCAGTGCACACACATTGCGATGTTTATTGACTTAAGTAATCAATTTTTTTTTTTTTTTGCCTTATTGGTGCCCTGAAAAGAACATAGTTGCTATGGGTAAATATAAAAGAAGACTAGCTTGACATTTCTCATTTACAAATTTGCTTTAGTGATCAGAAATACCTCTGTAAAATCATTGGAAAAGCAGGCACTATTACCTAGAAATATGTAAATTTATTAATACTATGGTGAATTTATAAATATATGAAATCCATTCTCTTATATAGGATGTTAAGTCACAAAACAGACACAAATTGGAGTGTCATGATCAACAAAAATACTTGTATTGACTCTCAATATTTTTATAGACTTTTTTGTATTTATAGGCATGTATGTATATATATTGATATATATGCATTGTGTCATTTCCTCAGCCCCATTTTCTGCTTAGAAAACATGTTACCTTGTTATTTAAAGTTTCTATGTGTGAAGAATAATAGATGGCTTAGAAAACTTTAAAAATGTATTGTGATTTACCTCATATGTATAGAAAATATACATATTTTAAAATAAAAATAGTAAAATGAAAAAATATGTATCCACTACTCAGTTTAAGAAATCAGATATTAGCAGTACTATATATATAGATCAATGGTTATCTAATATTTTAGTATCAGAACACTTTATACTCCAAAATTCATGGACAAGCACAAGGAGCTTTTGTTTAGGTAGGTTGTATCTATTGATGTTTACAATGTAAGGCATTATAACTGGGGAATTTTTAAAATATTTAATAATTTAGAAATAATAAACTTATACCTTACAGTATATGAAATATCTTTTCCAAAACAATAAAAATGTTTTAGTGTGTAAGGTGACATGGCTTTGTATTTTTACAATCCTCTTTAATATCTGGTAAATATCTGGCAGATTTTTTTATATTGCTTTACTCAACCTGTTGTAATATGTTATTAATACTTTGGTTGAAATATATGAAGAAATCCATACTTACATAGACATAACTGGAAAAGAGTGGAATATTTTGAAATAATCATGGATATTTTCAATACTATATCAAAATTCTACTTACTAGTGGTAGCTTCTTAAAGGTTTGGTTGCAATGTGGGACTTGAAAGTTTTCACACACCCTTATGTTAAAACTCATCTGTTTTGTACTTTGAATGAATCTCTTACCCATGTATAATTTGTAAACTTTATGAATTAGTCATTTGGGAAATATGGGTTCACTGAGTTAAGTAATGAGACCACAAAAGTAAAATGTACCAATAACATCTTATTACTAAGATACTTTGGATTTAACAGACTTCCTGAAAGTGTATCAGGGACTCTAAGGGGGTCCACAGACCACACTTTGAGAACTGCTGTTTTAGATGCCTTCTGTGTGCCTCACATCAATCATTTGTTCCTTCCTCTTGCCCAGAGGTAATCATTATGATTTTGTATTAATAACTTTTTAAATCTTTTTGTGATTTTGTCACTGTTATCCTAAAACCTCCCATATTGTTTAGTTTTTCTCATTTCTGAAACACATATACCCATAAGTAGTCTTCTGTAGCTACTTTCATGTAATATTAAAATATTGATGATCTTAAATTTCTTCAGTAGTACCAATTATACCCTATTATGAATTATTTTAGTTTTAGAATAAATCTTAATATCTGGTTCTAACTGAATTTTTTCCAAAAAGATGGTCTTTCTTATGTCAATCTTGAAATGGATAAGGCTTCCTTTATGGGATGCCATATGCAGTAAATTTTTTAAAGTGTTTGGTCGTTGAAAAAAAATGTATATTCTTAAATTTTGGTATATTCTAAATATATGTCCATTCAATCAAACTTTGTGTTTTATTCTATTCAAATCTCCTTTATTTTTCAGATTTCTGTCTGCTTGGTGTATTAATTATTCACAGAAATTTGCTAGATTTTCCAACTATGATGATGGATTTGTCAATTTCTTGTTTTTGGTCATCTTCGCTTTATATACTTTGTATACTTATATTAAAGCATACAAATTTTGAATTATAACAATCTAATGATGTCTTTACCTTTTATATTTTGTTGGTCTTTAGTCTATCTTGTCAATTATCAACATTGTTATTCTAATTCACTTTTTATTAGAATTTTTTTGGTGTATGTATGTTTTCTTTCGGTGACTTTAGTGCTCTTAATATACTTCTGTTTTAGGAGTTTCTGTTATAATTAACATATCTTGCATGTTTTTTCCCTTTGTCTCCCTAAGCAATAAAAATCTTTATTTTGTGGACCTTTTAGTCTTTTTGCATTCATTTAGATTATTTATATTTAAATTTATATTCAGGGCCTTATTATGGGCTTTCTATTTGTCCTTTTCATAAAAGGATGGAGCACTCCCCCTCCTTTTATGGTATAATTTGGACTGAGGATACCTGCTTTTTCTTTTCTCACTCTACCTCTCTATGAGTTAGAAATTTTTGTGTCTTTAGTTCAGCTATGACTATAGTTCAGCTGTGACTAGCTATGTTAATATGCATACTTAAAAATCAAAAGTTAATCAATAGCTTTACTTTCTTAAATAAGAAAAGCAACATAACAATGTCAATCTATTTTAATCTCACAATTTATATTTTTTATAGCCAACACTTATTCAAATGTACCTATACATTTGCCACTTTCACTGCTTACCATTAATTCTATCTTCAAACCTCCATCTGGCATCATTATCCTCTGCCTGAAATACATTATCTTAGAATTTTATTTCTACTAGTAATGGCATTAAAATTTTTATTTATTTTTTGGTCACAAATATTTAAATTTTGTCTTTCTTCCTGAAAGGTACTTTGTTAGGTGTGAAATTTTAGCATGGTAGAATAATACTTTTCAGCCCACTTATATTATTCCACTGCCTTCCGCTTTTTATTTTATATTGTGAACTCCTAGGTCTGTCTAATTTCCACTCACTTGACTTGTCTCTGGCACCTTTTAATAATGTTTCTTGTTTTTCATTTTCATAGTTTCACTATGATCTTTATGGGTGTAGATTTGTTTTTACTTACCCTGTTGGGAATTCATTAGGCCTCCTAGATCCAAAGAGTGTTATCTTTCAATAATTCTGGATAATTCTACATTTTATTCCTGCTATACTGCTTCTTTCCCTTTTCTCTATCATATGTTTATTTCCTCTTAATCTCCCTTTCACACCTTCCTGTCTTCATATGCTGATTTTCTATAATTTATCTTCCAAATCACTATCTGCTTTTTATCTCTCCATTGACAGTTTAATTTTGAATATTTTATTTCTTAATATTCATAACTTGTATTTTGTTATTTTATGAATTTGGTTGGACATTTTTAATATTTTTATGACTTAAGGGTCTATTTTCAAAAATAAGAGTTATTTTATGCCCTCTGATTATTCTAACATATAAAATCTTTGCAACGCAGAATCTTTTTTTTTGTTGTTGTTTCTGCCAGCTTTCAGTTGTAGTATCTTGTTTCTGTGTGTTTTATTTCTGACTCTGAACTTTCTACCTATGAGCATCATTTAAATTAAATTGCATTCTGCTAAACGAGATTTTTGTTTGTGTTGGTGCTCACTAGGGGTGCTACGAACCCGTAGCCACTTTAAGTTCTCCCTTTGAAGGTTGCTGTTTTTTTCTTTCCCCAGCCCAAACAAGTGCTGTCTATTCAGATTAAAAATTTGCATGTGGACCAGTTTGCAGTTATAAATTCTTAGGAGAAGACTTTTACCCACTCAGTACAAAGTCAGGACTGGAAAATGTCCTCATTGTCTAAATTTTGTGAGTGGGTTTTATATTTTAGTTGTCATTCACTCTTGCTCTATATGTAGCTTTTTAGGTTTCAAGCTTTATGTTGGAGGTCTCCTCAAAGATGTTCTATTTGGGCAGGCCACAGGCTTAACACATACCCTGAGTCTCTGGATCTTGGCAGAAAACATGAAGGACAATATTAGCATTGACATTTGATGGGTTTTCAGAGTACCTTTATGAATTTTGGTTTTGGACTTGTTAGTTTCCCTATTTTCATGCAAAATAAGCAATACATTTAAAATGTATTTTATCCAGCATTTTTGTTTTTATTTGGAGAATCTTTCAAGCTAAGTGATTTACTATACTGCTAGAAAAAAAAAGCGATTTTGGAAAAATGTTATGTTACATTTTTTGAAACAAAAATTGTTTTCCAAAAATGTAGTCTGTCTTGAAAGAAAGAGGAATAAAAGAACATGAACTTTGAGAGAAGTGAGGTTAATTAGTGTTTGAGTATTATTAATCATGCATTTGTATAAGGAATCTTAATTTTGTGTTTGGGAATTTAAAAGGAGGAAGCAATTAGAAAAAGCATTTATGATTGAGTTAAGCTCTTGCAGTGGGAAAACTGTGTCAGTACAATATAATACAATTTTTTTTAAATTAAGATAAGAGGCCTTCATTTGAATGTGTTCCCCCAAATTTCATGTGTTGGGAACTTAATTGCCATTGTAACAGTATTAAGAGGTAGGGCCTTTTAGAGGTGATTAGGCCATGAGGGCTTCACCCTCAGAAAGGCATTAATGCCATTATTGTCGGAGTGGGTTAGTTATCATGGGAGTGGATTCCTGATAAAAAGAATGAGTTCAGCCTGATTTCCTCTCCATTTGTGTACTCACTTCTGTCTTCTGCTATAGGATGACCCCCATCAGATGCCAGCACCCTGCTCTTGGACTTCTCCACCTCCAAAAATATGAGCCAAAAAACTTCAATTCTTCATAAACTACCCAATATGTGGTATTCTGTTACAGCAGAAGAAAATGGAGTAAAGTAGGCTATAGTTCTTCACACTAGCACTAGCTAAAATAAAATAGAAGTGAATTGTATTCCCATTTTGGTAGCTTTTTTATTGTGTCAACTTGGCTAGGCTGCAGTCTCTCCAATTATTCAATCAAACACTAATCTAGTTGTTGCTATGAAGAGATTTTGCAGATGTAATTAAAGCCTCTAATCAGGTATCATTCAGTAAAGAAGGGTGGACCTGACTGAATCAGTTGGAAGCCCTTAAAAGCAGTGCTGAGGGGAGAAAGAGAGAAAAAAAACAAGAGATGAAATTCTGCCTGTGGATGACAGCGTCAGCCTGTGCCTACTGTCAGTGGGTTCAAGCCTACTGTGATCTTTTCTTTCTGACTGCCTATCCTATAAACTTCAGGCTTACCTAGCCAGCCCCACAAGGTATAAGCCAATGCCTTGTAATAAATAGCACACTCTCCCCAACTGCCAACCAATATATATTAAACTGCTGGTTTGGCTTCTCTGATTAAACACTGACTCATATACCCACCTAGAGTAATTCCAAAACATTTTTTAACCATGTTTCTAATAATTTTGTTTTAAAGAAATATTCTCCAACTTCTAATGATCTGGCAACTTCTGTTTGCCAAGAACTAGAGAGTTATAAATATAAGTAGCTGATAATATTGGCAGACTATTTGTGATAAGATTAGTCTTCATGTCTCCACACAAATCTCATCTTGAATTTTAATCCCCATAATCTCCATAATCCCCATGTGTCAAGGGAGAGACCAGGTAGAGGCAATTGAATTACGGGGGCAGTTTCCCGCATGTGTTCTAATGGTAGTGAATGAGTTCTCATGAGATCTGATGGTTTTATAAGGGGCTCTTCCCCTTCGCTCGGCACTACTCCTTCCTGCCGCCTTGTGAAGAAGGTGCCTTGTGTCCCTTTCACCTTCTGCCATTATTGTGAGTTTCCTGGGGCCTCCCCAGCCATGCTAAACTGTGAGTCAATTAAACCTCTTTCCTTTATAAATTATCCAGTCTCAACGGTTCTTTATAGTAGTATGAAAACACACTAATATAATTTGAGAAAGGACCTTGCCTCCCATTGAAAAGAAAAAGAAAATAGAAAAAATATTTAGAAACTGATAGATTCCTAGAACAGAAGAATATTCACTTGTGCTTTTATTTCCTGTCAGTGTTTGTCATAATAGGGATAACTAAAATTTACTGAATTCTTTCCAGAAGCACTATCATCACCAAGTGCCAGAACACTACACTTTCCTTGTTCTCCTACCTCGTGGGAGGCTCTTTCAAAATCTCCTTTTCTGCTCTCTCTTCTTGGATCTTTTAATATTGAAGCAGTGAAAAATTAATAGTTTGTCCTCTTTTTACTTTTTATCCACTACTGTAGTGATCTCATCCAGGTTCACGATTTAAATAGTGTCTCTATACTGATGACTCCAAATTTAAATCTCATCAAGGAGTCTTTGAGACTCATGTTTACAACTGCCTAATCAGCAACTCCTCTTGGCTATCTAATGGGCACCACAACAGATTCCAATATACACTCCCCATCTCCATTGTCCACACCCCAAAACCTGCTCATTTTGAAGTCTTTATTACCTCAGTTATTGATAACATTTTCCTTCCAGGTAGCCAAGTCAGAAAGCTTTGGTCAACCTGACTCTCCTCTCTCACTCACATCCCACCTCCATGCAACACCCCAGACAATTCTCTTGTCTCTATCTTTAGAATAATCTGGACTCTGAAGCAGTGCTCACCACCCTTGCTGCTTCCATTCAGATCCAAACTGACAATTATCTTTCTCCTGGGTTATGTCAATAGTCTCTCATCTGGCCTCCCTGCTTCCACCTTTGCTTCCTCATATTAATCTACTGTCTATCCTATGGCCAGAGTAATCCTTTTAAATGGTCAGATCATGCCAGGTGAAGTGGCTCCTGCCTGCAATCCCAGGTACTTGGGAGACTGAGGCAGGAGGATCGCTTGAATCCAGGAGTTCAAGGCTGCAGTGAACTATGAATACACTCCAGTTTGGGTGACAGCAAGACATCTTTCCTTCACTTCTCCAAAAAGTCAGATCGTGTCATCTTATATTCAGAAACTTGGACTGGCTTCTCATCTCACTCAGAGTAAGAGCCAAATCCTTCCAGTGGCATCCAAGGCTCTTCTAGGATATGCCCCCCTCCGCACTCCATTTTCCTTGGAGAAAGAACTTTAGAAGACTTTTCTTTTTCCTAACCTACATTATTTCTTTTAAGGGAAAATTTAAAATTAAGAGTAAATATTTGTTTGGTTACTGATAAATAACATTTTAGGTACATTAATAAATTGACGTTGAATTGCCATTACATGATTTTTAGACACTGGCTTAAAATTCTGCACCTAGAATTCACAGAATGTTTCACTGGTATAAAGACAAGCAACATGAAGACTTAAAAAAAGATGCTCTTCAGTTTAATGACCTGGCTGCCTCTAATAAATTCACTGAAATGAGTTGGCTAGTTAGCAATACTTGAGAAAATAGAGACAACAAGTATAGAGAAAACTGTTTCCTGAAATAACTATAATAAAAAGAAGAGAGTAAAAGTGAAAACTGGATGAGATGTGAGAATCAAGGAAATGCTTCCATTTTTTAAGATGTAAAGAAAATTAACCATGTTTAAATATCATTAGGAACAATACAAATGAGATATGAGTTGAATGTACATAAGAAAGAAGGGTTATTTGATGCTGTAAAACTCTTAGTTTGTCAGGATGATGTAGGATTCTGAGCAATAGTGGAATAGTTGTCCTTTATTTGTGTGTGTTGGGGTAGGACGCTCTCCATAAAGGAAAAAGAGAGGCTAGAGAGGATGCATGCGGATGTTAGGTGGAGTTGGAGGTTTAAGGGCACCTGGGACTTAATGTCTCAATGCCCATAATGACAAGCATAGATTTTGAATATAATGTTCTAGTTTTGTGTGTGTTCATCAGCACATATTGTCACTGAGTCTCTATATCAGAATTTATCTTTTTAAAAGAAATATTTCAAGTAATTAATTCAAATATATTGGTATTTTTCTAGGTACTAGTTACATAATTTTAATCTCAAAGGGGAGTAGGTAGTTCAAGGTTAGAAAGCCATCACTGAGAAAGAGATTATGTCTTCCTTTCTCTGATATCTCCTCCTATAGCCTATTTTTACATTCAACATGGCATAAAAACTATAAATATTGAGTAATTGGGTCATGAGACTAAAGTGTGCCCTCATTTTCTTCACTCCCTTTTATTTCCCTTCCTAGCTTTTGTATTGAGTTCTAAAGACTGTGAACTCTGCTGGGTTTAAGATGATACATAATTGATTATTATTGCTTGGGAGATAGTTACTAGAAAAGGGAGGGGGTGGAATTTATGAGTGGCTGATAATGTTCTATTTCTAGACTTGAGTGCTAATTACACAGGTGTGTTTACTTTGTGGAAATTTATTGAATGGCATGCCATGATATTTTGTGTATTTTTATATTATATGCACATAGAAATATAGACATATAATAATGAATAGTCTATAATATACATCCTATATGTAAATATACAGTGAAAATATAAATATCTTTATAATCAGTGTCATACTAGAAGTATGTATAGGATGGCATCAGATTACTCTATTGAAACTGCTATTTTAAATGTCTCCAATCATTTAATCATCAACTACAATGGCTGATTTTGAGTAAATATTGTCCATAAGCTTTCTGACCACCAAATGCTATATTTCTTTGGATCCCAGACTATAGTCTTCTGTGTCTATATATAGCCCAATATATCCTTTCTTTTCCTTCTTTCCTGGAAGAACTCATCCTTTCCTGAAGGTTTAACTGTCATTGCTGCTTGGATGACTCCTGGCATGGTCTTTGTCATCTTGCTGTCTTTACCATGCCTCAGATCAAAATTCAAAGCTGCCAACCGACCATATCTACAAGTAATGAAAATGCATCTCATTCTTTCTCCTTATACATTTGGGTAAAATCCCTATCAACTGATCAGTTTTTGGTATCATGTGAAGCTTGTGCCTTTCTTTTGTAAAAGTGATATATTTTAGTAAGCACTTAGGAAATGTTAGTTTTTCATGAAAATTTTGCCATCAGCAAACTTTGTTCCATTGCTTAATAGCCAATTTCAGAGGACCAAATGTCTTAATAGACAATTTCAGGGACCAAATGATAGTGGTAGGAAGTGATTGTAAGTATATGTCATTATCAAGTTTTTATACTTTCAAAGTATAAAAATGTTAGAATTTTTGGACTTTTATTATAGAGGCCCATCACATTTGTTTTACACGTAAAGAACTATAGGTATTTGAGTATAGTTTTTCCTTTTCTCTTTATTACTTTTAATATCATCCTGTTCAGGGATTTCCTATTTTTCATGCCCTGAGTATCATCTTCACTTCTCAGAAATTTATAAGCTGATAAATAAATGTTAAAATTATCTCTCATACTTACCTTAGCTTTGAAAGAGAGAAAGTCAGCATTTGCTGAAAATCTGAGATGACTTCTGATGATTTTATGAAAAATATGAGTCTGTGGTATCCTCTTGCCTATTACAGTTCCATGTGCATTTGAAACAAAATGAAAATATATTTCATAAAGAGAACACAAAGACAAGAAAACACTTTATTTTTGTTTTAGGGGATGTTAAAGAGAACAACATTGTAGGTCTCTTTTTCAAGGTCTCTATGATCATTTAAAAATAATACAAAACATAAATACAGAAAACAATTATGTCTTGTTAAGATTACAGGAAAAAATATTAAGGTTTACCTTGTGTTTGGTTATCATAATATGGTTACCATCACTACCCAGGCTTTGGTATTAAATACTGTATACATACCATGTATATAGTACATGTACCATGTATATAGTACATGGGTAGTTTTATATTACATACTACCCATAAATATAAATTAAGCAATTTCTTTTTGGAAAAATATTTACACAAACTAGATCAAGATTATTATTGATACACAGTATTTGAATGAGACATCTAATATTATACTTAAGGTACCATATTATATGCTATAGATTAAATACACCTTGAGGAAGAAATAAAGCTTTAGAAAGAAAGGAAAAGAATAACAGTAGTAATGGCTTGAAGAAAAGATTCATAGCTTTTATAGACAGCAGTTTAGGTTAAACCTGAAAGTAGCTAAATATATTCTCAATATGAGGCTGGGACTTGGGACTAGAAGTGGTAGACAATGTCAGGTGTAGGTATGAGAAATCTAATATGCTGACTGAAGAATAATTCCTGAAGAGTGTGGTCTCACTGTAGGTATTAGTTTAGTATTGGGGAGATATAGAAATGCTAAGAGATAGCTGGGCAGGTAGGCAGATGAGAAAAGCGCATTACAGGAGTATTCAGTATTGAGTGACATAGACATATGGGTGTCGCTTGTCTATAGATTGTTCTTCCCAATATTGAACTTAAATTCAAGAATCGTACTTAGGAAAGTTTGCACAATAGCAAGGCAAAGTCCTGGTATGGAAAGACAGAATAATGAAAAGGTATTTGCTAAGACAGGGCCTCCTTGGCAATTAGCTAGGAACTGAGTTATTGAAGCTAGAGTGTATTCCTATAATGTGAGGTTAAAATAAAACTGAAAACATCCATTGATTTTATAATGAATTGTCTACTAAACTAAATTTTATCTTGTAATGACATATACTAAATCTAAAGCCTGTGGCAGGGGTGAGTATGGATCAAGTATCTCTAGCTGTAGACGGAAGAAAGGTACAATAGATGCCTGAAAAGGTTCTTATATACCTTTTTACTAGACCTTTTATAGTTAAACATTACATGACAAGAACCGGAAGAGAAAACCAAACCAACATAAGAGAATAAACCCAACCTCATTATCTACAAACTTTGAAAGAGATATAAAAGCATTACAGATTTTAATTTGCCCCTGATTAAGCTAAACATTTTAATACAACTATTCATTTCCTTTAAAAATGATCAGCTGTTTGCTAGGTAATTTTTGATGTATTAGACAAAATTCCTATTTGCAGTATAGTTGTAGGAACGAAAATGATACAGGGAATAATAATGAAATAAAATCAATTACATAGTAATTCTTGTGTCATTTATCTGTGTATAGGCCACTAGTTCTTGGTTTTACTATTTAAATGATTATGTCTATTAGGCAGTATGTATACCCAGTCATACACATACATATATATTCATGGAGACATAGATTCTTATAAACAAGTTTTTTCTTAAGAGTTGGAGCTCAATTTATTCCACTTGGGTAGCATTTAAGAATTCTAAGAAATCAGTTCATTAGTTTGATGCTATTTAATTTCTTTCTTTTAAAATGATAAATATAAAATAAGCCTAGGAAATAAGCACAGAAAATGATCTCAAATGTGACAAAAGCAATAGATTTTAAAGGTCAAAAGACTTCAAAAGTGTAATTCTCAAGAGACAATGACAAGGACAAGTGGATAATAAAAATCATAAGGTTATCCCTTGTTAATTCAGCACCCTAAAATGACATAGAAAGCCTCATTCCAAGAGCATAAAAGGCAGTGTTTGGAAAGAAGAAAAATTGCATTATATCAGAAGCCTTGCCTTTCCTTAATCAGTGATAAGTATATGATGTTTACATACAATATCAATATATTGTATTTGTATTCTGGTACAAATGCATTGTATTGATGATATTACAGAAAACATTAGAAACAGAAAACCTTAAAAAAGGTTTTCTGTAATATCATCTCCTGAGTAAGCCTCCAGAGCATAAATGAAGAGAAGCAACTGTATTAGTGCTATCACCCTGAAAGGTGAATGGGCTGCCATTTCCAATATTGTTGCCACTAAGTTATGTAGCTGAGTGCCAAGATCCATGGGCATTGTCATTCAGTGATAGGATTACATACTGCCATAAAAAGACTCATAATGATGGCACAAGGTAATCTCTTCAAGATTAGGTTTCTGTCAAGACCATAATTCTTATTAAATTGGCCTGAGAAATTATAGTCCACCAAGTTCTAGATAAAGTAATAATTATAGTCAGTAGATTATATAGAAAAGTTACAGCATTATTGCTGAATATACACACAAAAAAAGAACTTGTTTAATTAGGTAACAGTAGAAGAAGTCATGCTTGGAATTTTAATGAGAACTGTTATTAGAAACTTTTGGCCTTTGGCCAAACCAGGTAAAATCAAACCTGAAGAATAACTTTTACAGATGAATGAAGAAGAATTTAGTCACAAGGTGAAAGAAATTGAAAGTGGAAACATGGCTCTTGTATTTCCAAATTAGGTAGGCTGCGTTATCTATTCATTTTCCCTTCTCCGTTTATTTTGGATTAATGGCATCCATGGCCTCTCCATCAATTCAATAAGTTCAAAAAAAGCTAGGAGTTATTTCTGGAGCCAGATTTCTTGATTATTTCCCTAGATGGTATAGCAGTGTAAATAGTGAAGTTACACTGTAGGATAATCAATACTAACCCCCCTATATCAATGTCTTAATCTATCAATTTTTTTTCTCAAGTCTGTGGTGGGTTTAAGTGACCCTCCAAGCAAGCTGTTCTCCATACTCAGTGATCTATGCTACTTCACTTTTTTGGCTCTGCCATCTTATACAAAGCCAAGTGATTACTACCACTTAAAAGTGACACATGCCTTATCTGCTTATATTTCTTGATGAGTCCCCATGTTCATACCGAGTATATTAGAAGAGAGGAAGAACAGCATTTTTGTGTACTTTGAGATAGAGAGGAAAACTGAGTATTAGGGAATAGCTTTAATGTTCACAATAGGCATTTATTGGATAGTGTTAGCAATTTCCTTATTAAGGAGATGGCTGTTGTTCACACTGGTCATTTAATTTACCTTCCTTAAAAAGAACACAATTCTAAGATTTTCCATTCATTCCCACAAATTTCTATTTAAGAGAGATGGAAACTCTGACTTCCCATAGACTATATAATACAAACAACTTATTTTCAAAATCTAGAATTAGAAAAAGTTCAAAGTAAAATTACAGAAAGTAACCAAAAATATTGCTTGCTATTTTGGAAATAGAAAGGAAATACAGGATTATTATGATTTAAAGAACCGATTAATACATACACCATTGTTCTTTAGATACTATATTAATATTATATACAAGACTGTGCCAAAGTAACAAAGAAGCCAACAACTCTCAGCAGCTTAACAGAACAAAATTTTATCTCTAAGATATATAGCTGGGAAAAACCTAAATGTATATCGTTTAGGAGAAAAAAAAGTAATGAGAGATTTGTAAAACATCAGATTATCAGGCTTAATTCTTCCCTTTCCCACTGTATTTACTTATCATAAACAGTTTTTGTTTTCCTTGGCAAAAATAATTTGCAAATCCAACTTCTTGATATGAAAGCTTAGGCATACTCGATTTATTTTATAATTATTTATTTGCCTAGTCAACAAATTTTAAGACTTTGAAAATTAATGTTTTCTATTCATGTTTTCTTTTTTAATAAGCTGTCTTTAAACACTAATCATTGCAGCACGAATAGAAGTAGTTATTGTCTAGGAAAATGGATATGATACAGATATTGACTTTTGTTGCAGTGAACATAGAGATTTGGCGACCTGGAGATAAGGTCAATATTTTCCTTGACAGACAGTATCTCTAGATGTTCAACAAAATATAAAGTAAATATCTGTATTAACACCTATGTTTTGAATGCCTATCCAAAAATCTGTAAACATTTCTGTATAGTTGAATTTCATGATCTTTGAAAAGTGTGTAATTCTAAATAGACCTTGAAACAAAGTTTGAAGCTAAGAACAAAATAAATACCAGCGAATACTTTAAAATATATTGGCCTATATTTTGTAAGTCTCTTTTGCAAAAAAAAAAAAAAAAAAAAAAAAAAAAGGTGGTATTTCCTTTGAAATGTGTAAACTTTAAAAAGTATGTGATTAATGTATATTTTATAATTAACAAATAACTGATTGGTTTAGTTAACACCATCGCACTAAAGTACGTTTTAACACCTACAATGTATACATAACAGACCTAGAACTCTAAGTGTATAAGCACAATGTTGCTTCTCCTTGACTCTGATTGCCATTTCTAGGCATTTCTTTGCAAATGTTTCATCAGCATTTTAAATACAGTCCTCGTAATCTTACTATGTTGCTTTTTCTTAGGCACAAAGGTTTTATCAGTAAAGCACATTAATTGGTTAGAATGCCTCATCCATTAAGAGATACCTGTTATATATAGACTACATAGTATTGATTTCAGAGACAAACTTTCTAGAAAGGACTTGCAATTATCAAAACAAAACTAAGTAACTTCCATCAAATGTCCCTCCCTGTCAATTTTCTGTCACTGGTTTATCTACCTTCCAAATCACCTGGGCTAATCATTGTAAAGTTCATTGACTTTTCTCTGTCCTAATCCTCTATTTTTAATTCACAACGAATGTGTGAGTCCATGGAATTAACTTTATCCTCCTCTTCTGTCATTGAAATAGCCAATAGCCTATTTTATTTTATTTTTTATAGCTTATGTTATTTTATTGTAAATTCTTGGTAAACGACTTGAAAGTGTCTTTTTTTTTTTTTTCCTTTAAAAACCCACTTGTAACTTCTGCTAATGGAGTGTATATTCAGGGCAAATTACATCTATGTTCCTGGGTCGCAATCCTCAAGCTTGGAGGGTTGCAAATAAACTCCCTGCATCTATAAACTTTGCCTCAGCTTCTTCATTTTGGTTGGCATATCTGGCATAAGTCAGCCGGATTCAAAGTGACTTGACCTGCACCTGGTGTTTCCCTCTGAAAGGGCACTTTGTACCAGCACAAACTCTGCCTTCAGAAGACCCACTGGGTGTTTCAGGTGAGTTGTCCTGAATTCAGACCACTCACTCTTTGGTTAAAGGTCTAGACTTTATATGTGGCATATATACATATATATATTCGCATCACTGTTCATCAGGGATATTGGCCTGAAATTTTCTTTTTTTATTGCGTCTCTCCCAGGTTTTGCTATCAGAATGATGCTGACCTCATAAAATAAGTTAGGGAGGAAATCCTTATACATATATATATATTATTATATATTATTATATAATATTATATATATTATATATAATGTAATATATATAATATTATATATTATTATATAATATATATATTATATTATATATATTATATATTATTATATAATATATATATTATATTATATATAATATATATATTATTATATTATATATATAATAATATATATTATATTATATATTATATATAATATTATATATGATATATATGATATTATATATGATATTATATATTATATATAATATTATATATGATATTATATATTATATATGATATTATATATTATATATGATATTATATATTATATATACTATATATTATATTATATATACTATATATTATATATACTATATATTATATTATATATACTATATATAATAGTATATATAATAGTATATATACTATTATATATTATATATACTATATTATATATATAAAATAGTATATATAATATTATATATTATAGATAATAGTATATTATATATTATAGATAATAGTATATTATATATTATAGATAATAGTATATTATATATTATAGATAATAGTATATTATATATTATAGATAATAGTATATTATATATTATAGATAATAGTATATTATATATTATAGATAATAGTATATTATATATTATAGATAATAGTATATTATATATTATAGATAGTATATTATATATTATAGATAGTATATTATATATTATAGATAGTATATTATATATAATAGTATATTATATATTATATATAATAGTATATTATATATTATATATAATAGTATATTATATATTATATATAATAGTATATTATATATTATATATAATAGTATATTATATATTATATATAATAGTATATTATATATTATATATAATAGTATATTATATATTATATATAATAGTATATTATATATTATATATAATAGTATATTATATATTATATATAATAGTATATTATATATTATATATAATAGTATATTATATATTATATATAATAGTATATTATATATTATATATAATAGTATATTATATATTATATATAATAGTATATTATATATTATATATAATAGTATATTATATATTATATATAATAGTATATTATATATTATATATAATAGTATATTATATATTATATATAATAGTATATTATATATTATATATAATAGTATATATACTATTATATATAATAGTATATATACTATTATATATAATAGTATATATACTATTATATATAATAGTATATATACTATTATATATAAATAGTATATATACTATTATATATAAATAGTATATATACTATTATATATAATAGTATATATACTATATATATATAATAGTATATATACTATTATATATTATGTGTGTGTGTATATATGTCTGAGTGTGTGTGTGTGTTTGTGTGTGTATATAATTTAAGTTTTGGGGTATATGTGCAGAACATGCAGGTTTGTTACATAGGTATACACATGCCATGATGGTTTGCTGCACCCATCAACCCATCATCTACATTAGGTATTTCTCCTAATGCTATCCCTCCCCTATCCCCTCACCCTCTGACAGGTCCTGGTGTGTGATGCTCCTGTCCCTGTGTCCATGTGTTCTCTTTGTACAACTCCCACTTATGAGTGAGAACATGCATGTTTGGTTTTCTGTTCTTGTGTTAGTTTGCTGAAAATGATGGTTTCCAGCTTCATCCATGTTGCTGTAAAGGAAATGAACTCATCCTTTTTTATAGCTGCATAGTATTCCATGGTATATATGTGCCACATTTTCTTTATCCAGTCTGTCATTGAAGGACATTTGGGTTGGTTCCAAGTCTTTGCTATTGTGAACAGTGCTGCAGTAAACATACGTGTGCTTGTGTCTTTATAGTAGAATGATTTATAATCCTTTCGGTATATACCTAGTAATGGGATTGCTGGGTCAAATGGTATTTCTGGTTCTAGATCCTTGAGGAATTGCCACAAAGTGTTCCACGATGGTTGAACTAATTTACACTCCCACCAGCAGTGTAAAAGCATTCCTATTACCCCACATCCTCTCCAGCATCTGTTGTTTCCTGACTTTTTAATGATCACCAATCTAACTGGCATGAGATGGTATCACGTTGTGGTTTTGATTTGCATTTCTCTAATGACCAGTTATGATGAGCTTTTTAAAATATGTTTGTTGGCTGCATAAACATCTTCTTTTGAGAAATGACTGTTCATATCCTATGCCTACTTTTTGATGGGATTGTCTGTTTTTTTCTGGTAAATTTGTTTAAGTTCTTGTAGATTCTGGATATTAGCCCTTTGTCAGATGGATAGATTGCAAAAATTTTCTCCCATTCTGTAGGTCGTCTGTTCACTCTGATGATAGTTTGTTGTGCTGTGCAGAACCTCTTTAGATTAATTAGATCCCATTTGTCAATTCTGTGTTTTGTTGCCATTGCTTTTGGTGTTTTAGTGATGAAGTCCTTGCCCATGCCTATGTCCTGAATTGTATTGCCTAGGTTTTCTTCTAGGGTTTTTATGGTTTTAGATCTTATGTTTAAGTCTTTAATCCATCTTGAGTTAATTTTTATATAAAGTGTAAAGAAGGGGTCCAGTTTCAGTTTTCTGCAAAGGGCTAGCCAGTTCTCCCAACACCATTTATTAAATAGGGAATCCTTTCCCCATTTCTTGTTTGTCTCAGGTTTGTCAAAGATCAGATGGTTGTAGATGTATGATGTTATTTCTGAGGCCTCTGTTCTGTTCCATTGGTCTATATATCTATTTTGGTACCATACCAGTACCATGCTGTTTTGGTTACTGTAGCCTTGTAGTATAATTTGAAGTCAAGTAGTGTGATGCCTCCAGCTTTGTTCTTTTTGCTTAGGATTGTCTTTGCTGTACATGCTCTTTTTTGGTTCGATATGAAATTTAAAGTAGTTTTTTCTAATTCTGTGAAGAAAGTGAATGGTAGCTTGATGGGGATAGCATTGAATCTATAAATTCCTTTGGGCATTATGGCCATTTTCATGTTATTCTTCTTATCCATGAACATGGAATGTTTTTCCATTTATTTGTGTCCTCTTATTTCCTTGAGCAGTGGTTTGTAGTTCTCCTTGAAAAGGTCCTTCACATCCAGTGTAAGTTGGATTCCTAGGAATTTTATTCTCTTTCTAGCAATTGTGAATGGGAGTTCACTCATCATATGGCTGTCTGTTGGTCTATTATTGGTGTATAAGAATGCTTGTGATTTTTCCACATTGATTTTGTATCCTAAGACTTTGCTGAAGTTGCCTATCAGCTTAAGGAGATTTGGGGCTGATATGCTGGGGTTTTCTAAATATAAAATCATGTCATCTGAAAACAGAGACAATTTGACTACCTCTCTTCTTATTTGAATACCCTTATTTCTTTCTCTTTCCTGATTGCCCTGGCCAGAACTTCCAACACTATGTTGAACAGGAGTGGTAAGAGAGGGCATCCATGTATTGTACTGATTTTCAAAGGGAATCCTTCTAGTTTTTGCCCATTCCATATGATGGTGGCTATAGGTTTGTCATATATAGCTATTATTTTGAGATACATTTCATCTATACCTAGTTTATTGAGAGTTTTTAGCATGAAGGTTGTTGAATTTTGTCAAAGGCCTTTTCTGCATCTATTGAGATAATCATATGGTTTTCGTCATTGGTTCTGTTTATGTGATGGGCTATATTTATTGATTTGTGTATGTTAAAACAGCCTCGCATCCCAGGGATGAAGCAGACTTGATCGTGGCGGATAAGCTTTTTAATGTGCTGCTGGATTCAGTTTGCCAGTATTTTATTGAGGATTTTTGCATCAATGTTCATCAGGGATATTGGCCTGAAATTTTCTTTTTTTGTTATGTCTCTGCCAGGTTTTGGTTTCAGGATGATGCTGGCCTCATAAAGTGAGTTAGGGAGGAGTTCCTCTTTTTCTATTGCTTGGAATAGTTTCAGAAGGAAGGGTACCAGCTCCTCTTTGTACCTCTGGTAGATTTCAGCTGTAAATCTGTCTGGTCCTGGACTTTTTTTAGTTGGTAGGCTATTAATTACTACCTCAATTTCAGATCTTGTTATTGGTCTATTCAGGGATTTGACTTCTTCCTGGTTTAGTCTTGGGAGGTTGTATGTGTCCAGGAAGTTATCCATTTCTCTAGATTTTCTAGTTTATTTGCGTAGAGGTGTTTATAGTATTCTCTGATGGTAGTTTGTATTTCTGTGGGATCAGTGGTGATATCTCCTTTATCATTTTTTATTTTGTTTTGTCTCTTTTTGTTTTTATCTTTTTTTATTTTGTCTCTTTTCTTTGTTAGTCTTCCTAGTTGTCTATTTTGTTGATCTTTTCAAAAACCAGGTCCTGGTTTCATTGATTTTTTTTGAAAGGTTTTTTTGTGTCTCTATCTCCTTCAGTTCTGCTCTCATCTTAGTTATTTTTTGTCTTCTGCTAGCCTTTGAATTTGTTTGCTCTTGCCTCTCTAGTTCTTTTAATTGTGACGTTAGGGTGTCGATTTTAGATCTTTCCTGCTTTCTCTTGTGGGCTGTTAGTGCTATAAATTTCCCTCTACACACTGCTTTAAGGATGTCCCAGAGATTCTGGTATGTTGTGTCTTTGTTCCCACGGGTTTCAAAGAACTTCTTTATTTCTACCTTAATTTCATTATTTATCCAGTAGTTATTGAGGAGCAGGTTTTTCAGTTTCGATGTAGTTTTGTGGTTTTAAGTGAGTTTCTTAATACTGAGTTCTAATTTGTTTGCACTGTGGTCTGAGAGACTGTTTGCTATAATTTCTGTTCTTTTGCATTTGCTGAGGAATGTTTCACTTCCAATTATGTGGTCAATTTTAGTGTAAGTGCCATGTGGTCCTGAGAAAAATGTATATTCTGTTGATTTTGGGTGAAGAATTCTGTCACTGTGTATTAGATCTGCTTGGTCCAGAGCTGAATTCAAGTCCTGAATATTCTTGTTAATTTTCTCTCTCCTTGATCTAATATTCACAGTGGGGTGTTAAAGTCTGCCACCTTATTGTGTGGGAGTCTCTGTGTAGGTCTCTAAGAACTTGCTTTATAACTCTGGGTGCTCCTGTATTGGCTGCATATATATTTGTGATAGTTAGCTCTTCTTGTTTCATTGATGCCTTTACCATTATTTAATGCCCTTCTTTGTCTCTTTTGATCTTTGTTGGTTTAAAATCTGTTTTATCAGAGACTAGGTTTGCAACCCCTGCTATTTTTTTTTGCTTTCCATTTGCTTGGTAAATATTCCTCCATCCCTTTATTTTGAGCCTATGTGTGTCTCTGCATGTGAGATGGGTCTCCTGAATACAGCACACTGATGGTGAGAGGTGACAGCATGCTGGCAGTCCTCCCAGCCCTCGCTCGCTCTCGGCACCTCCTCTGCCTGGGCTCCCACTTGGGCGGCACTTGAGGAGCCCTTCAGCCCGCCGTGCACTGTGGGAGCCCCTTTCTGGGCTGGCCAAGGCCAGAGCCGGCTCCCTCAGCTTGCGGGGATGTGTGGAGGGAGAGGTGCGGGTGGGAACCAGGGCTGTGCCCGGCGCTTGCAGGCCAGCACGAGTTCCGGGTGGGCGTGGCCTTGTCAGGCCCTGCACTCAGAGCAGCCAGCTGGCCCCGCCACCCCAGCGCTGAGGGTCATAGCACCTGGGCCAGCAGCTGCTGTGCTCAATTTCTCCCCGGGCCTTAGCTGCCTTCCTGTGGTGCAGGGCTCAGGACCTGCAGCCTGCCATGCCTGAGCCTCCCCCCAAACCCCCACCCCCGCCCATGGGCTCCTGTGCCGCCGGAGCCTCCTCAACGAGCACTGCCCCCTGCTCCATGGCGCCCAGTCCTATCGACCACCCAAGGGCTGAGGAGTATGGGCGCATGGCGCGGGACTGGCAGGCAGCTCCACCTGCTGCCCCAGTGCAGGATCCACTGGGTGAAGCCAGCTGGGCTCCTAAGTTTGGTGGGGCCGTGGAGAACCTTTATGTCTAGCTAAGGGATTGTGAATACACCAATCGGCACTCTGTATCTAGCTCAAGGTTTGTAAACACACCAATCAGCACCCTGTGTCTAGCTCAAGGTTTGTGAATGCACCAATCGACACTCTGTATCTAGCTACTCTGGTGGGGACTTGGAGAACCTTTGTGTGGACACTCTGTATCTAGCTAATCTAGTGGGGATGGGGAGAACCTTTGTGTCTAGCTCAGGGATTGTAAACGCACCAATCAGCACCCTGTCAAAACAGACCACTCGGCTCTCTGTAAAATGGACCAATCAGCAGGATGTGGGTGGGGCCAAATAAGAGAATAAAAGCAGGCTGCCTGAGCCAGCAGTGGCAACACACTCGGGTCCCCTTCCACGCTGTGGAAGCTTTGTTCTTTCACTGTTTGCGATAAATCTTGCTGCTGCTCACTCTTTGGGTCCACACTGCCTTCATGAGCTGTAACACACACCTTGAAGGTCTGCAGCTTCACTCCCGAAGGCAGCGAGACCACAAACCCACTGGGAGGAATGAACAACTCCAGATGCGCTGCCTTAAGGGCTGTAACACTCACCGCCAAGGTCCACAGCTTCACTCCTGAGCCAGCGAGACCACGAACCCCTCCAGTAGGAAGAAACTCCAAACACACCTGAACATCAGAAGGAACAAACTCCGGACACGACGCCTTTACGAACTGTAACACTCACCACGAGGGTCTGCGGCTTCATTCTTGAAGTCAGTGAGACCAAGAACCCACCAATTCCGGACACAGTGGGTCTTGACTCTTTATCCAGTTTGCCAGTCTGTGTATTTTAATTGCGGCATTCAGCCCATTTACATTTAAGGTTAATATTGTTAATGTGTGAATTTGATCCTGTCATTATGTTGCTAGCTGGTTATTTTGCCCATTAATTGATGCAGTTTCTTCATAGTGTCAATTGTCTTTACAATTTGGTATATTTTTGCAGTGGCTGGTACCAGTTGTTCCTTTCCATGTTTAGTGCTTCCTTCAGGAGCTCTTGTAAGGCAGGCCTGGTGGTGATAAAATCTCTCAGCATTTGCTTGTCTGTAAAGGATTTTATTTCTCCTTTGCTTATGAAGCTTAGTTTGGCTGGATATGAAATTCTGGGTTGAAAATTCTTTTCTTTAAGAATGTTGAATATTGGCCCCCATTTTCTTCCGACTTTTAGGGTAGTCTGATGGGCTTCTCTTTGTGGGTAAACCCGACCTTTCTCTCTGACTGTCCTTAACATTTTTTCCTTTATTTCAACCTTGGTGAATCTGATGATTATGTGTCTTGGGGTTGCTCTTCTTGAGGAGTATCTTTGTAGTGTTCTCTGTATTTCTTGAATTTGAACATTGGCCTGTCTTGCTACGTTGGGGATGTTTTCCTGGATAATATCCTGAAAAGTGTTTTCCACCTTGGTTCCATTTTCCCCGTCACTTTCAGATACACCATTCAAACATAGGTTTGGTCTCTTCACATAGTCCCATATTTCTCTGAGGCTTTGTTCATTCCTTTTCATTCTTTTTTTCTCTGATCTGGTCTTCAGGTTTTATTTCATTAAGTTGATATTCAGTCTCTGATATCCTTTCTTCTACTTGATCAATTCGGCTATTGATACTTGTGTATGTTTCATGATGTTCTTGTGCTGTGTTTTTCAGCTCCATCAGGTTATTTATGTTCTCTCAACTGGTGATCCTAGTCAGCAATTCATCTAACATTTTTTCAAGGCTCTTAGCTTCCTTGCGTTGGGTTAGAAGACACTCCTTTAGCTCAGAGGAGTTCATTATTACCCACTTTCTGAAGTCTACCTCTGTCAGTTTGTCAAATTCATTTTTTGTCCAGTTTTGTTCCCTTGCTGGTGAGGAGTTGTGATCTTTTGGAGGAGAAGAGGCATTCTGGTTTTTGGATATTTCAGCCTTTTTGCGCTGGTTTCTCCCCATCTTCATGGATTCATCTACCTTTGGTCTTTGATGTTGGTGGTCTTTGGATGGGGTTTCTGTGTGGACATCCTTTTTGTTGATGTTGATGCTCTTCCTTTATGTTCATTAGTTTCTCTTCTAACAGGCCCCTCTGCTGCAGGTCTGTTGGAGTTTGCTGGAGGTCCACTCCAGACCCTGTTTGCCTAGGTATCACCAGTGGAGGCTGCAGAACAGCAAAGATTGCTGCCTGTTCCTTCCCCTGGAAGCTTCGTCCCAGAGTGGCACCCGCCAGATCCCAGCCAGAGCTCTCCTGTCTGATATGTCTGTCAACCTCTGCTGGGAGGTGTCTCCCCATCAGGAGGCACAGGGGTCCAGGACCCACTTGAGGAGGCAGTCTATCCCTTAGCAGAGCTCAAGCATTGTGCTGGGAGAACTGCTGCTCTCTTCAGAGCTGGCAGGCAGGAACATTTAAGTCTGCTGAAGCTGTGCCCACAGCCACCCCTTCCCCCCGGGTGCTCTGTCCCGGGGAGATGGGGGTTTTATCTATAAGCCCCTAACTGGGGCTGTTGCTTTCCCCCTCCCTCCCCACCACCCTCCACGCCCCCCACCACCCCCCCGGAGATCTCCTGCCCAGAGATGAGGAATTTAGAGAGGCAGTCTGGCTGGCTACAGTGGCTTTGCTGAGCTGCAAAGGGCTCCGCCCAGTTGGAACTTCCCTTCTGCTTTGTTTACACTGTGAGGGGAAAACCACCTACTCAAGCCTCAGTAATTGTGGACATCCCTTCCCCGACCAAGCTTGAGCATCCCAGATTGACTTCAGACTGCCGTGGTGGCAGCAAGAATTTCAAGCCAGTGGATCTTAGCTTCCTGGGCTCTGTGGGGGTGGGATCTGCTGACCTAGACCCCTTGGCTCCCTGGCTTCAGCCCCCTTTCCAGGGGAGTGAATGGTTCTGTCTCAGTGGTGTTCCAGGTGCCACTGGGGTATAAATAAAAATCCTCCTGCAGCTAGCTCGGTGTCTGCCCAAATGGAGCCCAGTATTGTGCTTGAAATCCAGGGCCCTGGTGGTGTATGCACTCAAGGGAATCTCCTGGTCTGTGGGTTGTGAAGACCATGGGAAAAGCATAATATCTGGACTGGAGTGCACCATTTCTCACTGCCCAGTCCCTTACAGCTTCCCTCGGCTAGGGGAGGGAGTACACCAACCCCTTGTGTTTCCTGGGTGAGGCAATGCCCCACCCTGCTTCACCTCACCTTCCATGGGCTGCACCCACTGTCTAACCAGTCCTAATGAGATGAGCTGGGTACCTCAGTTGGAAATGCAGAAATCACCCACCTCCTGCATTGATCTCGCTAGGAGCTGCAGACCAGAGCTGTTCCTACTCAGCCATTTTGGTAAGTCTCCTCGAAAATTGCTTTTAAAAGTGTTGGTGCATCCATACAATGGAATATTGTGCAGCCCATACGATAATGAGGAGCATGGTTTTTACTGACACAGAATGGCATACAAGCTATATTGGTATGTGACAAAAGCAAAAGAATACAGAACGATATAATAGGATGTTACAGTCTGGATAGAATGTAGTGTTTGCCTATATATCTTTGGAAGGATTCACAAGAAACTGCTAGCATGGGCTGCCTGAAGGGAGTGGTACTCAGCCACTGGTGGACAGGAATGGGAAAGAGACTTGTCACTTACTGCCTTCTTGTAGCTTTTGAACTATGGGTCTCGAAAGTAAAGAAACTTAAAAATTCCACAAAAGTTAACCATTGAAAGATTTTCCTAAATGGCTTCAGTTGAGGCTATAAAACAGCAGGAAAACTGAACTTTGTATTGCTCGTACATGTAAAATACTCTACATGTTAGATAACAAAGAGCAGTTCCATAGCATTCAAATGCTGACACTAATGTCAGTTTGTACTAGTCAGGGTTCTCCAGAGAAACAGAACCAACAGGAGATACATATATTAATATGCATATATGGAGGCTAAGTCCCACGATCAACCATCTACAAGCTAGAGACTCAGGAATGCCAGCTGTATAATTCAGTACTACTCGGCAGACTCGAGATCCAGAGAAACCAATAGTTTAAATCCCTAATCCAAGGCCAAGAGATGAGATGAGATGTCCCAGCTCTAGCAGTAAACGAGGCAACAAGGAGTGAATTCCTACTTTCTCCACTTTGTTCTATTCAGGTCCTCACCAGATTGGATAATGCCCAATCACAGTGGGGAGGGCAATCTACTTTACTGAGCCCACCAATTCAAATACTAATCTTACACAGACACACTTTTATAGGCACATCTAGAAATAATGTTTAATCGATAGCCCGTGGCTCACGCAAATTGACACATAAAATTAACTATTATGCAGTTCAAACAATACTCATGCGATTCAAACACTTCCAAGAATCTGTGTGTGATGCAACTATTTCATTCATCTAAAATTTTATAACTGCTTCTAGAACTTAGCATTGTTGATTATAAAACCATAAACTGTTAATCATACAGAAAGATGGAGCGTATAAAGGATATTTAGTGTTTTCTATCTGCTCAACTCCTTTCAACACAATTGTAATCATCTGGGAATTTTTGACCTCTTCAGTCCCACCTTCGTAAGTTTAAAGCCAGAACACTTAATTCCCTGCCTTGCTCGTGAATGAGTCACAGGCATGTGACCAGCACCCATGCTCCAGCATGAGTTACATGGCTCTGCATATGCATCCAGCGTGCTGGTGAGTGGGCAGCAGAGGCATTGGACTTTGGAGGACAGCAGTGATTGCAAAGTGAGATCTCAACACAAGGACCTCGAGGTCTGAGCAGAACACAGCTGTAGCATCCAGTGCCTGGTAGACATGGCAGCCACTGGGTCATTTTCTCTTCAGGCTGGTATGCTGTATGATTTGGAGTCTTTTTCCTAAAGGCATAGCTTTGACGCTTTGAAGTTATCCTCTAGCCTGATTAGTGCCTCTGTGAGTCTCCCAATATTCGTTCTTAAAAATTATTCTGCTTAATCAGAGTTATTTCTACTTCTTGCATTTAAACATGCTGACAGATATAGGAAGCTTATAGTTTAATAAAAACTAAAAAATCTGTATGCCAGATATTCCACTAAGCAGACTCCAAAGCAATTAAGTTGCAACATTTCTTATGTCATAAATATTCTTAGGGAGTTTTTTTTTCCCCTAAGTCCTGGAAAAGGAGAAAGAAGAAACTTGTATAATAAATTACTATGGGAAGCTGTTTTCCCAGTCTAATAAATGTCATTATTGACAGCTGTAACTTTGCACTAAATTGAGGAAAAGAATATAGAGGTGGTAGTAACAATAAACACTACATTCTTTACATATACTATCATATTTAAATCATACAACATCACAAGCCAGGACTCATTTTACATATGGTGAAACATAGGTTAATTATCTTGTTGACCATCATAACTACTTTTGAACCTAGGCAACCTAGTCGTCTTCTTGATCACTGTATTGTATTACCTCTCTGAATTTAAAATAAACCCTAAAACACAGGATAAATTATTTAAAGTTGTTTACTTGTGTACTGGCAATAACTGTTCATGAACAAATATTGTATTGTTTTGACTTAAAGGATTATCTACAAAAGATCAATTATATACATAGGTACTGTAAAAGACAAAGCTGGGCACGGTGACGCACGCCTGCAGCCCCAGCTACTTGGGAGGCTGAGGTGGGAGGATCGCTCGAGCCCAGGAGTTCGAGTTCAGCATGGGCAGTGTAGTGCTGTCTCTAAAGAAAGAAGGTGCCTTTTTCCAAAACATTGAAGCAGCTTGAAAAAAAGAAAGAAAGAAAATAAAAGAAAAAGAATCAAGTGCCTTGAATTCATCTTAAGCTTCTTAATACTATCTTTATTATCCTTTCAATATACCCCAAAATTTACAGAAGGCAAGTTATATTAACCCTACTTTGTCAAAATACTCTATATTCCCTGTAAATCATTTATTCTCCACCTTCTCATTTATCCATTACATCTAAATGGTTCTTTTCGGCCATTTGAACCAGTTCTGCTTTTTTCACTTATAAATCCTTTTTTCCTAAAATATGGAAGTTTTCAGGTTGTGGAAGAACTCTAACTAAAGAAGCATTCAAGGACAAAAATGTAGTCAAATCATAAAGCAGAAGGAATTCATCAAAAGTTTGCTACTCACTCTCATGTGTTTGCCAGTGGAGTACCATGTATTCTTTAAAAGACATTTACTAGGAACCTATAGAAGGTACTTTCCAAGGAGATATGAAAAACACATGAGAATAATTAATGCATGGTCTATGTCTTTGTGAAACTTACAATTTAATAGAAAAGATAGAACATGATCAAAAATAACTACAGTTCAAGTGGAAAGTAAAAGACATGAAAAGGAATGTATGAATAGAAAAGTTTCTTTTACTACAAGAAAGAAACACAGAAAGTGTTCCAGAAAGTACAAATCAGACATCTGTGAAATTGTACAGATACAGCATTCCAGGTGGAAGGAGCAACACAAGGAAAAGCTCAGAGGAATGAAAGCCTTGGTGAATGAGCATAACACAGAAAAGTATGGGTTTACTGTCTGGTAGCATCATGAAATGTAGAAAAGAGAGTTAGACTGGAAATATAGTGTGATTTGTGAAAACATTCAATGCCTGGCTCAGGAGGCAGAATTTAACTTGAAGGCCATGATCATTTTCACTAGCTGCAGATGCACTGAGCTCTGGGTGTGTTTTGACCATCTATAGCAAGTACTCAATCAGTGATGCCAACCACATTATTATTTATTATGACATTTTTTACATTAGTAGAATTAGTTAAGTGGGCAACGAAAATGGTTCATCAGTAAACGGATATGCTTAGATTTCCGACCTTATGTCTTACATTTATTTTGCATAACATTTAGAGTTTTGTGGATTATGTGACATGCATAATGTTTCCCAAAATACTCACTTGATAGGTAACAAAGTTAAATGAGTCTTTGTGTTCAAAATAAAGAACTGAATTTCTTAAATGCATGCATACATACATTTTTTTTTCATTTTTGTTCCCAGCATGAAGCTGTTAGAATAGAGTTGTTTTATACATCATTAAATAATAATATTTATCCTGCAGAGTTAAACCATATTAATTGCATTTCTCATTTTTTCTTTTGAAAGCAAAATGAAACAATGCACAAAATTATAATCATTTTGAAGCTGTAGAATATTATATCCAAAGTTCAATTTGTCTGCTCAAGTCATGTTAACCTTCTATTTTCACTGCTTAAATAATAAAGTTTTAGACACGTGTAAGTTTTATTCAATTTTTCATACTTAGTTTTCTTTGAGGGATCCCTGGTTCCTTATAATTTGGATGAAGGTTTTTTTAATTACCATTTAAAGTGTGTGAAAAATATATTTTGAAATGTCTTTTTTCTTTTTCTAACGTATATCTCCTAAGCTGATGCCTGTCCTTGAGAGAATTGCTTTCCAGGTAAGAAATTACACCCAGGAAAATACATTATATATGTTTTTATCTTTTAAAATGTTTCTTTTGGGTAAACACTAAGCTTAAGAATCTGTCACAATTTATATACAGGGTTTTCTTAAGTTATTCAGTGTAATTGAAGGGTTGCCTATAGAAAGGATTAAAAATCCTTTACCTCTTGTTTTGGATGAATGGCTCTGACCTAAAAGTTGGGTTCAAGTTAAAGTTTACACCCGCCCATCGAAGGGATGAGAGTGCCTTTGTGATTAGCAGGGCTGAGCTCCAGGCCTTCGTAACACAAACATGATTGTCTCCATCATTCTGTTCCAACTGTTAGTGGAACTATGCTGACATCCCACAAATTATTGAGCCTAGAGGCTGAGAGTTGACCATGTTTGTAGCAGCGTTGGTTGTGATCCCTTAAATTTAGAGACACTTTGGCCTGAGAGTTGGCAGAATTGGGCTTTGTCTCAATTTAGCCACCAACTATTTAAAACATCTTCACTGTTCCTCATCTGTGAAATAGTGTTGACACTGAAGATTACTAGCTCTGGCCATGATATGATAATAGAAAAAAAGCATTTATATGGTATATTTCTGTACACACTCCTTCAAATAAAGCTCACTATGAATCTGTGGGTAGGTATAGTATAAATGTGAAAGGCAAGAGGCTCTCAGCAAATGCAATTCATTTCAAAAAATGGCTCCAAAGAAGGCAAACAAACAATGTTTCCCGAGCAGCCTGACGTGGCCTTACTAAAATTACCATGACCCAGGGTCTGGATCCCAGTTTTACAGGCTCCAAAACTCTTATTTACTAACAGCAGTGATCATTACTATCATTACTGTTCAAATTAAAAAATATTTGGCTGAAAAAGTTACAATTTAGTCTATGACCTGAATAGAAATGGGTAAAAAGGAAAGAGACTGGTACTGATAATAATGAGCAGAGCAATGCAAATTTGGCAGGACAAATCAAATTTGGTTGTAAAATGAAAACACTTTACAAGCCTAGTAAAGACGTTTCAGTTGTTTATGTATGCAATGTCACTCTCATTAGTAAAGGTTATCTTGCAGCTCCTGTCTGTAGTTTCTTATTAACAAAATGGAAAGTGAATATACAGACTAAATTAAACATTTCACCTCTTCAGGGCCGGGCCATATCTGACAACTGTGTTTATCCGTGCATTCACTCAATTCAACAGTCATTTATTAAGTCTTTGCTGTATAGAAGCAGCTGCATTTTGGATAGCATAGAAAAAATACTTTCAGATGCAGATTTTTATTGAATCATAAAAATGTAGATTACAAAAATATATACAATAGCACTGATATCTTTGGCTGACACAAAATGTTCTCCATTCAAAACTGATATGTACACTGTATTTTACACTCTCTCTAGATGACGCACTTTTTCAATATCTGTTTTGCAGTCAGGGTTGGAGCTCCCTGCCCCAGAGGTCTGCTGGAGCTGTACCTATGTCTCCAATCCAGAAAGAGACTCCTCACCTGTTACCAAAAACTTACAGTTCCAGCTGCTGCTGGAAGGATTTTTGTTCTGAGTACTCTATTCAGGTTCTGAATCAAAGGTCATATCACAAAATAGTCAATGGTAACCATTATTGTAAGATAATATGGAATGAGTAATTTTACATAATTTATAAAATTGTCAAATAGTTATATATTTCTTTTTAGCTCTACTTATTTGTCTTCTATCAACTGTTCAAAAACCAATTTACATGCCACTTCTTCCACAAAGACTTCTTTGTTCTCCTCAGCTTAAATCAAGTTCATCTCTTTTCAGTAGTCTTCATTCTGAGGAGGGTGAGGTTAAAAGCTTTCCTCTTATAAAAGGTAGAATGAAATGATATAGTTTCAGTTATAGTGTTCTTAGTTTATTTTTAAAGTTAAAATACATCTATACAACCTTAAAAGAAATCTTCGGAGGAATTGAAAATAAAATAAGAGCGTAATAGTCCGTGCTTATACAATTTTTAAAAAAGAAATGGTCAAAATTCATAAGAGATAGTATACAACAAAATTACAGAAATAAAGCTAAGTATACCTACTATAACAGTAAATATAAATGGCTTAAACTCCACCATGTATTTTTAAAAATTAATCCTCAGATTCGTTTACAAAAACAAATGCCAAGTATATAACTTAACCGAAAAAAAAAAAAAAAAAAAAAAACCTAAAAAACATATACAGAGTGGTAAGGAAGGAGTTAACAGCAGATTCCTCACTCAGTCTCTCCCTCCTCAGGAACACCAAGGTAATGTTGACTTCAGCCAGAACTCTTTATTGTATGATAGAATGTATTGGCTCGAAGAAAACGAGGTTCTTCTTGTGGCTTCTATGACCTATACTTATTTCTTATATAAAGAATATTCTTCTCACAGTATATACCTGGTGTAACTAGATTGTTGATTGTTTTCTTCTTTGCTTGTTTGTTTTAAATAAGCCCATATTTTTGGATTGATGGCCGCAAGCTCTGCTGAAGAATGGAAGTTAGTCATAAAGTAAAGTATTCTTAGTTCCTGTGGGTAACAAATTGCCAAATTCAGCAACGTCCCTGTGCTAATGCATCTGGCACAGAATGAGCCTTCGAAATCCAGACCCAAACAATCACCAGTCTTTGTCTAGGAAGGTGCCTCTGATAGATTCAGGAACTCCTAGATAGCAGCTTAATGTTGGGTGTGGCTCCTTTCTTGAATCCTTTGCACAGTCCTTAGTACAGCTTTATGCTGTGTAAGATGAGATTTTAATAAACAACTGATCCCTTTGTGGTAGTGCAAAGGATGGTGTAAGGCAATGCCATGATTTATTATAAGATGAATAGGGAAACAAAGTCTGGAAAGGTAGACCTTGAGGAAAAGGACACTAAATGGGATCTCAAATAAAGTAACAAGAAAAGAAATGTACAAACCAATATCCTCCATATAAATTTAAAATATTTTTAAACAAACAGTAGTAAACAATTCCAACATATAGAAAGGATAACCAAGTGGGATTTGTACCAGGAATGCAGGATTAGCTTAATACCTAAAAACTTAATTAATATACTATACTATATCAATAGAAAAAAAGAACAATTTATTTAAAAAATAAAATATCTGAAGAAACTAGAATTAGAAGAGAACGTCCTAAATTTCATAAAGACATCTAAGAAAAAACTACAGCTAACATCATACTTAGTAATGAAAGATGAAATATTTTCCTTCTTAAGATTAGGGAGAAGACCAAGTGTTGATTTTCACCACTTCTAGTTAACAAACATTATACTGTATGTTCTAGTCAGTGCAGTAAGAAAAGAAAACGAAATAAAAAGTATCAGATTGCAAGGAAAGAAGTGAAACTGTGTTTATTCACAAATGACCTGATTGTCCGTGTAGAATTTCCTAAGGAATTTGCAGAAGAGGAAAAGAAAACAATACTAGGAAAAATAAGTTTAGTAGGTCATAAAAAACAAGATTTAAATATTAAGTTAAGTTTAGTTCTATAAACTAGCAACAAACAATATCAAAAGGAAATTGAGACAAATCCATTTATAATGCTATAAAATATTAAAATATTTAGGAATGAACTTAACAGAAGTACAAGAACGTGTACACAGAAAATATTGCTGAGAGAAATTAAAGAACTAAGTAAATGGGGAGATCCATCACTTGTTTAGATTGATAATAATGTAATTTACCACCCAAATTAATCTATCATCAATTTAGTACAGTTCTTGTTAAAATCCCAGTAGCCATTTTTGTAGAACTTGACAATCTGAACTTAAAACTTGTATAAAAATGTAAAGGACTTAGAATAGCTATAACAATTTTTTAAAAAAGAAGAAAACAATGGGACTTACATTGCCTGATTTACACACTTATTACAAAGTTACAGTAATCTACAGTGTGATATTGGCATAAATATATAGATCCATGGAACATAATAAAGCCCAAAAGTAAACCCTTAAATATATGATCAGTTAATTTTATCAAAGGTCCAGACAATTCAATGGAGAAAGAATAGTGTTTTTATCAAACGTATGATGGGCAATGTCTACCTATATGCCAAATATAATTTTTGTGTATGATATGAGGTAAACTAATTTATGCATATAGGTATAACTACCTCACATAATTTATATATAATTATCTCACATCATACACAGAAATTAATTCAAAATGAATCATAGACTTAAATAAAAATCTAATACTTTTAGAAGAACGCATAAGAAAATTTTTGTGATATTGGGTTAAGCATAAGATTTTTGTTATATGTGGCACTAAAAATAGGACCTATAAAAACTGATAAGCTGAACATTATCATAATTAAAACTGTTGCTCTTCAAAAGAAAAGCAAAGAAGAAAATGAAAAGACAAGCCACAATCTAGGAGAAATTACTTGCAAATCATATATCATCACATATCTGATAAAGGACTTCTATATAGAATATATAAAGAACACTTACAAGTCAATAAGAAAACACCCAGTTAAAAAACAGGCAAAAGGTCTACATAAACATTTCACCAAATAAGATATACAAGTATTTAATAAGCACATGAAAGGCTATTAAACATCATTAGTCATAGGGAAATGCAAATTAAAACCATAATGAGACACCACTGCTCTCTCACCAGAATGTCTATAATGCAAAAGACTGATGATACTAAAGATATGAAAACACCAAACCCTCATACATTTCTAGTGAGAATTTAAAATAATACAATGACTTTGAAAACCAATTTTGCAGTTTCTTAAAAAGTTAAACAGATCCTTACCATGCAATCCAGAAATTTCACTCCTGGTTATCTATACAATAGAAATAAAACTTAGGTCCACCAAAAAAATGTATACAAATGTTTACAGCAGCTTTACTCATAAAAATCTCAGACTGGAAATAATGCAAATATGCATTATCTGGTGAGTGGATAAACAAAATGTGGCATATCCACACAACAAACTATTATTTAGCAGTATATAAAGAAGCAAACTCTTGATACACATGCTACAATATGTATCAAACTCAAAACCATTATGCTAAGTGAGAGCAACCAGACACAAAAAACTACATATTGTATGATTTAATTTCTAGGAGATTTCCGTACACAGGGCAAATCTATATAGACAGAAATCAGATTAGTAGTTACCTGCAGCTGCAAATGGAAACAGGGAATGACTGCAGACTGACAGAGAACTTTTTTAGGTTGATAGAAATGCTCTGGAACATTGTGGTGATGGTTGCACAACAATATAAATTTATAAAAAGAATTGTATGCTTACAAATAAATTTTATAATATATAAATTATACCTCAAAAACATGCTAGAATTATTAAAACAGTAATGCCTACCTGTTTTGAAGCTGTCTTGAAGATTATATGCAGGACCAAATTAGGACATTTGAGGCCCCTATCTGCTAAAAATATAATCCTGCCTTCACGTAAAATAAGCAAAAAGAACAGTATTAACCATAAATAAATATAAAGAGGTTAAAGAAAACTTCTGTTCTTTCCCTGCAGGGAAAGTGCTCCAATACCTTCTTTAAAATATAAAAAATAACTTTTTGAGTGTCCTGACTTCACTAATACTCTAAAGTCCTTCTTAATTTTACCTCTGAGTAATTCAGCATTCCATTTAACAAGATGACTCTCATGCTATGTCCTACTTATTGTTCACTGATGATATTAAACCATAAAAAGATTATGGCAATAACACTTTGTAGGCTTTAAAAAAAAAAAAAACTTCTCTATTCTTCTGATATAGTTTGGATATTTGTCCTCTCCAAATCTCATGTTGAAATTTGATCTCCAGTGTTGACGGTGGAGCCTGGTAGGAGGTGTTTGGGTGATGAGGGCAGATCCCCCATGAACAACTTGGTGCCCTGCTTGCATCAATGAGTGAGTTCTTGCTCTAATATTACCCTTGAGAGCTGGTTGTTTAAAAGAGCATAGCACCCTCCCCATGTGCCATGTTTCTTGTACTACGTGCAGAACCATGAGCCAATTTTCTCTATAAAGCCAAAATGTTTATGAGTCCAAATTTCTTTATAAATTACCCAGGCTCAGGTATTCCTTTATAGCAATGCAAAATGGACCAAAACACCTTCTAAGGTCACCTGAAAGAGGCAAAAACCCATAGCAATTCAAAAAAACAATCAGCTTATCTCTTATTTTGTACAAAACATAATGGCTTGAAATAATTATTTCAAAGAATGCTTTAACTCCTGAATTTATACTAATGCTTGATATTTGTATGACACGTTCTGGTTTCAAAGTGTTTTCACATGAAATATTTGATGGTACAGAAGAAATCGAAGGTATTTTATTTCGAATTTCCCTGAGAAAACTGAAGCTTAGGGATTTTTAAATGACTCCTCCAACTCATGGCGATACTAGGAAAGGCAGCCAGGACATGAACTTGAGGCTTTCTATTCCCAGATGTCTGCTTTCCCCCACTGGGGTGCTATGTTATGCTAAATGAAGTCTTGTAACTTCCTACACTATGCTCTTTGCTGTGACTCACTGGAAAGACTGGTTTTGCCGGGAGTTTAAACTAGTGCGTAAAATTCTTGCTTAAAAAAAAATTCTAAATATAAAAGATGAGAATGAATAAAGGCTAAATAATAACCCAGTAATTTTCACACTGCTTACATATTCACATATTCATACATCAAATAAGCATAAAGTGATTTAAGATGAATGAATTTATGTAAAAACGGAACAATAAAATATAACCTCAATACTACTAGATAGCAAATCAGTTAAGTACCTGAGTCCTCAAAGGGAGTTTACATTCTAGGAGAATCTAGCAAGTTGCTTTTTAATCTCAATAATTAAATTTCACAAAAGCTTATATTTATAAATATATAATTATACACTGAAGCATATTTCATTTAGTTGATACCTATCCATACTATACACTTACATGCTTATATGTGTATTTATGCCAACTGAGGAAAAATATCTTTTAATTTTTTAAAGGAATGTCATAAAGATACATAGACATAGTTATAAATTAGATATAGATGGATTATTTTTTTAATTTTGCAAATAAAATTCCAGTTAAGTTGTGAATAGTTGGTCACTCATGTAACTAATTCTGGAGGAAATAATATTGAGCTAAGTTGACAGTCTGTTTTTCTCATAGTATTATTTTTCATCAAGACTAGGCAGGCAAACTTTCAACTACAAGGTGGTTTCTTATTCCTCAGACCCTTTTACAGAGCTGTTTTTCTGCATTTCGTACTATTTTATTTTTCTTTCATGTTTCCACCCTCTTCACTTCCAAAAGTGTGCTGCTCAGCTGAAATATTCAGAAAGGAATCAGATGTATGAACTCCTCCCAAGGTGTTCTATCCTACTGAAGATTGAAAGTCTAGCTCTTTGAAGCTCTCTTAATGACTTATGAATATCAAGAAAGGCCAATGGAAAGAGTTTTAGATAGCGACGCAAAGATATACATAACATTCCCCGACTGATGACCAGTGTTCACTGGTATTCTTATTGTTTAAATGAATAGATATTAACTCCAGTTAAAATCAATGGCATAGGCTAGAGGCCACTATGTTGATTGAATTAAAATACATCTCTATTCTTTGAAATTTAAGTCAACAAAGGTTTCGTGTTGTCTCTCTTATACTTAGTGCGTTGCCAAAGAGTTTCAACAAGAAAGAAATGAGCCAGGACCTTAAATATTAATATTTGTGAGGTAAAATGGTTGATCCTGTTAATATAAGCCCATGGAAAACTTCTGAGATCCTTATGTATTGGATGAATATATGCAGAATTAATTAGCTGTAATCAGAGATGGACAATCTCACTTTAGCACAGCATTACCATCATTATCTGAACAGAGATAAGATGGAATAACTGAAACAGTGACATTATTTTCACATCATTTCAGCAAAATTATTCTAAATCCAAAAGCTTTGACTATGTAGATTCCTGCTGAAAAGCTGAATTGTAATCAGCCTAAGATACATTATGTTGCAAAGCTGCACCACCAGTGCATAACAGAACCTTATTTTCCATTAATTCATAACTTTCTGAAAGTGTAGTAAACACTCCATATGCTTAGTAGCCCCCAAAAAAGAATGTTCTCACATTTTAAGATTGCCTATTAGTGACTTATTTTTAAAAAATATACACCCAAAGAAAACAGTGACTCTCAAAGCCATTTTTGAAAACTAACTTAACCTATGTGTTAAAACAAGTTTAGTCACCTGTCAAGAAATATCAGTTCAATTGTGCATTTAAGCAAAAACCCAACAACATATGCTGTGTTTATAGTGACTTTTGAACTCATTTAATGTGTTAATTCTTCCACAAGACTGAATTCAGAGACAGGATACACGGGAAAGAAAGAAATAGAATTAGAGTATGTGAGAGAATCTCATCTAGTATAACAGGATGTGAAAATGAAAAAAATTCTACTGGAAATGAACCCTGTTCTATGAATACTCCTAATACATGACTCACACACCTTAATTTTGGTCTCACGTTTTTGGTAAACGATGTTGCTTGCTTGTTTTATTTACTCTGGACATCAGAATCTTCACTTCATGAAAGTCAGACAGTGTATAACTTTGAATATTAGTCATTAGGAAACTCAAAGGGGCTCTTTAACTCAGATATTTATTTTTAAAAAAGAAATAGAAATTGTAAATGTCTGAACTCACATGAGGTGATGAGAACAGTAAGCAGCCTTCTATATTGTGCATTGTTTAGTCGTCAATTTAGGATGTATAAATACATTGTGCATAATATACAGGGGAATTCTGATACCAGTTTCAAATTCTCCTACACAGGAAATTCTGAAACTCTTAAATAAGTGTGGTTAATTTCATGCGCGTCCATGTGAAGAGACCACCAAACAGGCTTTGTGTGAGCAATAAAGCTTTTAATCACCTGGGTGCAGGTGGGCTGAGTCCGAAAAGAGAGTCTGCGAAGGGAGATAAGGGTGGGGCCGTTTTATAGGATTTGGGTAGGTAAAGGAAAATTACAGTCAAAGGGGGTTTGTTCTCTGGCGGGCAGGAGTGGGGGTCGCAAGGTGCTCAGTGGGGGTGCTTTTTGAGCCGGGATGAGCCAGGAAAAGGACTTTCACAAGGTAATGTCATCAGTTAAGGCAAGGACCGGCCATTTACACTTCTTTTGTGGTGGAATGTCATCAGTTAAGGTGGGGCAGGGCATATTCACTTCTTTTGTGATTCTTCAGTTACTTCAGGCCATCTGGGCGTATATGTGCAGGTCACAGGGGATGCGATGGCTTGGCTTGGGCTCAGAGGCCTGACAGTTAAGATAACTGTTCCTCTTTTGGATTGCTTTGGATTTCTCCTCTGAAGTGTTCCATGTTCTTTTTTGTGACTTAAGAGTGGAGATGTTTATTTCCTTGAAAATAATTACTGTTACTATTTGCAAACTTTCACAGACTTATTCAGTAATTACTCCAAGTCAATTTAAGTACCTAATATTTTTCAACAGATTCTCATGAAACTGTTTTTCATATTTCCTGCATACTATGTGCCCTGTCTTCCATATTCCCTGCAAATTATGTTTTGCTTGGAGGTCCCTTCAACTGACTGAGGTCCCTTCAACATAAACATGGAAGACAGCATGATATTTTATTCATAAGCACTTTTACATAGACTGTAACCCACCAGCACCATGGACCACTCAAGGAGCATACCAGAAGCAAAGGAGCTTGCAAAGGGGGAGGTAAGTGTTGGGCAGTGAGCAGGGCAGTTAGGGAAATAAGGAATTGACTGACAATATATCAATCAGCAACTGGCTGTCATACAAAGGGATTTTTATCAATGAGACTCTGAACCAATTGATTCTGTATGATTTCCTGCACATACACACAAGGGAAATAATAATCGGTTTGGGAAATGTATTAGTCAGTTCTTGCATTGCTATAAAGAAATACCTGAGACTGGGTAATTTATAAGACAGGAGGCTTAATTGGTTCATGGTTCTGCAGGGTGTACAGGTAGCATGACAGCATCTGCTTGTAGGAAAGCCTCAGGGAGCTTTTACTCATGGCAGAAGGCAGGGTGGAAACAAGCATCTTACATGGCAGAAGCTGGAGCAAGAGGCAGGGGAGGAGCCACACACTTTTAAACAACCAGATATCATGAGAACTCACTATGGCAAGGACAGTACCAACAGAGATGGTGCTAAACCATTCATGAGAAAGTGCCCCCATGATCCAGTTACCTCCTACCAGTCCCCACCTCCAAAACTGGGAATTACAATTTGACATGAGATTTCAGCAGGACCACAGATTCAATCCACATGAGGAAATACAAAAATGATACAAATTATCTCATTATTTATTTAAATATTCGATAAACTATATGTACAAGGACTATATTAGTCCATTCTTATGTGCCCAAGACTGGGTAATTTATAAAGGAAGGATGTTTAATTGACTCACAGTTCCACATGGCTGGGGAGGCCTCAGGAAACTTACAATAAGGATGGAAGGGGAAGCAAACACATCTTTCCTCACATGGTGGCAGGAGAGAGAAGTGCCGAGCAAAGGGGGAAAGCCTCTTATAAAACCATGAGATATCATGAGAACTCACTATCACAAGAACAGCAGAGGGGAACTGCCTCCATGATTCAATTACCTCTCACCAGGTCCTTCCTATGACATAAGGGTATTATGGGAACTATGAGACGAGATTTGGGTGGGGACACAGCCAAACCACATCAAGGACTAAACATTTTCTCGACCTTTAAAAGATCAAAAGATAATCAGTAATATTTGTATCCGATTCTATTGTCTGTTGCAATTCTGATTTCTCAAGCACTGAATATTATTTGGCTAACAGTTATTTTTAATATGTATATATAAATATACATTTGCATACATTCATACATACTATTAAATTACTAGATTATTGGCTACATGTGGTTATAAGACTAGGTCAGTAGTTATATTCCTCAACAGGGGGAAGTTCCAGCTTATCTTCTTAGTTAGCTCCAAGTAGAAATCATTAAAACAACTTTGTCTCCCTCAGGAATCTTCACCCTCCGCCTCAGTCAGTGCACTTCAGTTTTTACAACATCATTTGTTTCTCCGGCATCTCAATTATTTTCCTCTCCATGGACCCATGAGATTTAATCACACGTGTAGCAAAAGCTTTATGTTCTATTTCCTTTTTTTCAAGGGCTACAATTTTGCATCTGTGCTGCCTGCCTGAACCACCGAAGATTTAATTTACTTGTCTAACTCATCAGAATTTCAGACATGCTTCATCCCTTCTTTCTTGATGATCTTCTCATTTCCTTCTCTCCTTCCAAACAAACAAAGCTGACCATGGACCTGGGCTTCCAGTCATACAACAATTACAGTCCATTGTATCCTGGGCAATTTCTCTTCATTTCTTCTTGTTTGGAGAATGTTCTTTCTCCACATACTTCCAATTGTTTTACCCCAGTACATTTATAGCTTGAGTTATTAAGGCAGATTGCAAAAAAACAAAAAGTCACGAAGTCAACAACCTGCATTAGTAACAACTCTCTAGTAGGACAGTAGTATGTCCCAGATCTTACTTTAATTCACATCAAATTTCAAAACATGATTATCTGCCCCCTATAAGAAAGAGTGTTATGTTTCCATTGAATCCAAGTAGAGAATCACTTAATTAGAGTTAGTAATATGCTCATGTTCATGCTAGAGGAGGAGTTAGGCCCAGGGTTTTCAGAGGCATATTACTATTCTCTCTTTTCATCATAAGCTTCCTAGGAAAATGCCATCAAAAAAATTTCTTACCTAACCAAAAGAAAAGTGAATGAGATAAAATTCCGTTTGGCCAAAACTGAACCAAATAGGCTATTTTATCCAGTGTATCATACCCACAATTCATTATGCCCTGAAATGGTCCTTCCTTACAGCTAGACTTAAGTTAATGGAATCTTGGATCACTTCTATGGTGCATTTCCCTCAGGCATTTGAGAAAGTTAGGGTTACTGCTTTAATTCATTCCTAGCCTGCCCATACACTGCCTTTAACAAGTCTTTGTGGATGAGAGCTAAATGAGCCAAGAAAAATGGTAACTTTCCCAAGCCATGTCAATGTCACCATCCTTCTTTTTCAGAGGGCTCACTGTATCACTTCGTAAAATAGCCAATAATGCATGGATATGTATATCATTTCTCTTATGGTTGCCTGAGGCCCCAGATACATTAAATTATGTTTGACAGAAAGTTAAGCTTCAAGATAGCTCTACTGGATGTCTCCATATGCATAGAAATATGCATACGGCTGAATAATCCAAGAATAAACCAGAGAAATTTGTTTCTATATTTTTTTACATTTCTTGACATTTACTTATTGCTTTTTCTATTTCAATAGCTTTAGGAGTACCAGTGGTTTTTGGTTACATGAATGAATTATATCATGGTAAAGTCTGAGATTTTAGTGTACCTATCAATCACCTGAGTAGTGCTCATTGTACCCAATACATAGTTTTTTATTCCCCTGCCACCCTTATCCCCTCTAAGTCTCCAGTGTCTATTATAGCACTCTGTATTCCTTTGCATACCCATAGCTTCGCTCCCTCCCACTTCTAAGCAAAAAACATGTAGTATTTGGTTTTCCATTCCTGAGTTACTTCATTTAGAAAAATGGCCTCCAGCTCCATCCAAGTTGCTTTTTTCATGGCTGAGTGGTATTCCATTATATACATACTCTAATATATACACACACAACATTTTCTTTTCTCATCAGTTAATGGGAACTTAGGTTGGTTCCTTATCTTTGCAATTGTGAAGTGTGCTGAGATAAAAATTTGTGTACGGGTATATTTTTGATGTAACAGCTTTGAATTTTTTTCATGCAGTAATTAACTGAACTATCAATGACTCTTCTTTGGAAAAAAAAAGGCAGTGATAGTGTATGTTAAGAATTTTCAAAAGGTTGTTACTTTACACTGAAGCTATTCTCCTTCATGTAACATACAAGTTCACTCAGAGACTTTGAAATGAAAGGTTCTTTTGCCTGCTCCACAAAAAGCTCGTTGACCGATTATCTTTTAGTTTTATGTGTGGCCAACCCTTTCCCAAACAACTAGAATGGCACAGCAAGTTGTTAGATCTTATGAAAGGAATACTGAAGCCTAATTTGTAAATTGTATATATTTTTGATTGGGAGCTTCAGTGAAAGAAAAGAATCACTCTGTGTAGTAGTTTCCTCATTCTCTAAAACAAAAAATTTTCTCAAAGACTTAAATCCTTGTTAAATTTCTGCCATAAATGTGTTTTAGTAAAAGCTGAATATAAATAGGAACTACGGACTTCCTTTAGCTCAAGCATTTTTCAATGACCAAAGTCAAGTCATTATGAGGCAGAACAAGTCAGCCTTCTGTGGTTCAGAATACCTGCAAAAACAAATGCTTCATAGAGCTGATGGCCAAAATCTCACCAGAAAATATCAAAATATACATATTTCAAGAATTATTATAAATCGGAATTACTAATTTCCAGCAAATTTGTATGAAAACTCATACTATGAGTTTATGAGGCTATGCCTATGCTAAAATAAAATACATTTGTATACTTGGACATCATTAAGGACAATCAGGTCATGCAGTTTCAATCCACTTCACAATAATTTTTCAAATACATCTTCACTTTTTGCTGTTAATTTATCCTTCCCATGTATCTTTCTTATTTAAAAAAAAAGTTTTTTTAGTTTTGCTTATTATACAAAAGATAAATACTGTTGTGTTAGTTATCTGTTGCTGCATAACATGTTACTGCAAAACTTAGCAACTTGAAATGATACTTATTTAATATCTCACAGTTTTTGTAGGTCAACAATTCAGGCACAGTTCATCCAGGTGGGTCCTCTGCCTCAGAGTCTTCATGAGACTGTTATTACAGTGTCGGCCCAGGGTCCCTAACAGGGCTGCAATCAAGGAGTCAGCCCAGGCTGCAGTCGTCTCAACATTCAACTGAAGTAGCATCCACTTCCAATCTCACTCCATGGTTGCTAGCATGATACAGTTTCTCACAAGCTACTGGACTGAGAACCTCACTTTGTTGCTGGCTGTTTGCAAGAGGCTTTCCTGGTAGGTCTTTCCATCAAAGCAAGCACAGGAGATGACCCAGGGAGAGAGAATATCAGCAAGGCAGAAGTCACAGTCTTTATAACCTAGTCACGGAAATAACACCCCATCACTTTTGTGAGAAGCAAGTCACAAAGTTCAGCTACACTCAAGAAGAGAATATTATAAAGGCTTTAAACACCTTTGTAAGGAAGTGGGGACCACTAAAATATATATCAGAAGCTGCCTGCCACAACTACGTATACACTTTGCACCTGTTTTTTCCACATAAGAATAAATCACATAAATTAACTGCTCTCAGTTTCTAGAGACTGCATAGTGTTTTCATGACTGCATAGTGTTCCATTGCATGCTGTGTAACCAATTTTTTATAGTTGAGCATTTATTTCCCACATTTTACTTTTACAGTGACATAATCAATAGCCCTCTATATTTGTTATTTTATATTTGTATACAAGTACCTCAAAAGTAAGTCCCTAAAAATGGTCTTTATGTAAGTAAACATTTAATTTTATTAGATGTTGTCAAATTCCCTTTCATAAGAATTATAACATTTTGCCTTCACAATAACAGTATGTGTAAATTTCTGTTTCCCCACAGACTCATCAACAAAGTATATGGTCAACATTTTATGTGTTCCCCAATTTGAAAGGTAAAAATGTACTTTCGATCTTTTCACATATTTAAATGTCATTAGATATCTTTCTCTGTGAACTGTTTATATCTTTTACCCATTTTTTTCTATCAAGTTTTGGCCTTATTTCCCCTCACTTTTTATTAGTCCCTTCATATATTAGGTAAATTGGCCTATTGTCTGTTATAGAAGTTGTAAATATTTCCCCCTAGTTGGTAATTTGTCTTTTGACTTGCTGAAAATTTTTTCCTGTGCAAATGTTTTATATAGTCATTTATTAATCTTTCCTTTTATTACTTGTGAATTTTGAGTCATAAATAGAAAGCCTTTCCTACACCAAGGCTGTAGAGGAATTCAGTGATGTTATCTTTTGGTACTTGAATGTTTTGATTTTTTTGACTTAATTCTCTGATCCATTTGTGGTTTATTCTACTGTTTTATAGAAAGCATAGATACAATTTTATCTTTTTTGAAATGGCCAGTTTTCTCAACATCATTTATTTTTAAAACTCATCTCTTCCACAGAGAACGTAGATATCATCTTTATTAGATACTAAATTTCAACATGCACTTGGGTCTATTCCTGGAACTTCCATTCTGTTCCATTAGACTATCCCTTTTATTGCTGTTCTTTTTTAGGATTTTCTGAGTACCTTTTTCATGATTTGTGTACATAAATTTTAGAAGCAACTTGTCTAACTCCAGAAAGAAAAAAAAAAAAAAACGGTTGCCATTTTTATCAGGATCACGGATTCTCTCTAACATGGAGAGAACTGACATCTCTATCATGTGGAGTTGTTTTATCTAAGAACAAAGATTATCATTTCCCATAATCAGGTGTTCAAAGGTTTTTTCATATAGTTTTTCACACTTTTTAAGATTATTCCTATTTTATCTTTTATGCTGTCTTTGCACATAAGTTTCTCTTTCATCCAATTGGCTAACCAAAATACATATCACATTGATTTTTGTATCTTAATTTTATATCTTATTAGAATGCATCAATATATCCAAAACCACATAGGGATAATAACATGCCTATCCTTAATCTAGCAAATGGTAATTTGAAAGATTTCAAAGTCATCCAAAATGTATACATTAAATGCTAAATGTTCTAATACTTTCTAAAGACCTGCTTAAAGAATGCATTACTACCAGCTTTCGAGATTAAGAGGGTTTAGTGAACAGAGTGCATTTTGAAATGTTTCAATTAATTAAATCATAAATAGGAAAAATGCTGGTTTATTATGCATCTTAAAGCAGTTTTTACTAAAAATAACTTAATATTTTAAGTAACTAACATTTTAAAAACAAAATGACAAAATGAATTTTATGTGCTTCAGACAGTGCAATGCCAAGTTAACTGCTATCTCATATCATATTGAAAGAAATAAAGTTTACTCATAGTGAGTGAACAAACATGAATAATATCAATAGGCACTAGGCCATTTATCCATTAGAGTAATGAATGCCACCTCATACTCATTTGGTCAGGAAGAAAAATCTAAGCAGTTTCTGCCTACAAACATCAATATTTCTTGCTGATAGATGAAATCAAATCATGAAAGCCAGCAATTTTTATTGATGGTTTTCCCTTAAACTACTAAATCTGCTTCCTGACAAGCAATAAAATAATAACAAATAATATCAGAATCAAATTCTGCAATCACCAAACAGGAACACTCTGAAATATAAATGAAGATGAAGACCCACGTATGCAATGCACTTGAAACCTTACATAGTTAAAATGAGATCACTTCAAACAGTTATTTTTAGCCCAAACACATAAGCCAAAGAACACTAAAAACAAATCAATTAAGTTGTCAGGAAATCTCTTCAACTCTGTCCCTATAATGTGAAAACTACGCTATGCAAAATTGCTGAGGTTAAAATTGCAACACCATTTTAGAAAGAATGTAATTTTTTAATGCACATTAAAAGGAAAAGTTTTAGTTGAAGTAAATGTCCTTGAGTTCTTTATATAAACAAGATTTGAATGTGGTAATAAGAAAGAAAGAACCCACTGGATTTGCAATGGCAAGAATTATAGCTCGTTTTCTTAACATAAAAAAGTCAAATTGTAAAGATGCTTTCCCCTTCACCTAATTCCACATTTACCTTCCACTTTTATATTTAACAATCAATGCCAAGGTATTTCATCCCACTTCCCTGCAAAGCACTTCAATCTCAGCATACTTATTTATTTATTTTCCCCTTAGTAATAACCTAATAGGAGTGAATAATTTTGCCTCATTTTTCTTTACTTGAGCATAAAGAATAACAATGAATAAAACTTTTGACATTTGTGGAATTTAGCCACAGTTTTATTGAACTCGATCAAGGTCATTTTTAAATAGGGCTAAGTAGCTTAATACAACTCAAAAAGGAATTCTTACAATTCCTGATGTTTTACAGATGTAGTCCATCCAAGTATAGTTTTTAGAACAGGCCAGCACCAGAAAACAGTAGTTATGTTAAAGTTTAAAAAGACTGTAAAACCAGGGGGAAAAAACTGAACTTCAAAAACTATTAAGAACATATGATTTTTAAGTGATAAGGAGAAACTGACAGCACTAGTTGAAGATAAAGCTTTCCATCTGTTCTCTTTTGCAGCCAAACCAACCTATCTCCATTATGGGAGACCCATCATTCCAAAAATTTTAAAAGGCATTTTTTCCCCATAATCAGAACCTGTACAACAGTCAAAAACGTAACTGACAAAACAGGCCTCTTGTCATTTATTGCTTTTTACTCTTGAATGCATTTCACAGCTTGAACATATCTTTGTTTTACCAATTCTAGCCCACAAAAAGCTCACTTGCCAACCCACATAGAAAATAACTCAAATTGCTTCTTTACAACTCAAGATTATAGAGTGGTGGCAACCCTTTCATCCATAGTATCTTAGCAATGCCAATTTGTTTCTGACTTTTACATTTTAAAACATCCAAATCAGATGGTTTGGTAACTTTCAATAAAAATTCCTAGTAAGCATTAAAAAATAAGAATCAAAAAGTGGTTCTTTATCATCAAGGTCATGCAGAAAGATGTAGGAGTAACCAACTGCTCAATGAGTAAGTGCATTTACATTAAAGGTTAATATATTCAGTCTTGCAGTTCAAGAAGAAGCCATCTGGTTTCAAATACAGAGTTGAAATGAGTCTATAAAAAGGTAAAAATTCTTGCAAACAGCTCAGAAATACACATCCAGCAATTTCAAATATATCACTGTTTCTTTTTTGGGAAAAAAAAAAAAGCCTTTATAATTTATATCCAAACCTACCAAGTGAACACCTGCCCTCTACACATCTATCATTAACACACAGTGAATAAGGTGTTGCTGTCTCTAGATTTCATCTTACCAAGTCATTGTCTTTTTAAAGTGTCAAGACAGCAGTCAGTTATACCTGTACTTAACCTAAGGGAAAAAAAAATCACACTTCTGGTCTTTATTCCTCCTCTCCACCCCCAAACATCTCTCTCCCTGGTCATCTTGTGGACATGGGGTCATGCAGTCCTGTGACAAGAGAGAAACAATAGCCTCACCTCCCTGACACCCCAAGAAGCTTTGCCATTTTCCAACCCACCAGTGGTCGCTATCTTATAGTAAATTTGTATGAGTCTTTCCCAAATGGAATAAAGCACTGTCTTAAGCTTGTGGAAAAATCAAACAACTTAAAGCAAGATCTGAAATTAAAGGTTAAAACAAAATCCTTTGGTACTCAAAAGTCCATTGCATAAGTTATTTATTGCAATATAGCAAACCACCCCAAAAGTTAGTGGCTTAAAACAACAGTAATTTATTATTTTTCACAAATCTATAGCTCAAATTGGTTCTTCTACTCAATGTGATTTTGGGTCACTCATGTAGCTGCATTTATTTGGTATCTGAGCTGAAGTGGAAGAGTCAAGATCTCATCATATGGCCGGAATCTTGGCACTGATTGTCAGCTGGCCCCCTCAGTTTTTCTCCATGTGGCCTCTCTATATATAGGGACTTATCTTCTAAGGCTTCTCCATGGTTTCTTCTCACCGTCAGGACAACCTGGACTTCCCTCATCATGGCAAATGGGTTCTTAGGGAGCAAAATCAAAAGCTGCCACTCCTCCTAAAACTAGGCCCAGAACTGGCTCAGGATTACTTTTTTGTCTGTTGTCTTCTATTATTCAAAGCAAGTCACAAAGTCAGCCCAGGTTAAAGGGAGAGGGATGTGCAGGGGATCAATTTTTTCCTCTTGATGGGAGGAGTGCAATGCACATACAGGAAATGGGGAAATTGTTGGACAGCCATCTTTGGAGATCATCTACCACATTCTAAGCACCATCAAATAAAAATTTATTTAAAGAAAGAGAAAAGCTTTCCTTATATAATAGATGACAGATGTTTATTTGTTAACTCTGTCACCATAAGAAACAGATGTTAAATGATAGAAGAAATGGCAAGAAAAGTCTACTTCTACTTAGTGCTGTGATATTCAGAAATTGGGACAGAATACAACATGCTTCCTTTATTCTTAATATTACTCAATATCATAATTACTAAAAATTACTGAAAACACTACTCACTGCAATACTAGTGAGAGTTACATTGCTACTCCAGACCTTTCCCAGCTTGGCTTGCTTTCAATAGCAATCAGCCTTATCTTATTACAGTAAACACAGAGGCCCAGAAATTAGAACAGGTGCTATGTGAAGGAGTCAGAAAACCTCCCCAAGACCCACAGATCAGATAGGAGTATCTATTACTGCATGGTAGCTGTGCTGATAGTTAATATTTACACTATTTTTCCCCAGAAATTATTTAAGTCTTGTCATAGTATAGGTGTATTTGGAAAGAAAATGATGTTGTGATACACAAACTCCTAGTTTTGAGCAGCAGTTCAAATGTACAATCAAAGCATAAAGTTACCATTTCCTCAATAACCTCCTCTTTGTTGGCCAGGAAATTGAAAGAAAAGTAGATCAAAACAAAGGCTCCCAGAAGGGAGAAGAATAAGAAGAGTTGAATGAGGCCCCTTCTATATACTAAAATCCTAACTAGTCCAATAGCCTTTCTCCTTAAAGGAAACAACGGTAATCAGACTGTGGTGAGACAATCTCTCCAATACTGAACTAGCCCCTAACACCAAGCAGTGAAGAAGCTGTCAGGTCACTGCTTCTCCACTATTCATTCACTCATTCTTTCATTCATTCATTACTCAAATATTTATTAGGGCCTACATTGTACCAGAACCTTCTAGCATCTTTGGATACATCAATGAGCAAAATGAGTACAGACCCCTGCAAACATGAAGTTTACAATTCAACAGAGAAAGACAATTAAAAAATAAACATGATAATACAAGTAAAATATATTGTGTAAGAAGATGATAATTGATAAATACTTTTAAAAAATGAGTGAGATAAGGGGTATGTGGAGAGTTGGGCCGTTAGGCATGGTGCCATTTTAAATAGGGTGCTCAGGAAACAGGCCTCATTGGAAGCATGTCATTTGGGAAACGATATTAAGGTGTTGAGATAATTAGCAAGGAGGATACATAGGGGAAGAGTATTGTAGGCAGAGGAAAGGGCAGGAACATTTCTGTGTGTTGGGAAAAAGCAAAGGCCAGTAAAGGTGGAAGCAAGGAAAAGAGTAGCTAGAGATAAAATCAGAGAAGTAACAGAGGTGAGATCATGCAGGGTCTTAAAGCCACTGATTTACCTTGACTCTCTCTGAATAGAAAGGGGAATTACTTCAGGGTCTTAAGCAAGGAGCAGCAAGATCTGACTTTTTAACAAGATCCCTCTGGCTGCTCTGCTGGCTTTAGACCATTGAAGGGGGCAGGATGTGGGGGACAATGGTAGGAGGAGACAGGCAAGTTAGGATGCTATTATGGTTATCGAGACAAAAGTTGATGATGTTTCGAGTCAGAGTGGTAGAATGAAAGCGGTAAAACGTGAACGAAATTTCTATATTTTTTGAAATTACAGCCAACAGCATTTCATAATAGATTGGATGTGAGATTTAAGTAAAAGAAAGGAGTAAAGGATTAAACCACTATTTCTGGTTTACTAACTGGAATGATGGAAGTGCCATTAAATGAGATAGAGAATACTGAAAATAAAATAGGTTTGGAAAGTGAAGGTTTCAGACAGGTCTGACATGAGATATCTGTTAGACATTCAAATAGAGAAGTCAGGTCAACAGCAGATACTGACATCTGTAGGTCAGGCTAGAGCTCTGAACAAGAGATATAAACTTGGGATCTGTTTGCATGTACTTAGTATATAAGGTATGAGACTGGATGCAATCACCAAGGGAGTGAATGTGCTGATATACTCCAACAATCAGAGTACAGGCAGAAAAGGCAGCATCAGTTAACAAGATTGAGAAAAACAAGCCAGTGGAGTAGGATTAAACCCACAGGATTCTGAGGTCCTAGAAACCATGTGAAGAAAAAGTATCAAGGAAGAGGGTGTGAGCAACTGCATCATATGCTCTGAGAGGTCAAGTACAATGAAGACTGAGAATTGACCATTGAAAAACAGAACAAAAAAATGCATTATTTCACAAGCACAGTGCCAAAATGCCCTGTGAGACAATATCTAATCATTCTTTAATAACCATATAAATTTTTTAGTTCCATCTTGTTCCATTTAAGGTTAAGGGCAAAACTATTAAATAAACTGATTTTCTGTCAGACACGAGTGAAAATGCTATTTTTTGGTTCCCAAAATTAACATGGCATGACCATAATGCCTTACGCTTAGTTACCTCAATAACAACATTTCCTACAGGGCAGAATGCAGCCTGATAAAATCAGACCTAAGGTACCAGTGCCCATCTGTTTGTTTGAAGTCTTCCATTCCCTAAGTCTTCCTTATCTACCAAAAATGGACTGAGTAAAATGAGAGAGAGGGAGAAAGCAAAAAGCTAACCATAATTTGTAAAAGCAACATCCTAAGAATTTTTAAAAATCCACTGAGAAAAAATCTAAAACATCGTCTTTCTTACCTTTAAGTGTCTTTTTCTTCTAAATTTTATAACATAGTGTTACAAGTCAATGTGAAGAATTGCATAATGAATAATATACTTTCAACAAAGAATTTAACCCACTCTCTCACATCCATGTGTTACATATGGCAAGTAAATAACACAGTGTTACAAATGTTACTCTTATATTAACAAGGCTATAAAGATGGACACTTAAAAGGCTCTAGTAACTTATTTTTTCCAGCATAGGAAAAAAAGAAAAAGAAGTAATGCAAAATGATAAACTCTCTAGTATTTTATGACATTTCCCTTGATGCCATTATTTTTTACAAAGCCATCTTACTATTATTATCTTTTCATTCATCTTTCAGCTACAAGAATAAAAAAGTGTTCATTACTCTACACATTAGAAATGTTTCTAAATAAACTCGGTGCACAAATAGAACTGTATTTTTCCTGTGACTGAGATTATGATTTCATAGTTCTCCTCACACTGAAGCAAGATGTCTTTTGAAATTATCTCTCAAAATAAAATCTCAGTAATGAGATATGCATTGAAGGTTAGTATACGTCAGACAGTGCTGCAAGCTGAGTTATACTATGGCTCCTACTTACAAGGAGGTATGATCTCTGGAAGGTGATAAAAATATACAGACCTAAAAGGTAGCAATAAAGAGCTGGGTAAGATTATTGCCAAGTAAGTGATACAGAAAATAAGTGTTATGGAGCCTGAAGGCTACAAAAGATTGCTCCCAGGAGATGTGGTATAGACAGCTTTCAAAAGGCAGTGGGTCTCCCCCAGGGCTTAAGGAAAGGAGTAGGAATTGAAAGTAGAAGTCAAGGACAGGACATAGCATAGACAAAGGCACACAGGTAGAGTTGTTCTGGGTCAGTGATGGATAAGACTAGCTGAAGTAGAAAATACAAACTGAAACAGAATGTCTGAAAAGAGTGAATTTAATAGCTATATACCAAGAAATATGCCAGTGCCACCTCTGCTCTCCCTTGCTCTCTCCCCACCTCTACCCCAACCCCTCCCCAGCCTTGAATTAACCATGACCTTTGAAGCCAAAGACACTTGAATGCCAACTGTACATTTCCATGCCTGTATGAACTGTATGAGACAGTTATTTAGCTATATGGACCTCAGTTTCCTTACCTATAAATGGTGATAATTATATGCACTAAAAAGACAATTTTTCCAATAGTAATAAGAGTGTCTAGTATTGTGATAGGCACCATGCTCAGATTATTTGCATTGCCTGATTTAATCCTTACAATTATCCTTGGAAGGCATGTATTCCTTTTGTGCAGATGAGAAAATGAATAAGCAGGTCAAATTACTTGCCCCAAATCAGACAGACAAAAATTGGCAAAGCCAAGAAAGATCAGAGATTTTGCTGACCCCAAAGTCCCCATATTTAGCCACCTTAATACCCTAGAAATAATAAATGTAAAACATTAGTACAATGCTTGCAGATGAACTTATTATTCTTCTCCAAAATTCCATAAAGTAGTACTTGTTTGTTACTACTGTTGTTCTTATTACCATAGATGAGAAAAATTAAAATCCATGGATTTTATGTAATTTCCCTCATGTGACTTGGCTGATAACTAACAAGACAAAAATAGATTGAAATCTGATTAACAAGTTTCTTAAATTTCAATAGAGCATCACTGCAGTTTTTTGAATGTAGGAATAGAATCATCAAGACATTCCTTTGTAAGAGTTAACCTGTTTCATGAAGCTTTTACTCAGTATTCCCCTAACACAACCAAAACTTTCTGTATGGGGCTTTCTCTGTAGCCCATAAATACCTGTAACACTGTATTGCATATATGAGACATATTTCTTCCTCTAGTCTAGACTATGATGAGTTCCTTAAGAGTAAAGCTCATTTCCTACCTATCTTTGCATTTCCAAAGCTTAGCACATGTGCATCAAATTTAGTGCATACTCAAAAGCATTTGATGCATAAATGGATGATGAATAACACAGATCTAATAGATTCAAATGGAAGTACTGTGGAAGTCCACATGCCAGCTTCAGGGTCTCATGAACCCCACTGAAGTTTATATAACATGTGGACTGTACGTGCTTAAGTGCATTTTCAAGGAAGAAGTTTCATAGTTCTCATCAGATTCTCAGAAAGGTACCAGACCCCATAAATGTTAAGACCCATCAGACTCGAGGTAGGGAAACTAGTTAAAAGTAATTGAATTTGTACAAAAAAAAATGTATAAAGGACTAAACTAGTGCTATGGCAATAAAGAATAATACAAAACCAAATGATATTTCATAAATAAGCCCACAGAATTTGACATAAAAATCTAGTAGCCATTAGGTTTATTGTTATACTGAATATAATAATCAGCCAAGCAGCATCTATCACATACTTTTCTCTCATTGTTTTTATGCCACTCACTAGTCTAATTGAAACAAGTTATTCAAATGAAGGAGTCCTTGTAGTATAATTACATTACCCTGGTCTTGTAAACCAAAAATGGAGGACCCTTCTCCCCAGGATAATTTCAGGAAAGAAGCATCTCACTTCATGGCCAGCACCCAAGCTGAAAGTCTACTTAAACCATTCTCTGAATTCTCTATGTGGAGTGCAATAATCTTATTTTAACTGCTACGTCAGTATTGAAAAGAATCACAAAATTAATGCTATAACTGTGTACATTGTGCATTCCTCTTGTCCACATGAACTACTGTACTAACACCATATATGCTTAATCATACATTGCACATCTATGTATTATTATACATTAGATTTCTGCCCCCATAAATATCCAGTGGGAACAACTGTGAAGTGTCATTTTCTATGGTTCATTCCAGTAAGATGTGGTAGAGATATGACTGTTCCAACTACCTGGGTTCTTTCATGACATAACTAGTGTCTGGAAATGTTAAATGCATGTACGGTTGACCCTTAAATAATGCAGAGGTTAGGGGTGCTGAACCCCGGCACAGTCAAAAATCCACATATAACTTGATTCCCCTGAAACTTAACTATTAGTAGCCTGCTATTGATTGGAAGCATTACAGATAAACAGTTGATTAACACATATTTTGTATTTTACATGTATTATATGGTATATTCTTACAATAAAGTAAGCTACAAAAAATAAGATGTTATTAAGAAAATTATAAAGAAGAGAAAATATATTTACAATTCGTTAAGTGGAAGTAGATCATTATAAAGGTCTTCATCCTCATTGTCTTCACATTGAGTAGGCTGAGGAGGAAGAGGAGGGATTGTTCTTACTGTCTCAGTAAAAGCAGAGGCAGAAGAGGTGGAGGAAGTGGAATGAGAGGCAGAAGAGGCAGGTACACTCACTGTAATGTTCATTTTTTAAAATCTACATATAAACCTACCCACACAGTTCAAACTCCTCGTGTTGTCAAAGGGTCAACTGTATTTCATTCTCCAAGCCTATGATGAAAGTGCCCAGCCTTTTTTGCAAGTTGTATTGAACAAATGTTTATTGAATTCTGATATACGTGAAGAACTAGATACTAGAGATACAGATTTAAGGAGTGGGAATTTTCTCCCTTTCTGCTGGAAAGATGGAGGAATTTTAACTTAGTAAGAAGAAAGCCAGAATTTTAAAAATATATTTACTAAATCACTAATGTGATGGATATTGAATTACATACAGTGATCTCTAGTAAGACTGAGAGTCTCTAGATATTGTGAGATTGAGATAAATCATACTGTGTTCTTATTGTTATTTTCCTCCCCTCTTCCAATATTTTTATAGAATTATTTTAAATTATAAATAAATAATATTCCATGAAAACTCAAAAAGGGCTTAAAAAAGGAAGGTGTTAGGAAAAAATAAAGGCCAGCTGACCTCAGTGCTGGTTAAAGATTTACAGTGATAACTGTATATAAGTGTCAAGCAACAGAGTTTCTACCAGTAAATAGGTGCAGTATTTTTTGCTGTTTTTTCTCCAGGTAATTGTCAATGCAACTGGACATCTGCTGCCTTAATTTAGTTCTGCTTTTACATTAACTATACTTAAGCATTCTGAAAGTGATCAAGCATGTTAAATGAATGCAAAAGAAATTATTTAAACACAAACAGGGACATTTACAAAAATATTTAACACCTGTGTGGACTAAAAAAACAATGAAAATGGAACATAACATGTACAGCTAAAACTACAGGCTTACTCTACCGTTAGTCCAAAAGCAGGCCCTAGTAGCTTGGAGTTTTGATCTTGTACTACAATAGGGACTAAATATTCTACTAGTGAGATGGTGTAACAAAGTCAGACTCATTGCTTAAAATTGGGGCTGAAGTGTTGCAACCCCCACAACTTGTTCTTGAAGAGGGTCTAGATTTATAAGAAGCTCCAGACCCAGGTGAGAGGTGAAGCCAGCTGGGCTTCTGGGTCAGGTGGGGACTTGGAGAACTTTTCTGTCTAGCTAGAAGATTGTAAATGCACCAATCAGTGCTCTGTGTCTAATTAAAGGATTGTAAATGCACCAATCAGCATTCTGTAAAAATGCACCAATCAGCGCTCTGTGGCTAAAGGATTGTAAATGCACCAATCACCACTCTGTAAAAATGCACCAATCAGCACTCTGTGTCTAGCTAAAGGATTGTAAACACACCAATCAGCACTCTGTAAAATGGACCAATCAGCTCTCTGTAAAATGGACCAATCAGCAGGTTGTGGGTGAGACCAAATAAGGGAATAAAAGCTGGCCCCCCCATGCCAGCAGCGGCAACCTGCTCAGGTCCCCTTCCATGCTGTAAAAGCTTTGTTCTTTTGCTCTTCACAATAAATCTTGCTGCTGCTCACTCTTTGGGTCCGCACCAACTTTAAGAGTGGTAACACTTGCCACGAAGGACTGCGGCTTCATTCTTGAAGTCAGAGAGACCATGAACCCATCAGAAGGAAGAAACTCCGGACACATCTGAACATCTGACAGAACAAACTCTGGACACACCATCTTTAAGAGCTGTAACACTCACTGCGAGTGCCCGTGGCTTCATTCTTGAAATCAGCGAGACCAAGAACTCACCAGAAGGAATAAATTCTGGACACATTTTGGTGACCCAGATGGGACTATCACCAAGCAGTGAGTACCATCAGACCCCTTTTGCTTGCTATTCTCTCCTATTTTTCCTTAGAATTCAGGGGCTAAATGCCAGGCAACTGTTGGCCAGTTAAAAGCAACTAGCATGGCCACTGGACTAAAGTCACGTGTGTCAGGCTTTCTGGGAAAGGGCTCTCTAACGACCTCCAACTCTTTGGAGTTGGGAGCATTGGTTTGCCTGGAACCAGCTTCTGCTTTTCTGTACTTATGGGCTGAGCTGAGGGTTGACAGAGAGGAAAGCCATTCAGCTCTGGGGTCCCAACAACAAGTTGACTGACCCTGCGGCCATGAGTGGAACTCACAAAGTCACATCACCCAACCGAGACTTGCCCATCTATCCTGACTCTTGCCTCCTGTGTCCTAATGCCTGTCAGACAAACTTCCTCTCACCTCTCTTCTCAGAGGTCAGTCCTGCTTCTAAAAACCACTCCCTGTCTCTGGTGTTTTCTAGTTTCTCCTATAAGAATGATTTCTAGTATAAACTTCAGGACTCTGTAAACTTCTTTAGGCACCCACGCTCACCAATCAGAAAGACAAAATTTTTCCCCAAAGCCCTGTCACGGGGGGTACTATCTGGAATTTTAGGATCCCTCCTCAGACTAGCAGGCCTAACAAAAGCTATCCCTGAAGCTAGGATATGGCAAGCCTCAGAAATGATATCCTTCCTATTCAAGTGAGGACAAAAGGTGTCACTCTTCCAACCCTGGAGATCCCTTCCCTCCCTCAGGGTATGCCCCTCCACTTCATTTTTGGGGCATAACATCTTTATAGGATGGGTAAAGTCCTAATACTAACAGGAGAATGCTTAGGACTCTAACAGGTTTTCAAGAATGCATTGGTAAGGGCCACTAAATCTGATTTTTCTTGGTCCTCTTTGTGGTCTAGGAGGACAGGCAAGGGTGCAGGTTTTTGAGAATGTGTCGGTAAGGGCCACTAAATCTGACATTCCTCAGTCCGCTTTGTGGTCTAGGAGGAAAACTAGTGTTTCTCCTGCTGTGTTGGTGAGTGCAACTATTCCAATCAGCAGGGTCCAGGGACCATTGCGGGTTCTTGGGTGAGAGGTATTTCTGCTGCTGCATCAGTGAGCACAACCATTCCTATCAGCAGGGTCCAGGGACTATTGCAGGTTCTTGGGCAGAGGGGAAACAAACCAAAACCACAGGCAGTTTTGTCTTTCAGATGGGAAACACGCAGGCATCAACAGGCTTACCCTTGAAATGCATCCTAAGCCATTGGGACTAATTTGACCCACAAACCCTGAAAAAGAGGTGGCTCAAATTTTTCTGCACTATGGCTCAGCCCCAATATTCTCTCTCTGATGGGGAAAAATGGCCACATAAGGGAAGTATAAATTACAATACTATCCTGCAGCTTGACCTTTTCTGTAAGAGGGAAGGCAAATGGAGTGAAATACCTTATGTCCAAGCTTTCTTTTCATTGAAGGAGAATACACAACTATGCAAAGCTTGCAATTTACATCTCACAGGAGGACCTCTCAGCTTACCCCCATATCCTAGCCTCCCTATAGTTCCACTTTGTATTAATGATAAGCCTCCTTTAATCTCCCCCACCCAGAAGGAAATAAGCAAAGAAATCTCCAAAGGACCACAAAACCCCCCAGGCTATCGGTTATGTCCCCTTCAAGCTGTAGAGGGAGGGGAATTTGGCCCAACCCGGGTACATGTCCCTTTCTCCCTCTCTGTTTTAAAGCAGATCAAGGCAGACCTGGGGAAGTTTTCGGATGATCCTGATAGGTACATAGATGTCCTACAGGGTCTAGGGCAAACCTTCGATCTCACTTGGAGAGATGTCATGCTACTGTTAGATCAAACCCTGGCCTTTAATGAAAAGAATGTGGCTTTAGCTGCAGCCCAAGAGTTTGAAGATACCTGGTATCTTAGTCAAGTAAGTGATAGGGACAAATTCCCTACTGGTCAGCAAGCCATCCCCAGTGTGGATCCCCACTGGGACCTCAACTCTGATCATGGGGACTGGAGTCATAAACATCTGTTGACCTGTGTTCTAGAAGGACTAGGAGAATTAGGAAAAAGCCCATGAATTATTCAATGATGTCTAACATAACTCAGGGAAAGGAAGAAAATCCTTCTGCCTTCCTTGAGAGGCTATGGGAGGCCTTAAGAAAATATACTCCCCTGTCACCCGACTCACTGGAGGATCAATTGATCCTAAAAGATAAGTTTATTACCAAATCAGCCACAGATAACAGGAGAAAGCTCCAAAAATGAGCCCTAGGCCCTGAACAAAATCTGGAGGCATTAAATCTGGCAACCTCAGTGTTCTATAATAGGGACCAAGAGGAACAGTCTGAAAAGGAAAAGTGAGATAAGAGAAAGGCCGCAGCTTTAGTCATGGCCCTCAAACAAACCTTGGTGGTTCAGAGAGGACAGAAAATGGAGCAGGCCAATCACCCGGTAGGGCTTGTTATCAGTGTGGTTTGCAAGGACACTTCAAAAAAGATTGTCCAGTGAGAAACAAGCTACCCCCTTGCCTATGTCCACTATGCTGAGGCAATCACTGGAAGGCACACTGCCCCAGAGGACAAAGGTTTTCTGGGCCAGAAGCCCCCATCCAGATGATCCAACAACAGGACTGAGGGTGCCCGGGGCAAGCGCCAGCTCATGTCATCATCACCCTCACTGAGCCCCTGCTATGTTTAACCACTGAGGGCCAGAGAATTGACTTCCTCCAGGACACTGACATGGCTTTCTCTGTGTTAATCTCCTGTCCCGGAGAGCTGTCCTCAAGGTCCATTACCATCCGAGGAATCATGGGACAGCCTGTAACCAGGTATTTCTCCCGCCTCCTCAGTTGTAATTGGGAGACTTTGCTACAGATAGTAAGTATGCTTATCTAATCCAAAATGCCCATAACGCAATATGCAAAGAAAGGGAGTTCCTAACCTCTGGGGGAACCCCCATTAAATATCACAAGGAAACCATGGAGTTATTGCATGCAGTGCAAAAGCCCAAGGAGGTGGCAGTCTTACACTGCCAAAGCCATCAATAGGGGAAGGATGGGGAGAACAGCAGCATAAGTGGCTGGCAGAGGCAGGGAAAGACCAGCAGAAAGGAAAGAGAGAGAGAAAGTCGGAGAGACAGGAAGAGACAGAGACAAAGAGGGAATCAGAGAGGAAAGAGAGAGAGAGACAAGGAGAGAGAGGAAGAGACAGACAAAGAAGGAAAGAGAGGAAGAGACAAACAGGGAGTCAGAGAGAAAGAGAGTGACAAAGAAGAAGTCAGAGAGAGAGATGGAAGTAGTAAAGAAAAAAAAAGTGTACCCTATTCCTTTAAAAGCCAGGGTAAATTTAAAACCTATAATCAATAATAGAAGATCTTCTCCGTGACCCTATAACACTGCAATACCACCTTGTTGTCAGTGTAAACAAGGGCATAGCCTGAAAGCACTGAGGCCACTGACAACCCATAGCCTTCCTATCAAAAATCCTTAACCCAGCAGGTTTCCTAACAGGGGATCTAAATCTTAATTAATTACCATACAAAGGTCCGACCAGATCTAGGAGGAACTCCCTTCAGGACAGGGCGATAGATGGTTCCTCCTGGGCGATTAAGGGAAAAAGACACAATGGGTATTCAGTAAATGATAAGGAAACTCTTCTAGAAGCAGAGTTAGGAAAAATTGCCTAATAATTGGTCTGCTCAAACGTGCAAGTTGTTTGCACTCCGCAAAATTTTAAAGTACTTACAGAATCAGCAAGGAGCCATCTATACCAATTCTAAGTTAATATGGACTGAACGAGGTTTTATTAATAGCAAAGAAAAATTAAAATCTCAAACTTAACAAGGTTTTGAACTAAAGTAAAGTTTGCTAAAAATTAACAGTGTAACATGCATTATCCTACTACCACACACTCTTAAAGGATTTCTCAGACAGTTTGCAAGAAATAACAAAATCTATCCAGTAAAGATAGTAACTACAATCCCAAATAGACTCTTTGGCAGCAGTGACTCTCCAAAACCACCAAGGCCTAGACCTCCTCACTGCTGAGAAAGGAGGACTTTGCACCTTCTTAGGGGAAGAGTGTTGCTTTTACACTAACCAGTCAGGGATAGTACGACTGCCACCTGGCATTTACAGGAAAAGGCTTCTGAAATCAGATAACGCCTTTCAAACTCTTATACCAACCTCTGGAGTTGGGAAACATGGCTTCTCCCCTTTCTAGGTCCTGTGACAGCCATCTTGCTATTACTCACCTTCGGGCCCTGTATTTTTAACCACCTTGTCAAATTTGTTTCCTCTAGGATCAAGGCCATCAAGCTACAGATAGTCTTAAAAATGGAACCCCAAATGAGCTCAACTAACAACTTCTACCAAGGACCCCTGGACTGACCCGCTGGCCCTTTCACTGGGCTAAAGAGTTCTCCTCTGGAGGATGCTACAACTGCAGGGCCCCTTCTTCACCCCTATCCAGCAGGAAGTAGCCAGAGCAGTCATCGCCCAATTCCCAACAGCAGTTGGGGTATCCTGTTTAGAGGGGGGATTGAGAGGTGAAGCCAGCTGGGCTTCTGGTTTCAGTGGGGACTTGGAGAACTTTTCTGTCTAGCTAGAGGATTGTAAATGCACCAATCAGTGCTCTGTGTCTAGCTAAAGGATTGTAAAGGCACCAATCAGCACTCTGTAAAATGGACCAATCAGCAGGATGTGGGCAGGGCCAAATAAGGGAATAAAAGCTGGCCCCCTGAGCCAGCAGTGGCAACCCACTCAGGTCCCCTTCCACGCTGTGGAAGCTTTGTTCTTTTGCTCTTCACAGAAAATCTTACTGCTACTCACTTTTTGGGTCTGCACCACCTTTAAGAGCTGTAACACTTGCTGCGAAGGTCCATGGCTTCATTCTTGAAGTCAGCAAGACCATGAACCCACTGGAAGGAAGAAACTCCAGACACATCTGAACATCTGAAGGAACAAACTCTGGACACACCATCTTTAAGAGCTGTAACACTCACTGCAAGTGTCCACGGCTTCATTCTTGAAGTCAATGAGACCAAGAACCCACTGGGAGGAATAAATTCTGGACACATAGGGAGGCAGGAGGAGAATGGCACAACCTCATCAAAGTCAAGCCAAGCCTCTCTCTAACGCCAGTGGCTAGATTTGCACTATTGCTCCTGGACAGTAGCCCTCAATACCATTATAAGACTTGGATCTGGTCTGGGACACCACAGGGCTGGTAGAAAACAACTGAAATAAAATAGACTGTGAAGAATAATCCTGAAGTAGAGGGACAGGAAGAAATAACACAAAACTCTTCCACACACATACACACAAAAATGATCTTACCAAACCAAATGCCAAAAATGCATGAAGATATCTAAAATGCCAAAAAATTCAAAAATCAGGCCATAAATTCACCCAAAAAATTTAATTTTATGAGATAATATGGCAAAAATTTGCAAGTAAGTATATTTAGGTTTTCCAAGAGAGATGAAATAATAATTTGCATAAAAATGAAGAGGAAATTATAAAACAGGCAAAAGGAACTACAGCAGACATATATATTAAAAACCTTATAAAATGAAAACTAGAGTTGTCAATTTTTAAGTTCAATATATTGGATAATTTAGAGTGAAGCCATTGAAAAGAGACATTATGTTTTAGAAGAAAATACTGAGCAAATTGCCCAGAATGCTGCACAAAAGGACAATGGCATTTTTTACAAGAAAGAATCATCAAGAAATACATAAGATAAATTGAGAATCTCCAACTTACGCATAGTAGGAGTTCCAGAAGATAAGGTAGAATATGGGAACAGAAATATTTGAAGATGCAATAAGTAATAAATTTTCAAATGCAAAGAAGTACATGCATCCTCAGATTAAAAAGAAAAAAAGTACTCCTGGTACCATCCACAATAAATGAATTCACATCCTGTTGCATCACAGAGAAACTGAAGTAATATCAAGAGTAAAAACATATCCAGGTAATATATTAGATATTTTTACATGTATTATTATTTATATTTTTCAATCTCTCACATAATATTTGTCTATTTCTCTCCATTTTTTTGTCCTTCTCTGATTTAATCTCTATATAGTAACACTTAAAGATGAATATTATTGCTTTACTATAATTTGGACAAATATTATTTCACTAATGTGTGTATGTTTATAAGGACAGAGACCAAGTACTCTTCATAGTTGCAACTCTATTGCCTAGAAATGTCTGCTACATAGTTCTAGGGCTCAGAAGTTCTAGGGCTCTTAAGAAATGAAAGAGGAAATGTTCTATGAAGTCAAGCGACTTCCCCAAGTTTGACTGCTAATAAATAATAGAATGGAACAACTGATGCTGTTGACTCATTTAGGGTGAACCACAGAGTCAAATCTTTAGGTACTCTTTTTACATAGGCTACTGCTCAACCACTTCCTTCTTATCTAGTTCTTTGCCAATGGTTTCTTTTAGATAGATTTTATATTTAACCTTACTATTTTTCTTAACTCAGCCTGCTTTTTTGGCTACTGATTTTATCACTCAAAATATTTTTATCAATCACAGACTTTACATAATCCTCAAATTTGCTGCATATACTTTTATATCTACTGGGATAAATACATATCTACAATAATGGGAGAACAGAGTCAGAAATAGGCAAGCCAAGAACAAATGGTGGCTTGAGGAGGTAAGTGCAACTCAAAAAATATTTTTGAAGGTATACGTGCAAGGAAACATACTAGGTACTGTCCTCAAAGATGTTTTATAGCATGGAATTTCTAGTTCCAAAATGGCAATATAGAATCAAGCTGGCTTTACTCCCCCAACAGAAAGCCAAAAAGCAAACATATGGTGCCAAGATTATCACCAACAATATCCCAGAACTCAAAAACAAAGATGAGACACATTCCAGGACCACAGAGAAGTGAAAAAATTCCAAGCAGACAGTAAGATAATTGGACTTCCATATCAACAGTGTCCCTCCCCACAATCTGCCCAGCACCAGGCTCACAGAAAATCAACCCTCTAACTCATAGGTTCTGCACTGAAAAAAGTGAGATTGAGGTGAACAACCAACTTTCCCACCATCTTGGATTCCCTGGCAGGATACCTGCCCCTGCCTTAACCTACAAGAAGCATCAAGAATGCCTGAGAAGATAAATATCCCTGAAGACAGCCAGAGACAAAGGAGGAAGGTAGAACTACCATGCTTGGCCCTAAGAACTCTGCTCTGTAGCTCAAAGATGCCAAATCAGAGCAGTTGTTCAGCAGCATCATGCTGTTGGAGGTTTGTCCCACAAGTCCCCTTATCACACTACTGGAATATCCCCTTTGGGACCCCCCTTATTTGGGATGGGTAGCACACTGACTGTTTATTAGAACTGAGACAGACTTAAGCTTAAGGCACCATCAAGTGCCAAAAAGGGGACAGTAATCTAGGGGAAAAACATTTTGAAAGAAAGACTAACAGGAAAATCAAAAAGAATCTCTAAGCAAACATATCCAATAAAAACTAAAACAAGCCACACCGAGAAGACAGGAATAAATCCCTCAATGTGCCGGGCATGGTGGCTCATGCCTGTAATCCCAGCACTTTGGGAGACTAAGGTGGCCAGATCACTTGAGGTCAGGAGTTCAAGACCAGCCTGGCCAACACGGTGAAACTCCGTCTCTACTAAAAATAAAAAAATTAGCTGGGCATGGTGGTGTGTGCCTGTAATCCCAGCTACTCGCAAGGCTGAGGCAGCAGAATCACTTGAACTCCCAAAGCGGAGGTGGCAGTGAGTCAAAATCTTGCCACCGCACTCCAGCCTGGGTGACAGAGACTCTGTCTCAAAAAAAAATAAAAATAAAAATAAATTCCCTCAATCCAAATATATACATGTATATCCACAAGAAACAATAGCAAACAGGTAACCATGATCTCCTTAAATAGACAAAGTGAGGAATGACTGACTGATCCTAACAAGATAGTGATATGTGAACTCTCTGACCAATAATTCAAAATAGCAGTTTAAAGGAAACTCAGTGATCTTCAAGATAAAACACAAATTTATTGGATAAATTTAACAAAAAGGTTGAAATAATTTTTAAAAATCAAACAAGAATCTTAAAACTGAGAAATACATTTGCTAAGCTGAAAAAATTCATTAGAGACTCTCAACAGCAGAATGGATCAAGTAGAGGAAAGAATTCGTGAGCTCAAAGAAAGGTAATTTGAAAATAATCAGAAAATAGAAAAAAGAAGAAAAGATTACCTACAATATATAAAATATTACCTCAAATGACCAAATCTAAGAATTATTGGTAATTAAGAGGGAGTTGAGGAAGAACAAGGGATAGACAATTTATTCAAAGATATAATAGAAAACTTTCTAAAATGTGAGAAAGATGTAAATATCAAGGTACAGAAAGAACAACCAAATAGATTTGACCCAAATAAGACTACCTCAAGGTATATAATCAAACTCCCAAAAATCAAAGTAAAAGCAGCAAGAGAAAAGAAGAAAATAACACAAAAAAGAGCTTCAATTTGTCCGGCAACAGAGTTCTCCACAGACACCATACAGGTGAGAAGAGAGTAGAATGATATTTCCAAAGTGCTGAAAGAAAAAACTGCCATCTGAGAATATTGTATTTAGCCAGCTTTTCTTCAAATATGAAGGAGAGATAAAGACTTTTCCCCAAAAAAAAGAATAGAGAATTCATTGCCAACAGACCTGTCTTACAAAAACAGTGCTAAAAGGAGCTCTTCAATCTGAAAGAAAAAAACATTAACACGCAAAAAGAAAGCCTTTGAAGATAAAAATTAGGTATACAGACAAACCCAGAATATTGTAATTGTGTGCAATCTACTCAGAACTCTAGTATAAAGCCTAAAAGACAAATCTATCAAAAACAATAATACCAATAGCAACTAGTTAAGATATAGGCAATATAAAAATATGTAAATTGCAACAACATAAAGTCAAAATGTAAAGGGGATGGAGTTAAAGTATAGAGTTTTTAAAAATTTTCTGTTTCTATTTTTTCTTTGTGATCTTAGTTGTCATATATTTAAAATAATTTGTTATGTCTATAAGATGCTTTTGTAAGCCTCTTGGTGAGCACAATCCAAAAAACTATAATAGATTCACTAAAAATAAAAAGCAACCAGAGACAATCATTTAACCACAGAGGAAGACAGTAAGAAACAAAGAAAGGAAGAGAAAAGTGACAAAGCAACCAGAAAACAGCAATAGTAGGTCCTTATTTATCAATAACATGGAATGTAAATGGACTCAATTCTCCAATTAAAAAAATAAACTGAATGGATAAAGGAATGAGACACAACTATATACTGCCTACCAGAAATCTGCTTCACCCACAAAGACACACATACACTGAAAGTGAAGGAGTGGAAAAAATATTCCATGTAACTGGAAACCAAAAAAGAGCAAGAGCAGCAACACTTTGATAAATAAAACGATAAATCAAAGCATACGAATCTATGCACCCAACACCAGATCTCCAAACTATATAAAGTAAACATCAACAGATCTAATGGAAGAGATAGACTTCAGTACAATAATAGTAGGAGACTTCAACACCTCACTATCAGTAGTGAACAGGTCATCCAGACAGAAAATCAACAAAGAAACATCCAAGTTAAACTGCACTCTAGACCAAAGAAGCCTAACAAACATTTATAGAACATTTCATCCAACTGCTGCAGAATACACATTATTTTCACCAGTAGATGGAATGTTCTCCAGAGTAGATCACATCTCAGACCACAAAACAAGTCTCAACAAATTCAAAAAGGTAGAAATATCAAGTATCTTTTCTGATCACAAAGGAATAAACTAAAAACATGCAAACAGATGGAAATTAAACAGCATGTTTCTGAACAACCAGTGGGCCAATGAAGAAATTAAGAATAATACTAAATAATTTCTTGAAATAAATGTAAATGAAAATACATCATACAAAAATCTATGGGATACTGCAGAAGCAGTACTAAGAGGGAAGCTTATTGCAATAAATGCCTGTATCAGAAGAGTGGAAAGACTTCAAATAAGTAACTTAATCATACACCTCAAGAAACTAGAAAAGAACAAATTACACCCAAAATTAGGTGAAGAAAATAAATAATAAAAACAAGAGCAGAAATAAATGAAATTGACACTAAAAAAACAAAGACTAACGAAACAAAAGTTAGACTTTTGAAAAGATAAATAAAATTGACAAATCTTTAGCTAAGAATAAAAAAAAGAGAATACTCAAGTAAATAAAATCAGAAACAACAAAAAAAGAGACATAACAACTGTGACCACAGAAATATAAAGAATCATTAGAGACAGAGACTATTTTGAATAACTGTACAGCAACAAATTGGAAAACCTAGAATCAATACGTACATTCCTGGACATATACAACCTACCAAGATTAAACCACAAAGAAATAGCTTCAACAAGCCAATAATAAGTAATGACAATGAACTCATAATGAAAAGCTTCCCATCAAAGAAAAGCACAGAACCTGATAGCTTCACTGCCGAATTCTACAAAACATTCAAAGAAGAATCAACACCACCAATTCTACTCAAACTCTTCAAAAAAATTTAGAAGATATAAATACTCCAAATTCAATTGATGAGGACAGCATCACACTAATACCAAGCTAGACAAAGACACATCAAAAAAAATAAAAACTACAGAACAATATGTCTAAGGAACATAAATGTAAAAATTCTCAACAAAACGCTAGTAGACAATTCAACAACACATTGAAAAGATCATTCACCATGATCAAGTGGGATTCATCCCAGGGGTACAAGGATAGTTCAATGTACTCAGATCAATGAATACAATACATCATATTAACAAAAATGAAAACAAAATACTATATAGTTATTTCAATAGATGCAGAAAAAGCACTTAATAATATTCAAAATTCCTTCATAACCAAAACCTTCAGCAAACTGGGTATAGAAGGAACATACTTCAACATAATAAAGGTCATATACAACAAACCCAAAGCTAACATCATACCAAATAGGGAAATATTAAAATGGTTTCTTCTAAGATCTAAAACAAGACAAGGATGTCCACTATTACCACTTTTATTCTATACAACACTGGAAGTCCTGGATAGAGCAATTAGGCAAGAGAAAGAGATAAAGAGCATCCAATTTGAGAAGGAAGAAGTCAAATTAGCCTTCTTTGCAGATGGCATAATCTTATACTCAGAAAATTCTAAACACTCAACCAAAAAGAACTGTTAGAACGATAAACAAATTCAGTAAAGTTGCAGGATATAAAATCAACATACAAAAATCAGTAGCATTTATCTATGCCAACAGCAACAATCTGAAAAAGAAATCAAGAAAGCAATCCCATTTATAATCACTATGAAGAATATAAAATACCTAGGAATATATTTAACCAAATAAGTGAAAGGTATATACAAGGAAAACTATAAAACACTGAACAAATAAGAACACAAAAAAATGGGAAGATATTCTGTGTCCATGTATTGGAAGAATTGATATTATTAAAGTGACGATTGTACACAAAGGAACTTACAGATTCAATGTAATCCCTATCAAAATACCAATGACACTCTTCACATAAATAGAAAAAAAAAAGACCTTAAAATATATATGGAATAACAAAAGACCCAGAATAGCCAAAGCAATCTGGAACAAAAAGAACAAATCTGGAGGCATGACACCACTGGACTTCAAATATACTACAAAGCTATAGTAACTAAAATAGCATGGCACAGACATAAAGACCGACTCATAGACCAATGGAACAGAATAGAGAACCCAGATATGATTCCATGCATTTACAGACAACCCATTTTTTGACAAAGGTGCCAAGAATATACAACGGGGAAATGACAGTCTCTTCAATAAATGGTGCTGGGAAACTGAATAACTACATGCAGAAGAAGGAAACTAGACCCCTATCTCTTGTCATATTCAAAAATAAAATCAATGTGGATTAAAGACCTAGATCTAAGACTATGAAGCTATAAAAAAAAATTTTAGGGAAATGCTTCAGAACATTTGGGCAAATATTTTTTCTGTAAAACATCAAAAGCATGGGCAATAGGCAATCAAATCAGAAATAGAATAAGGAATTACATCAAGTTACAAAGCCTTTGTCCTTAAGAATCACTTGAACCCGAGAGGGGGAGATTGCAGTAAGCCAAGATCGTGCCACTGCACTCCAGCCTGGGCAACAGAATGAGACTCTGTCTCAAATAAATAAATAAATAAGCTTTTGTGCAGCGAAGGAAACAATCAAAAAAATGAAGAAACAACCCACATAATGAAGGAAAATATTTCCAACCTATCTAACAAGAGATAAATAATCAGAACATATAAGGAGTTCAAGCAACTCAATAGCAAATAATAATAATACAATTTATAAATGGGCAAAAGATATGAATAGACATTTCTCAAAAAAGACAAACAAATGGACAACAGGTACATGAAAAATGCTCCACATCCCTATTATCAGAAAAATGCAAATTAAAACCATGAGATATCATCTTACACCAGTTTAAATGGCTTTTATCAAAAAGATAGGGAATAACATACCGGTAAGGATATGGAGGAAGGGGAACCCTCATAAACTGTCAGTAGGAATGTAAATTAGTATAGCCACTATGGACAACTACATGGAGGCTCCTCAAGAAACTAAAACAATAGAGCTATCTATATGATCCAGTAATTTCATTACTGGGTATATATCCAAAAGAAACAAAATCAATATATGGAAGAGATATCTGCACTCCCATGTTTTACTGTAGCACTATTCACCATAGCCAAAATGTGGAATCAACCTAAGTGCCTAATACATAAATTGTATTCTATTGACACAATAGATTATACATCAATGAAAATGTACAAGATATACTTACATATATCTACATGCAACAATACCACTGATAAATTTCACAAATGTAATATTGTGCAAAAGAACACACACTGTTCATATAAACTCAACAACAGGTGTAATTAATCTATAGTGTTAGAAGTCAGGATAATGACCTTCCTTGGGGCAGGGGGAAACAACTGGGAGACAGGATAGAGTGCCTCTCAGGTGGTGCTCTGGGATATGCTGGCTACACGGTCTTCTTCTTTGTGCAAAAATTCACTGAACCACACTCTTAGGATTTCTGAATTTTTCTTAATCTTTATGGGCACCATAAAGGGATAAATGGATAAGAAAAATATGACATATATACACAATGGATTGTTTAGTCATAAAAAAATAAATCCTGTTACTTGCAGCAGCATGGATGGAACTGGAAGTCACTATGCTAAATGAAACAAGCCAAGCACAGAAAGACAAGTATTGCATGTTTTCACTCATATATGGGAGCTAAAAAAAAGTGAATCTCATGAAGACAGGTAGTAGATTTGTGGTTACCAGAGGCTAGGAGGGATAGGAGGCAGGGGGAATGAAGAGAGGTTGATCAATGGGTACAAATATAAACTTTGATAGAAAAAAAACTAGTGTTTGATAGATCAGTAGGGTGATTATAGTTTATAATAATCTATTGTATAT